>NC_135315.1:21562165-21878832 GCF_048772815.1 Callospermophilus lateralis | reverse complement strand
TTTCACCCTCTGTCCTTTTTTAAGTTTTATTTTGAGACAGGGTCTCCCTAAGTTGCCCAGGATGACCCTCAAACTTGTGATTTTTCTGCCTCAGTCCTCCAAGTTGTTAGAATTACAGGCAAATGTCATACTGCCTAACTATTTCTGTAGCTTCTTTCATCTTTTTGGTTATTTTGAATAACGGTGCTGTAAACATTAGTGTACAAGTTTTTTGTTTGTTTGTTTTTTTGTGGTGCTGGGGATTGAACTGGGGCCTTGTGCATGGTAGGCAAGCACTCTTATCAGCTGAGCTATATCCCCAGCCCCTAGTATATACATTTTTATATGGAGATATATATATATATATATTCCTTCCTCCATATTTGTTATTGGTACATTATAATTATACAGAATGGTGTTTCACTTTTCTTGAGTTTGTACCTAGGAATGAAATTGCTGAGTCATGATAACTCTGTTTAATTGTTTGAGGAACTGCCAGATTGTTTTCCAAAGTGTTTGCACCATTTTACGTTTCTAGTAGCAATGTATATGTTTCAGTTTCAGTTTCTCTACTCCCTTGACAGCACTTGTTATTGTCTGCTTTTTTTTGTATTAATTCTAGCCATCCTAGTAGTGTGAAACCTGTTTGATTTGCATTTCCCTGATGACTCTTCAGATATTTTGCCCATCTTTTAGTTGGGTTATTTGTCTTTGAATTATTGAGGGTTTTTTTGTTTGTTTGTTTTTTAGTATTTTTTTAGTTGTTGATGGACCTTTATTTTATTTATATATGGTGCTAAGAATCAAACCCAGTGCCTCACACATGCCAGGTAAGCTCTCTACCACTGAGTCACAGCCCCAGCCCCATAATTATTGAGTTATTTTGTAAGTCCTTTATTGTATGTGATTTGCAAGTTTTTTACTCCTCATTCTGTGGATATTTTTTCCTTTCTTTAATGGTGTTCTTTTAAGCGCAAAGATTTTATTTATTTATTTCTATACTGGGGATTGAACCCAGTGGTCAGTGGGTGCTAAGCTATATTTGTAGCCCTTTAAAAGTTCTTTTTTAAATTTTGAGACAGGGTCTCACTAAGTTGCCCAGACTGCCCTTGAAGTTTTCCATCTTCCTGCCTCAGCCTCTGGAATAACTGGTATTACAGGTGTGCACCCTTGTGCTGGTCTCAAAGGTTCTAATTTTTTTTCCTCTTTATGGTGGTGCTGAGGGTCGAACCCAGGGCTTCACACATGCAAGGCAAATGCTCTACCACTGAGCCACAACCCCAGCCCCTCTAATTTTGATTAGGACTAATTTATCGTTTTTTGTTGTTGTTGTTGTTTATGTTTTGGTGCTATATTTAAGAATCCTTGTCAATCCCAAAGCCCTAAGGATTTACTCCTGTGTTTTCTTTTAGACTTTATCGTTTTAGTCTACTTCGTGTAAGTTTTTGATCCATTTGAGTTAGTTTTTGTATGTAGGGAAAGGGTTTAAGTTTGTTCTTTTTCATATGACAGCACTAGGGTATTTAGATTTAACATTGTAATAGTTGAGCAGGTTTACTATTTTAAAAAAGTGTGTAGGGGGCTGGGGATGCAGCTCAAGCGGTAGCGCACTCGCCTGGCATGCCTGCGGCCTGGGTTCGATCCTCAGCACCACATACAAACAAAGATGTTGTATCCGCTGAAAGCTAAAAAATAAATATTAAAAATTCTCTCTCTCTCTCTCTCTCAAAAAAAAAAAAAAGTGTGTAGCAGTTGTAGGTAAGACTAGTTTGGAGTATAGGCATGAAAATGAGTGACTAGAGTGGAGAGAAAGATTGACCTCTGAGCTGGTCTTTTAAGTAAATGGCAGGGTGGGCCCAGGCAGAAGCATAAGTGATAGGAGCCTCAAGCAGGGATTTAAATTGAGGATGATAAGCTGGCCATGTATAGTCAACAGCTACACATAAGACTGAGGTAGGAGGATCACTTGAGCCTAAGCAACATAGCAACACTTTGTCTCTAAAATGTGAGGTATGTAGATATATACACATGTATGTGTGTGTATATATATATATTATATACATATTTTTATCTATTTATACACACATACACATAAGTAAAACGAGAAAAAGGAGTTGAATCTGGAAGAGATGTTGGGAATGGGGAGGACACCAACCCTACCTCTTAAATCTGAAAGATGTGGGGTAGTGGGTGGAACAAAAAGCTAAAGGCCCTGCATAGTAATTTTTTACTGGAAGCAGTTACTTCAGGATTAGTGAAAGTTGGAAAGAGGTCAGTGCAGAATGTAGAGGAGTTTGTCTCTTCCAGCAAAGACTTTTTTTTTTTTTTTTAGTTATAGGTGGACACAATGTCTTCATTTTACTTTTTATGTGGTGCTGAGAATTGAACCCAGGGTCTCATGCATGCTAGGTGAGTGATTTACCTCTGAGCCACAACCCCAGCCTAGCAAAGGACTTTTTAATTTTTTTTTTCTTTTTTTAGTTGTAGATGGACACAACACTTTTATTATTTTTATATGGTGCTGGGGACCAAACCCAGTGCCTCATATGTGCTAGGCAAGTGCTTCACCACTGAGCTATAACCTCAGCCCTAGCAAATGATTTCGAAGACATCCCTATAGGGTAGTTCCTTGGCTTTAGTTAGACCAGGCTTTGACTCTGTTTTGGAGTCTCAGCAATGTGTTTGTCTATCTTGCCATTCTTCCTTGGAATCAAAATTAACTTCTCATTTGGAATAAAAGAATTGCCTCATTTAACATTATCATACAGATCAGAGGGGGCAAATCATAAAGAGTTCCTTAATTGATCATGCTTGATATTATTTTAAGGTCATATAAAGTCATTTATGGGGCTGTGTTTGTGGCTCAGTGGTAGAGTGCTTGCCTAGCATGTGTGAAGCACAGGGTTCGATCCTCAGCACTGCATATAAATAAATGAATAAAATAAAGGTCCATCAACACACACACAAAAATTTCTTAAATAAAATAAAGTCACATATGCACATCAAGCAGGTTATTGAATTTTTCACTCCAAAACCTGTGGGGAAATAATTATCACAGAAAGAATTGAATGATTACCACCACCTGCCCCCATATAAACAGGAGAGAAGATTTCAAGTAATTGAAGAAAATGAGAAGAATCAAGGGTTGGAATACTATAGATAAAGGCTTGATTCTCATAGTAGAGGTATAGTTAAGTTGGGCACAGTGACAAGTGCCTATGATCCCAGCCATTTAGAAGGCTGAGGCAGGAGAATCACAAGTTCAAAGCCAGCCTCAGCAACTTGATGAGTTCCTAAGCAACTTAGACCCCATCTCAAAATTTTTTTTAAAAGAGCTGGGCGTGGTGGCGCATGCCTGTAATCCCAGTGGCTCAGGAGGCTGAGACAGGACAATCACAAGTTCAAAGCTAGCTTTAGCAAAAGCAAGGTGCAAACAACTCAGTGAGACCCTGTCTCTAAATAAAATACAAAATAGGGGGGCTGGGGATGTGGCTCAAGTGGTAGCACGCTTGCCTGGCATGCGCAGGGCGCTGGGTTCGATCCTTAACACCACATAAAAATAAAATAAAGATGTTGTGTCCACTGAAAACTAAAAGATAAATATTAAAAAAAAAAATACAAAATAGGGCTGAGGATGTGACTCAGTTGGTAAAGTGCCCCTGAATTCAATCTCTGGTACCAAAAAAAAAAAATTTAAAAAGGGGTGGTGATATGGCTCAGTGGTTATATGCTCCTGGGTTCAGTTCAATTCCTGGTACGAAATATATATCTAAATATAGTCAGGCAGTGTCCCTTAGTTCTCTGTCATTTTTCTGGGAATCCTAACTTAAGACACTTGGAGGCCAAAATACCCAGATGTTGAGCAGTGAACAATGAGGAAGAGGGATTAATTAGCTTGTCTGGGCCAATTAGCTTGTCTAGGACAGACCTAACTCTATTTGGAGAAAGTGGATAGAATGTATATTTTGAGAGCTTCTCACTTAAGAAGGACTCTTGGTTGAGTTTCTTTGACCAGATTGCGGGGGTCAACCTGGCTTAGAGAGAAAATTGTGGTTCAGGTCAAGTGTCAGTCCCTTTAGAACAGAAGTCCCATGTACACATATTTGCCAGATGGTAGAGCTAAACCACCAATGGGTACTAGACCACTTTTCCATTAACGCATTTCTTTGTGGTGTTGTAGCCATTTAAGTCTACCTCCCTAACCTATGGTTCTACCTCCTTAGGTTAAAATCCAAGGAGGACAAGGAGAAAAGAGTAACGTTGTTCTAAAGCCATTCCCCTGCTCATGAGTCTTAGCTGCTGTTGTTTTTCCTATCTAGGGCTAGCTATACCTCCATTTTCTGACCTATTCTAGTGCCCCTATTTAGAGAGATGGCCTAATGACTCTCTTTGTGTGAAGAGACTCAACACTTTGTTAGGAGCAGAATTATCCAGTCTTGATGTGGTAAGAGGGGAAAAGTGGATAGGAAAGAGATCACAAGTTTGTTCGTGTGTTGTTGCCATGTCCCCTCCCCACTTCCGCCCAATATCTAAAACAAGATGTTCTGAGATTTTCCAGGTCAAAATTTTATAATGTGATTCTGGAAAGTCATGGGGCTGAGGGTGTAGCTCAATGGTAAAGTGCATCCATGTGGGGTCCTGGGTTCATTCTCCAGCATCAAAAAAAGAAAAAAATAATCACTATTTCCCAATTTGGAGGTAACAATGCCTTGGGAAGTGTTTAGGGATTTAGTTCAGTGAAGAGTGCTAGCCTAGTCCATGAAAGGTCCTGGGTTCTATCCTTTTGTGGGAGTAGGGTGGGGAGATGAAAATACTAACTTGAGAAATCGTAGAATCATTACAAGAAGTTTGCAAATTCACTAAGTAATCTGTTGCTATGGATTAAATATATATCCTACCTACATACACACACACACACACACACACACACACACACACACATATATATATTTATTTATTTATTTTTTTTTTAAGTTGTTGACAGATCTTTAGTCTAGATATATCCTGAAATTTTTAGATCATAAACTAGACAGGGATCTGCATAATAAAAGATTAGAAATTTCTGCTGTAAGTCAGTTGAGATGGGTTAAATGAGAGTATAGTTATGCACTGTGTGTTTAAAGAGACAATTCATGGAAAGGGAATGAAGTCGTCAACAAATATATAGCTCCTTCAGTATATAAGGTACTTTAGTCTATCTTCTATTTATTTATTTATATTTATTTTTTAGTTGTAGTTGGACACAATACTTTTATTTTATTTATTTATTTTTATGTGGTTTTGAGGATTGAACCCAGGGCCTTGCACATGCTAGGCAAGTACTCTACTGCTGAGCCACAACCCTAGGCTTCTACCTTCCATTTATAGCCCCTGGATCCCTTCTTCATGCTGCCACTGCTAACAATTCCTTGCATATATTCCACTAATGTCTATATGGAAGTGTGTGTGTACATGCATGCACACATGTACAGGCGTGCATGCATGCAGATACATGTTTCTATATATTAATATTTTATATTTATTTTAATTAGGTATATATGACAGCAGAATGCATTTTGATTCATTGTACACAATTGCAGCACAACTTTTCATTTCTCTGGTTGTACACAATGTAGCATCAATCCATATGTGAAGTCATAACTGTACCTAGGATAATGGTGTCTATCTCATTCCACCATCTCTGTATATTCATATTTTGTACTGAGTGCCCTTACCATTTAGAAATTTGGGTAACAATGTTGATTTGCTTGCTCTTTCTGTATGTGATGCTAGAGATTGAATCCGGGGTCTTATCTCACCAAACACTCTACCAATTGAGCTTTATCCCCAACTCCTATTAGCTTGCTTTTAATTGTTTTGTATTGGGGAGTGGTACTGGAGATTGAACTCTTGGGTGCTTTACCACTAAGCCATTAACTGGCCCTTTTTATTTTTTGAGACAGGGCCTCACTAAGTTGCTTAGGGCTTCATAAGTTGCCAAGGGTAGCCTCAAACTTGAAATCCTCTTGCCTCAGCGTCCAAGTTGCTGGAATTACAGGTGTGCACCACTGTGCCTGGCTTAATTCTTATGCTCTAGTAAATGTTTCTCAGAAAATATTTTTCTAAAGTATGGAGAATATTGTTATATTGTGTATTGTGTTTATACACAAATATGTAACAACAAATCCCATCAATATACACAATTATAATGCACCAGTAAAATAATATAGGAAAGGCTGGGTGCAGTGGCTTGTCTGTAATCCCAGTGGCTCAGTAGGCTGGGGCAGGAGGATCATGAGTTTAGAGCCAGCCTCAGCAACTTAATGAGGCTCTAAGCAGCTCGGAGAGACCCTGTCTGTAAATAAAATACAAAAAAGGGGTGGGATGTGGCTCAGTGATTAAGCATCTCTGGGTTTAATCCCCAGTATCAAAAAAAGGGGGAAAAAAAGTGGTATCATTCAGATCCTATCTCCCAGCTGACAGGGAAACATTTTTTCAGGCTGAAGAAGGGGAATACAGCGAAGAAGAAAACTCCAAAGTGGAACTGAAATCAGAAGGTAATGATGCTGCAAATTCTTCAGCAAAAGAAGAGAAGGGAGAAGAAAAGCCTGACACCAAAGGCACTGTGACTGGAGAGAGGCAAAGTGGGGATGGACAGGTCAGTACACAGGACAGTCTTCTTTGGGAGCTTGAATAGGGAATTGCAATCTTGGAAGAGTAAGGAGGCCTTTATCTTTCTTTCAGGAGAGCACAGAACCTGTGGAGAACAAAGTGGGTAAAAAAGGCCCTAAGCATTTGGATGATGATGAAGATCGGAAGAATCCAGCATACATACCCCGGAAAGGGCTCTTTTTTGAGCACGATCTTCGAGGGCAAACTCAGGAGGAGGAAATCAGGTAATGGCTACTTGGTGCTGCTGCTTTCCAGCATGTATTTTGAGCTTACTGTATGTCAAGACACTTTATCAAGTGCTTTACCTGTATTATCTTGTTTACTATTCACAATTTAAGGGTAAGAATCACAATTACTATGCTCTTATACAGATGAGGAAAATAAAGCATAGAATGTTTGGTAATTTTTGGTAGGGGAGCTAAGACCCAGACCCAGTCAGTCTCCAAAATCCATCACATTTCTGCCTCCCTTAATAGGAGGCCTCTGAGCTATGAAGTACTTGCATAGGATAAGAGATGTTTCAAAGTACCAAGTGGATCAAGACACTTTTCCTTGATTTTGTCTAGACCCAAGGGGCGTCAGCGAAAGCTATGGAAGGATGAGGGTCGTTGGGAGCATGACAAGTTCCGCGAAGATGAGCAGGCTCCAAAGTCCCGACAGGAGCTTATTGCTCTTTATGGCTATGATATTCGCTCAGCTCACAATCCTGATGACATCAAACCCAGAAGAATCCGGAAACCTCGGTGAGGAAATTTTGGGTTGTTGATATTTTCAAAAAAAACTCCTCTGCCTTTCTTCTAGCTAATAAGTGAGTGGATAAGGAAATGGAATGTGTCCCTGAATCACTTTATATCTATCATGGTTCCTTAAACAGTTTCTCCATTTCCCTTTTTTAGATTTGGGAGTCCTCCCCAAAGAGATCCAAACTGGATTGGTGAGCGTCCAAACAAGCCCCATCGCCATCAGGGTCCTGGGGGTACCCTACCACCAAGGACATTTATTAACAGGAATGCAGCAGGTACTGGCCGCATGTCTGCACCCAGGAATTACTCTCGATCTGGGGGCTTCAAGGAAGGCCGTACTAGTTTTAGGCCTGTGGAGGCTGGTGGACAGCATGGTGGCCGGTCCGGTGAGACTGTTAAGCATGAGACTAATTACCGGTCACGGCGCCTGGAGCAGACTTCTGTGAGGGATCCATCCCCAGAAGCAGATGCTCCAGTGCTTGGCAGTCCTGAGAAAGAAGAGGCAGTCTCAGAGACATCAGCTGTTGCTCCTGACACAGCACCACCAGCCCCTGACAGGCCTATTGAGAAGAAATCTTATTCCCGGGCAAGAAGAACCCGAACCAAAGTTGGAGATGCAGTCAAAGCTGCTGAGGAGGTTCCCCCTCCACCTGAAGGGCTGACCTCAGCACCTCTAGTCTCAGAAACCATCCCTCCTCCATCTACTAAGACAGGGAACTGGGAAGCGCCAGTAGATTCTGCTGCAGGTGGACTAGAACAAGATGTGGCACAACTAAGTATAGCAGAACAGAATTGGAGTCCAGGACAACCTGCATTCCTACAACCACGGGAGCTTCGAGGTAGGTATTATAGTGTTGATGGCTAGCTGTTTTTCTGTATCATTGGGCTTAGGAATTTGGGAATTATATCTTACCTTATCATTAACTAAATAAAAGTGTGGGTTAATTGGTTTATCAGAGCATTTGTGTCTTTTACCCAAGGCTATCTCACTACTTTTTAATTTTTTTTTCCTTTTCTGGTACTTGGAATTGGACCCAGGGCCAATGATAGGCTAATGCTTTACCACTGGGCTACATCCCTAGCACTTGTTATTTTATTTTGACACAGGGTGTCACTAAGTTCCCAGGCTGGCATGGAAATTATGATCCTCCTGCCTCAGCCTCCCAAGTGTCCCACTACTTTAGGTACTATTAACTGATCATTGTTGAGCCTCTGAGTCAGAATCCTTTTCTGTTCTCTATACAAAAATGTAGAAAAGGGCTGGAATTGTGGCTCAGTGGTAGAGGGCTTGCCTCATACCTGTTAGGCACTAGGTTCAATCCTCAGCACCATATAAAAAAATAAATAAATAAAATAAAGTTATTGTGTTCATCTACAACTTAAAATATATATATATTTTTTTTAATATTTATTTTCTAGTTTTTGGCGGACACAACATCTTTGTTTGTATGTGGTGCTGAGGTTCGAACCCGGGCCGCACGCATGCCAGGCGAGCGGGCTACCGCTTGAGCCACATCCCCAGCCCAAAATATTTTTTTAAATGTGGAAAAAGGGCTGGGGTTATATCTCAGTGGTAGAGTGCTTGCCTAGCATGTGTGAGGCACTGGGTTCAATACTCAGCACCATATATAAATAAATAAAATAAAGGTTCATCAACAACTAAAAAAATATTTATTAAAAAAATGTGGAAGAAAGGGGCTGGGGTTGTGGCTCAGTGGTAGAGCACTCGCCTAGCACAGGCTGCAAGGCTCTGGGTTTGATCCTCAGCACCACATAAAAATAAATAAATAAAATTTATTGTGTCCAACTATAACTGAAAAAAAAAATGTAAAAAAAATATTTAAAAATGTGGAAGAAAGAAAAACAAAGTGGAAGAAGGTGGCAGTGTTGTTAATTGTTTGAGACACCAGCCGTTGCTCCTGACACTGCACACTGTTTGAGCTAATGGTTAATGTGTGTGTGTGTGGGGGGGGGGGTGCTGGGTGAACCCAGGGCCTTGTGCATTAGAGCCAAGCACTCTACCAACTGAGCTATATCCTCAGCAGCCTCACTAATGATAATATTTGAAGGCAGAAACTTTCTCATTTGAGTCTGGATTGGGCTCTTCTGTTTTTGAAGGAATGTCTGTCAAATGTCATTAGCCTTCTAGAGACAGAGTGCCCAGTTGAACTTTATGTAATTCTGGTGCTTTTGAATACTTGAAATGTGACCAGAGGAAGGAAGTGAACTTATTTAAAATTTAAATAGCCACATTGGGGCTAGGACTGTGGGTAGACCAGTTGCCTAGTATGGGCAGGACCCGGGTTCTATTCTCAGCCTCACATAAAAATAAAGGCATTGTGTTGTGTCAATCTACACATAAAAAATAAATATTAAAAATAAATTTTAAATAGCCACATATGACTAGTGAGTCATCATATTAGACAACATAGTTCTACAGAGTAGGACCTAATGTCCCTTTTGCCCATTCTGCTTTGTCTGCTAACCAGATAGGCTGAGGTGTCTTAGTTTCTGAAGTCTAATGGATAGGAAGTCCTCATCTGAACTGGGAATGCAACATCCTCCTCTAGTACATGTGATTTTTAAATACCCCAAATCAGTGTAGCCTATATTGGACCTAGAATTGATCTCTGAGAGTAGTAGATACATTTTCTGATTTTGGGGGGTATTGAGGGGGATTCTGGGGATTGTTCTACTTTTTGAGCTACTTTTCTGCTTTTCTGGTACTGGGGATTGAAACACCTCTTTTTGTTTTATTTTGAAATAGGGATCTCTGTAAATTGCGTAGGGCCTCACTCAGTTGCTGAAATTGGCCTTGAACTTGTGATCCTGCTGCCTCAGCCTCCCAAATTGCTGGGATTACAGGCATGCCCCACCACGCCCAGCTTCCCACTAGTGCTTTATTATCATTCTAAGACAGTCTCTGATTCTTTTTTTTTTTTTTTTTTTTTAATTTTTATTGTTGGTTGTTCAAAACATTACATAGTTCTTGATATATCATATTTCACACTTTGATTCAAGTGGGATATGAACTCCCATTTTTACCCCGTATACAGATTGCAGAATCACATCAGTTACACATCCATTGATTTACATACTGCCATACTAGTGTCTGTTGTATTCTGCTGCCTTTCCTATCCTCTATTATCCCCCCTCCCCCCTCCCCTCCCCTCTTCTCTCTCTACCCCCTCTACTGTAATTCATTTCTCCCCCTTATATTTTTTCCCTTTCCCCTCACTTCCTCTTGTATGTAATCTTGTATACCCCTGAGGGTCTCCTTCCATTTCCATGCAATTTCCCTTCTCTCTCCCTTTCCCTCCCACCTCTCATCCCTGTTTAATGTTAATCTTCTCATGCTCTTCGTCCCTACTCTGTTCTTAGTTACTCTCCTTATATCAAAGAAGACATTTGGCATTTGTTTTTAAGGGATTGGCTAGCTTCACTTAGCGTAATCTGCTCTAATGCTATCCATTTCCCTGCAAATTCTATGATTTTGTCATTTTTTAATGCAGAGTAATACTCCATTGTGTATAAATGCCACATTTTTTTTATCCATTCGTCTATTGAAGGGCATCTAGGTTGGTTCCACAGTCTTGCTATTGTGAATTGTGCTGCTATGAACATGGATGTAGCAGTGTCCCTGTAGTATGCTCTTTTTAGGTCTTTAGGGAATAGACCGAGAAGGGGAATAGCTGGGTCAAATGGTGGTTCCATTCCCAGCTTTCCAAGAAATCTCCATACTGCTTTCCAAATTAGCCGCACCAATTTGCAGTCCCACCAGCAATGTACAAGTGAACCCTTTTCCCCACATCTTCGCCAGCACTTGTTGTTGTTTGACTTCCTAATGGCTGCCAATCTTACTGGAGTGAGATGGTATCTTAGGGTGGTTTCTGATTCTTTTTTATCCTGAGTAATTTTCAGCCAATGTGGAATCTTCCCAAATACCGATACCTGTGCCAATAATGTAATCAAGTAGATTTAACAGAATATCCTACTGCTCTCCAGTTGCTGCTCTGAATTTTCTGGGCTGAGATTTTACAGTATGTTTGATAATGTGCTAATTATAACCTCCTGGGGCCTCTATTCAGGGAAGTGTTTGGTAGGGAAAATTTGAGCATAAGGGGTTTTTATTTATTGGTTGGTTGAGTTTTGTTTTGGTTTTGGTGCTGGAGATTGTACCCAAGGGTTCTTTGTCACTCACCCACATCCCAGTCCTTTGGGTTTGTTTTTTTTTTTTGTTTGTTTGGTTTTTGTTTTTTTTAATACTGGGGATTGAACTCAGGGGCACTCGACCTCTGAGCCACATCGCCAGCCCTATTTTGTATTTTATTTACTCACTGAGTTGCTTAGCACCTTGCTATTGCTGAGGATGGCTTTGAACTTGTGATCCTCCTGCCTCAGCCTCCTGAGCCACTGGGATTATAGGCATTCGCCACTGCTCCCGGCTCCAGTCCATTTTTATTTTGAGACAAGGTTTCACTAAATTGCAGAGGTTGGCCATGAGCTTTCAGTCCTCCTGCTTCGCTCTCCTGAATTGCTGGATTAAAGGTGTGTACCACCTCGTCTACCATGAGTTTTTTTTAATTTTCAGACATGATCTCATTAAGTTGCCCGGGTTGTCTTGAACTTGTGATTCTCTTGCCTCTGCCTCCTACATGGGATTATAGGTGTGTGCTGCTGCACCCAGCTGAACATGAGTTTCTTCACTGAAGTCATTTTTTTTTTATGTTTAAGTACTTTATTACTGTGTTAAGGTGGTTGGAAATAGTGGCAAATTTTCAAATGCTATTATTGCCCATAAGGAGATAGTTTAAAAAAAGAAAACTAGGACTGGGGTTGTGGCTCAGCAGTAGAGCACTCACCTAGAACATGCAAGGCCCTGGGTTTGATCCTCAGCACCACATAAAAATAAATAAATAAAGGTATTGTGTCTGACTACAACTAAAAAATAAAAATATTAAAAAAAAAAAGAAAAAGAAAACTAGCAGGTGGTACACGCCTGTGATCCCAGTGACTCAGGAGGCTGAGGCTTTTCCCCATGTTCAACTTGTCATTTCTTGATGACACCCTTGAGTCCCACTCAAAACATTCACTTTTTGTTGTCTACTACAGGTGTGCCGAACCACATACACATGGGAGCAGGACCTCCACCTCAGTTTAACCGGATGGAAGAAATGGTACAAAAAGGGAAGAGGAGGGCTGGGGATGTGGCTCAAGCGGTAATGCGCTCGCCTGGCATGTGTGCGGCCTGGGTTCGATCCTCAGCACCACATGCAGACAAAGATATTGTGTCTGCTGAAAACTAAAAAATAAATATTAAAAAAAAAAAAAAGTACAAAGGTCAAGAAAAAGTGTGTTTAAAAAAAAAAAGGGAAGAGGAGTAATTGGGGGAGGGCTGCATATTATAGCTTGTTTACTGTTTAAACCAAGATAAAGTCTTAATGTTAATTTCCGCATTGATTGCTCATGTTTCTTTTAATTTAAATCTCAGAAATGTAGAGTAGAAGATTTAGATTGGAATATTGATTCTTTTCATTGATTTTTCATTTATTTTGCAAATACTAAACACCTTCCAGGTACCAAGTGTTTTCCAGCATCTAGCAAAAGATAGAACTTTATATGAGAGTCAGCCATTAGAAGTCTTGTTCAGGTCTCTCTCTTTACCTCAGGGTGTCCAGGGTGGTCGAGCCAAACGCTATTCATCCCAGCGGCAGAGACCTGTGCCAGAGCCTCCTGCCCCTCCTGTGCATATCAGTATCATGGAGGGACATTACTATGATCCATGTGAGTTGTTTGTTACTGTTTGGGTACCTTTCTTGGCATGGTGAAGTGAATTAAGAGGCCAGCCTTTTATCTCTTAATTTCCCTTCTTACCTCTCAAACTATTCTCAAACATTGCCCAGCTGCTTTTTTTTTTTTTTTTTTTTTTTTTCATGTGGAAAATTGAGGACATCTTTTAAAGGGTTTGGGAGACAGGAAGACATTTCCTTGTGATATGAAGAGAGTCACAATATGATATCTTACAGTGCAGTTCCAGGGACCAATCTATACCCATGGTGACAGTCCTGCCCCACTGCCCCCACAGGGCATGATTGTACAGCCGGAAATGCACCTTCCTCACCCAGGTAAGTTTTGTACTTCTGTCTGTATGCTTCTAGGATGTGTTTTGGGGACTCCATAAACCCCAGCATACTTGAGCTCTTTGCTGCCAGCCTGTGAGGCTGGCCATCCTGGCTGTTTGGGTCCATTCTGAGGATTTCCATCCTGAGCTGCTTTGTGCTGCAGTTCACCAGACCATCCTGTGAAAATGGAAGTATCTTTTTCAGTTTTTGTTATCCTGTTCTTGTCCAGGTTTACATCCCCACCAGACACCAGCACCTCTGCCCAATCCAGGCCTCTACCCACCACCAGTGTCCATGTCTCCAGGACAGCCACCACCCCAGCAGTTGCTTGCTCCTACTTACTTTTCTGCTCCAGGAGTCATGAACTTTGGTAATCCCAGTTACCCTTATGCTCCAGGAGCACTGCCTCCCCCACCACCTCCTCATCTATATCCTAATTCACAGGTGAGATGGCTAATGAGCAGATTTTTCTAGGTCCATATCTTTTAAATCAGGACTGTGCTATGAGGAGAATGCTAAAGGAATTTGAGAACTTTTCAGTGATGCTGATTTCATGTGGGGCAAGGATGCCTCCTGGTGGTCAGGTGCTGGAAATGCAGCTTATGTAATGCTTACAGTTTATTCACTTCAGCTTCTTTAATGGTATTTCATTGAGTGTTTTTGGGGTATATCATATCTGCTGTTTACTCAGCAGCACAATGGAGCTGTATTCTAGCCAGTTATGGTGGTAAACACTTATAACTCCCTAGCTATTAGGGAGACTGAGACCAGAGGACCAAAAGTTTGAGGACAGCCTAGGTAACTTAATTAGCAAAAACCCTATGCAAGTCCCTGCATTCGATCCCAGTAAAACACACACACACACACACACACTCCACAGAGAGAGAGAGAGAGAAAAAAATTCTCCTCGACAACTTGCCCTACTTTGTCCTGCTTAACTTCCTTGATACCATCTGTATCTGGAGTGTCACCATTGAGCTCAGCCTTTGCCATTTGTTACCAGATGGTAGAAACTGAAGAAAGCTGGGCAATATTTTGGAGGAAGTAACCAGAACATAATAGTGACATATTAAGGCAGAAATGAAAAGTCACATTATTTTAAAGGGGGCAGCTTAAAACTTAAAAATTATAGAAATTCTCCAGTACTCTTAATTTTTGTGGGTAGATAATGTTTCCTCTTTGTTATAGGCTGGATGAAATAATTCTTAGCTTTTTCTTCTCTTGGCTTGTGGGGTCTCAGGCTCCATCACAGGTATATGGAGGAGTGACCTACTATAACCCTGCCCAGCAGCAGGTGCAGCCAAAGCCCTCCCCACCCCGGAGGACTCCCCAGCCAGTCACCATTAAGCCCCCTCCACCTGAGGTATGAGCTCCTACCCATATTTATGGCATATGCTTACATTAGTGGCTTTCCATTTTGCAGAGAATTTCTCTGCTCTTCAGGTTGTGTTCCTGTGGAATGTAGTCTTTTTTGGTATGACCTGATAGGAAATTTTAACTTTATTTCAGGTTGTAAGCAGGGGTTCCAGTTAACATGACTTTCTGAATATTTTAACTCTAACATCATAGAGAAGTAAGTGAGCAACTTATTATGACTTTTGTTCTTAAAACTAATGATTGTACTTGATTACTTAACAACCAAAATCACCTAATTAATGCTTTATGTTATAATCATGGGATATATCTGAAGCTTTAAAGGAAGGACACACAGAATCTGCCAGTTTCTTTGTTTTGCAAATGTATTAGGCAGGGTTGAAGCAGAATCTATTGTTAACTTGACAGTTTCATTTGGGAACCTGTAAGGAAAATACACAGGAATACAGTATATTGACCAAGAAAAGTGGAAATCAGAATTGAAGGTAATATAGCAGAAGGAGTCAGTTTTAAAGATCATAAAGGAGAAGGAACATGAGGGTTACTGTGTTTTAAGATCATTAAAACATTTAGGGTCTAGGAGTATAGCTCATGGTGATAGAGCATTGCTTAGCATGTGCATGGCCTTGGGGTTTATCCTTAGTGCCACAAAACAGAACAAAACTACATTATTTAGAATGTGGCTTTATGAGAACAGTTTGTAAATGTCCAGAGGTTCACTAACATTTTGGTGGTTCTTCCCTTTTTCAACCCTTTCTCAAGAACAGCAGAGATGAGATCTCAGGAGGGAAGAGAAATTCAACTGGCTATCTACCACCCTGAGGGCTTCAAAGGTATAGGATGGCCCTACCAGCAAGCATCTGAAAGAGGAGGAGCCCTCTTCCTCTGAGGACAGGCTCTGTAGGAGAGAGGAGAAACAGGTGACCTCCTCGCACCTCCACTCTTCACTTGAGCTGTCTGTGCTCAGGGGAGCAGAGACCCAGACAGCCCAGGCTTCTGAGGATAGATTCAGAAGCCCAAGTCTTGCTCTTCTTCATTTTCTCCTGGGTAATTTAAGTGTCTTCTCCCAGGGAAGTTCCTGCCTGTTTGTTTTGTTTCTTAAAATGTTTGTTTTTAAAGCCCAGCTTGCTATTTTTAAATTAATATTTTAAGTTTTTTTGTTTCTTTCTCTCTCTCTGCCTTTAAATGAAACAAGTTCATTCTTCTGGTTTTCTAGCCCCTCTGGGTTCCCTTTTGACTCTTTCCTGCATACCAGATAATTGAGAATGTATCAACCAAGTGTAAAAAGAGCTGGCCTTTCACTTTTGGTGGGCCTTTGTTATTCTCTTGTATACTTGAATTCTCTTAACTCCTCTAACCCTGTGGAAACAAAGCTGTCTACACACAGTGTCCTTTGTGGAGAAAAGCTCAGAGTGGGTGAGTAGGAGCCCTTTTTTGATTTAGGTTTCACAAGTCTGAGCTTCAAACAGTACCTGTGCTCTGGTGGGCTTCAGTCCTCTACTGAGGGCAAAGTCTCTACTGTGGGGAAAAATGGCAAACCAGATACTTTTTCAAGGAAAGAGGGTCGAGTGAGGGCCTTTGCACCTTAGGGGAATGTATTCACACAGTCCTCAGGACTCAGACTTTGAGGTTAGTGGAATTAGAGGACCCTGCTTCTCTTCTTTCCATTCCTACCCCACTCCCTTCTCAGTTGCTATGGACCAATCCATCTCTCTAGAAGCAAATATAGCAAGCAGTCTACCTTGTCCTTTGCAGTTGCTTTTCTCTATAATTTTCCTGCTACAAGTGTTTTAGGTGTTACTTCCCCCCAGTTGTCCTGTTCTTGCAAACAGAAGATATGGCACCTGGGCTTAAGGCCTAAGGAAGCCAGTCAGTCACCTTCTGGGCAAGGGCTCTCCCCTCTGTCCTCCCAGTCCATGGCACCAACCTGCTGCCTCTGCGGGATAGCTTCCTGTTATTGCAGCACTGTGTCTGCCAGGGGGAACTTGGCCACTATCCCTGTCCTTCTACAGAACCTGAGGGAGAAGGTTCCCCTAGTAATGTCACTGTCTGTTCTTACTCCTTCCCTCCAGCAGCTGGCCTAGCCACTGAGTCACGGTGTGGGATTAGGAAGGAGGAGAGGCAATTAAGCTGTAACCCCCAAGGAGGAAATAACTGAGAGGTTCCTTCCAGGGGTAGCCGGCGGTTGTGCCTTTTGTAGGCTTTCCTTTGCCTTAAACCTGAAGATGTCTCCTCAAGCCTGTGGGCAGCATGCCCAGATTCCCAGACCTTAAGACACTGTGACAGTTTTCTGTCTGTCCACTATGTTTAGTTGCAAGGATTTCTCCATGTGTGTTGTTGCTGTTTTTTTTTTGTTGTTGTTGTTGTTGTTGTTGTTACTATTTTAAAGGGTGCACATTTGTGATCAACATTATGACTTGGAGATAATAAAATTTAGACTGTAAACTTGGCTACCTTGCCAGTGTTTTGTGTGAGTATTGATTTGAGAGGAAATGAAGAGGACTTGCTAAATCCCTCACAGATTCACAGTCACAACCCAAGAGCTGGGGATGTAGCTTCTCAGTTGGTAGAGTGCTTGCCTTGCATGCATAAAGCTCTGGGTTCAATCCCTAGCACCACCAAAAAAAAAAAAAAAAAAAAAAAAAAAAAAAGTTGTGGTGGCTCCTGTGGTTATAGAAAACTGGGCTCATACCATTTACCATGGAGACAACCCAAGCCAGCTCAGACTTGTGAAATGGAAACTCAGAAAGGTGAGGAGCCTCTATGAGGCCCTAAATATGTCTGTGCTCCCCGTCACTTCTGTTTTTCTGATAAGAAAACCACATTTACATTACCACATAGGTATCAGGATATCATGGAGTCCCTTATTTGGAAGTGTCATGAACAATAAAACTTATCCCATGTGAACATCTATGCCTTCTTTTGTGTCTTTCCAAAAAGTAAAGATACTGGCACTTAAGAATTTCGGACCACAATGTAAGGAAGAGGTTCCTATCAGTCTTAATACAAATAAGGGGAAGGGAAACTCAAACACTACCAACTGTGGATCATTTTGCCCTTTACCTGGGCCCCTGGTGCACACAGGATGATTCCCAGCTTTGAATTGACTGTTGCTTCCAGGTCTGGATAGGATGGAAATTTGCTGGTATGGGAGAATTTGATGAGGAGTTTTTGTCCTGGAGTTCCAGAAAGGCTTATACTGGGGACATGGATATTCTGGTATATATTAAAAAGACAGATGGAAGTTCCCCCACACCTCAATGCTGCTGCTACGGCCAGAAAACCATGAATTTTCTGAGCCCATCCATTGTCATTTTGCTTCCCTTCTTCCCCACATGATGATGATGATATCTATAGGCCTGGTCTCCAGGGTCATGCAAAGAATGCCAACCAATCTTGGGGGTGGGTTACTAGTAGGAGGAACAAGAATGTTGAGATGCTTCCCCCTCACCCCTGCCTCCTGCTTCCCTGGTCCTGCAGTTAGATCCCATTGCTCTCTGTTGCCCTGGTAACCAGCTCTGCAAGAAGAAACTCAAGCTCAGCAAAGCCCCCAGGTTCTCTCTGCCCTCCCAGCCTGCTTCTTGGTGGGCAGAAAGAAGTGGAGTACAAGGGGCAGACAGATCAGCCTTAGATAGCCCTGCCCAACCCCCTTCTAGACACCCAGAGGCTAAGCTCTCAGTTAAAGCTTTTTGGCCCCCATCTCACGATTGTAATTCATATCACTCTACTTTTCTCTTTATTTTAACCATGAAAGCAGGTGCCTTACCAACACTCCCCCGGTTGGTCAGCACACAGGCCTGCTACCTTGTGGGTGACTCAAAAACTGCAAAAATTTGGAATCTCAGAGTCATCTCAGCATCTACAGCTCACTAAGACTGGGTTGTACCTCTGGGGCAGTGATTTTCAACCCTGATTATTTTAATCACCTGAAGAGCTTTTAAAAAATACAAGCTTGGCCCTTCCTCATTTAATTGATTGGGGTATGGCCTGGGCATCAGTATTTCTATAGTTTCCTGTGATTTCAGTGTGCAATAAAAGGTGGAAAGCACTACTGCTCCAGGAGGACCATTTCCTGGATTCAAGGTCTTGAATTTAAGTCATTACCTGGTGTCCTTGAGTAATTTTTTTTGGGGGGGAGTCCTGTCCCCCAACCTTTTAGTTTCCAGAAATCAGTCCATTTTATTTACAGCTCCCACACCCTCCACACTCCCCAATTCACCCTAACCGACAATCCCAAATCCTGCCCAGAGAGGAGGTTACCAAGGCAACCAGCTTAATCTGGTAACTGTGGCATGTGCTGGGAGAGAAGCCCTCTCCTCTTCCTATTTGGATCATAAAATGCTACCTGGGAAGCTCCAAGCCACTCCAGCCAGTTTCTCCTTTCAACCTGAGAGATACTGGGATGTCCAAAAAAAACGGAGCCCAGGAAACTGATACTCAGACCTAGCTTCTTAGCCATGATTGGGTTCGTTCTTTTTTTGTTCCCTCTCCAAATCCCCAGATGGGTGTGCAGAGCTTTATTTCTGTGAACACATGCCATAGCACACATGGGACTAGATATGCACATACAGTGACATGAGTGTAGTATACACCCTGTCAGTTCCACCACCACCACTCCCAGCTATTAGCATTCCTATCCTTGCCTGGTTAGTGCACAGTATTACGGGTGGAGCATTGTCCAAGGAGCCTCAACTCAGCTGGAACAGGGTGCCACTCCCTTGACCTTGAAAACTTTACCTGGATGTGTATCACTCTCTATCACTCTATCACTCTCCTCCTGGGGGGTTGAGGGGGATGTACTTTTAGGGACAGGAGGCTCTTGATATGAACATTAGGAATAAGGATTATTTGGAATGCAATCTGAATACACTATTCCCATTCTATTGCTATGTGACACTGTGCTTGGTGGGCTTGATGATGTTAGTTGGCAGGTGGGTTTGTCACCCATTTCTGTGGCCCTGCTTCCTTCTACCAGTGGGCTCAGGTGCCCTCATATTCCTGGTCTCCTCCCTTCTGCCTACTATTTCTTTTCACCCAAACTAGACCTGCCACAACCTGCTGCTCTCTACCTGGCTCTTACTTGCTTGCCAGTACCTGCCTCACAGGCCAGCCCTGCACCACCTACTATGCCCCACTAGAGAGGGCAGAAGGGCACCGCCCCCAGTGCCAAAGCCAATCCACCCAAGAAGGCTTCCTAGCCTTTCTTATTGGAGTTAAAGACCAAGTATTCCTGTGAGTATGGTAGAGGTGTGCAGGGTTCAGCAATCTTTGTAGGTCTCACCTGTTCTGTACAGGTAGGTGAGTCCAAGTGCAAGCTACAAACCATGTCTGGCTATTTGAAATGATGCTAAGAGACCCAGTAATTCCATAAACCAGGAATCCTTCTCCGTTATTAAGTCATTCCCTCGCCTTTGCCTTTAAATTCGCGTCTGCTCTGAACCCAAGCCCCTGTTTCCTTCATGGTCAGCCCCAGCACCCAAGTTCAAGCCTCGCGCGGCCCGGGGGGACGGACCCAGGGATGGTAGAGGCGGGAAAGGGGCGGGGACTGGGCAGGGACTAGAGAAGGGGGCGCGGTCTCTGTTCTGCCACCTTCCCCCCGGCGAGGAGCGCAGCCGCCGCCGCCGCCGCCGCCGTGTCCTCTCAGCCTTGCGCTGGGCACGCTGCCTCTGCCGCCGCAGCCCGGCCCAGGCGCGGAACCCGGGGCACTGGCCCCGTTGCGTGCCCACCCTTCGGCTGCAGCCGGCATGGGCAGCTACTGAGAGCGGGCTCTCCTTCCCTCTGGCACCTCCCCTGGCCACTGGCCACTGGACTTCGGCCAGCAAGCCTCGGCCACCTCTAGTCCCCAGTCCGGCGCCTGGCACGGCCCTCCGCTCTGCTCCTCCGGCTCTGAGCATCGCGTTCCTGCCCCCCCCCGCCCGCGCCTGGGACACCTGGGTCCCCCGGCGGCCCTTAGGAGAGGGGCGGGGGGGGGGTATGAAGCCGCTGGAGAAATTTTTGAAGAAGCAAACGTCGCAGCTGGCGGGACGGACGGTGGCGGGAGGTCCTGGCGGGGGTCCGGGGAGCTGCGGCGGGCCTGGAGGGGGTGGGGGACCTGGCGGGGGCGGCGGTCCAGCCGGGGGACCGCGGCCGCTGCAGCGGCGTCAGAGTGTGTCTCGCCTGCTGCTCCCAGCTTTCCTCCGGGAGCCCCCAGCCGAGCCAGGGCTGGAACCACCCGCTGAGGAAGAAGGGGGAGAGCCCGCGGGGGTCGCGGAGGAGCCGGTCAGCGGAGGACCTTGTTGGCTACAGCTAGAGGAGGTGCCAGGGCCAGGGTCGCTCGGGGGCGGGGGACCCCTGCGCTCCCCTTCTTCGTACTCCTCAGATGAACTGTCCCCAGGCGAGCCCCTCACTTCACCGCCCTGGGCGCCCCTGGGCGCTCCTGAGCTGCCGGAGCATCTTCTGAACCGGGTTCTGGAAAGGCTGGCTGGAGGGGCCACCAGGGACAGCGGCGCCTCAGGTAAGAAGTCCACAGGCTCATCCATCCCAGAGCAGGGGGTGCCCCTGGTTCCTCTTCTTGCCCTTGGAGAGTGGAAATGGCCCTGAGCCTGGGTGTGAATTTGAGGGCTCCCCCTAAACCGGGTAGGGACTGAGCTAAGCCACAGACCCTGTCTCAAGCACAAGAGGAGCAGCAGTGCCCACCTTCATTCCCGTAGCTGTCTCACCCATCAGGGAAGAAGCTGAGCCTCCTCTCCTTCAGCTACCCTTCCCCTCCTCTGGACATTTTAGCCACCATCTTCCATGGGTCCCTGCTGTTGACTGCCTCCTCCTCTGCCCTTAAATTGGGACCTGACATATTAAAATGGAAGCTTCTGAGCTCAACCTGTGCCGCCTTCGAAACGTGCCCAAGGCCTGAAAAACCTGACAGGAGTCCCTGACTGTGTAAAAGCCCCAGAGCACAGGCCAGCCCACTTGATAAATCAGCCTGGACAAGGCCCAAGCTGCCTTTGGGGGGTTAGGCAAAGGCATCTTCCTTAGCAGCTTGGTAGGGGCTAGCATTCTATTTGGGGATGGACTCAGACAGTGTTTGTGAAGAAAGGGGCCTCAGCATCAGGGCCTGTGCATCAGGGCCCTGCAACATCCAGGGGAGTTGGGGCTTTTCTGGCTCCCACCCTTCCGGTGTCAGGCTTTTGCTCTTGGCTGCTTTAAAAAATAATAACCACACCCTGAGAGGCTTATTCCCTAAATGATGATGCTATTTCACCCCTCCCCATCAGCACCTTACTAAGGGGCCTTTAAGAAAACTGAGTCCCAAATTACTGGTTAGTGCTGAGGTAGAAGACCTCGGACTCTTAGGTCCAACTCTAGACAGGCATTAAGCATAGGAGGGTCTGAGGTTAGAAGCCCAAGTTGAGACCCTAAAGATGGGTGAGGGATTACACTTTGCTCTTAGCCCTCTGCAAGGAACTCCAACCTAGGTGTGTGGAGTGGGACACCTCCCCTAGATTTTTCTCAAGGTCTGGGTCCTCTCCTTTGGCTCAGGCTACAGTCGCCCTGGGGAGCTGACACCTTTTGGATTTAATTAGAAAAATATCAGACACACACAGCTCTCCTAACCATAACTTCCCGCCTACACCACACACCCTGTGTCTCTATGACACATTCCCTGGGGAGGCTGTGCATTGGACCAGAGCCTGCTTTGGAAGAGACAGATGCCAAACTATAGCCCCCATATCAGCATCTCCCCCACTCTGTCCCATGCTCCTCTTTTGCTCTGTCTTTGCTTTCCTGTGAGATAAAGAGACCTCCTTATTCCTAGTCACTGTTCCTGGAGCTGGGGGTCAGGGCTGAGAGATCTCTGACTTACTTCAGAATATAGCAGTGTAGCTAGGTAAAAAGGAAAAGGGAGAAACTGTCTTTGCCCTTCCACAGGGGGCTGGTGCTACAGACTCTGCTCTCTCCCGTGGGGTGAGGCTCCTAAATTGATTATTACCCATATTATCTGGCCAAGCAGGCTGTATCCCCAGAGTAACTGGTTTGGGAAAGCCCAAACCAGTCCCAGAGTGAATTGAGAATCAGCTTAAACTACCACCCTGATACTTCCATTATAACCCATGTTCTCAAGCCATTTTGGTTTCCTCCCAGGGCGTGTAGGAGGAAAGGGCTTACAGAAGGTCCTCCACACCTAGCCAGAGCCTCTCGAACATCTGGGCAGCCCCATCTCACCACTAGGTTCTACCCTGACACTTTTCCCTTCTTCTAACATATTGAGAAAAGAGCAAAGATGCAGGAATCAGGGTTCTTCCAGCTCCAGGCAAGTCCCTTCTAGCACTGGGCCTCAGTTTCTCATTTGTGAAATGAATATGGTTGAAATAGATGATTTTGTGTTGGTTCTTCTTCATCTTCATAGCTAGAATAGATGGCCTGAGATGGTGAGCCAAGGTCTGTCAGAAGCCTTGGTTTTGTCCTGGAGCAGTGCCTGGGGACCTGGCCCTAACCTGTCCTGGTGAAGACACCTGGCTCCCTCCCTGTGCCCTGCCTGTGTGTGCCAGGAGGCTTTGCCCCACCCCAGGGCTGTCTGCGAGTCAGGGCGACCTTGTACCCGGCTGACTGGCTGAGCCAGGCCCAGACAGGGGTGTGGAAGGGAAAAGGGTGGTGAGAGGAGCCCCTCCCCTCCACCCTTCCATCATTAACCCTTGCATCTCTGGGCATCTAGAGTACACAAGCTTTCTATTTAAAGCCTCTGAGATCAAAGAGATGGCAGTCCCTCCCTCTCCATTTTAATGGGTCTCTTGTTCCCACCTGTCTGGGTGGAACTCAAAGTAGTGAGGTAGGGAGCAAGGAGGGGAGGAGGGATACATACGCATACCACTGACCCTAACCTCTCTGTTTGGAAGTTCTCTTTGTCTAGAGACCCTTCTGTGGGCTACTTCATTTTTCAGGCAGTTCTCAGGCTTGGTGTGCTATCTGACCAACTTTCCACATATACCAAAGAGAAGTATGCATTGCTGTCAAAGGCACACCTCCTTCCCTCCAGCTGCCTTGGCAGCTGCCAGCCCCACCCCCGCGACAGCTGCCCAGGATCTTCACACATGTGTGTGCACGTGTGCAGAGCATGACAAGGCAGGTGGCCGGGGCTCCAGCCTGCCTAAAGAGAACTTGCCCTTGGAGGCCAGAGAAGGAGTGCAGGAATTCCAGTCTGGTCCTAGAAGTGCCCTTCTGACATTCGTGGCACCCATTGATCTCCACAGATATCTTGCTTGATGACATCGTCCTTACCCACTCCCTCTTCCTCCCAACGGAGAAATTTCTACAGGAACTACATCAGTAATATCCTTTTGTGGAATTTGTAAAAGATAGGCCAGGAGGCAGCCCATTTTCTCTATCCCACATGTGACATCAGAGCCCAAGCTCTCCCCTAGAAAATATACTCAGCTTTTCAGTTCACCAGCTGTGTCTCTTTAGGTAGATCACCTCACCTCCAGGGGCTTCCAGTTCTTCTGTAAAATGGAGGTAAATAATACCTGCCCTGCCTACCTATGGCCTGCTACAAAGATCAATCTGATAGTAGATGTGAGAGTTCTTTGGCAACTGCAAAGACCTGTATAGATGTAAGGTGTTATTATCCTAATAAGGGTGCCTCTCTTCCCACTGAATTATTCTTCTAAACATCTGGTTGTCCAGTGCATTATTACAGAGTCTGCTGTCAACATCAGGTCTTGGCTGGGCTTCAGTAGGAGACCCTGGCCAATACAGATGAGCCACTGGCCAGCCTGTTCATTAGATCTCATATAAGCAGATAGCCTTTCACTGAGTTATTTTAGAACCTAATTCTTAATGTCAGGTCACTGAGTAAGTAGAATGTCTTAGATTCTCTTAGCAACATCAGGCCTCACAAAGCAATAAAGTCAGGTTTGTGGTGCAACTGTAAGCTCTGGGCCCTGGGCTGGCCAGAGGATGGGATGGGTCTTGGGCAGGGTATTCGGGTATTCCTAAGTGAAAAGCTAACAGGAAATGGATGTGATCAGGTGGATGCCATCACTACCTATTCTATGCAAAAACCTGGGCTGGCACAGGAGAAGGTCTTGGCTCCAGGACCCCTGGCTCCTAGAGAATATTTGGGGGTAGTTTAGCCTGCCATTGCTTCCCTTCCCAATTTCCTCAGGCTTGCCTGTCCATGGGTTTTTCTTGACTTAGGGGTCAGCTTTGTTCGGGCAGGGGTCCTGGAGGGCCCTGAGGGGCTAGGCCGGAAGCAGGCCTGTCTAGCCATGCTACTCCATTTCTTGGACACCTACCAAGGGCTGCTGCAGGAGGAAGAGGGGGCCGGCCACATCATCAAGGTGGGCCTGGGGAAGAAAAGGTGGGTGAGCAAGCTATTAGCTCTGGAAGGAAGCCCTTTTGAAGGAGACATACTCCTCAAGTTGGGTATCTGGAAGCAAAAAATGTCATTGGGTCTTGGATTATATGGTTCTTCTATGCTCAAAGGCATGGAGTCCCTGCCCCAGCCCTTGCAGAAAGTGGTACCTGGAATGAAACCCCTGTCCTCCTCTTCTCAGGATCTCTACCTGCTGATTATGAAGGATGAATCCCTTTATCAAGACCTCCGAGAGGAAACACTGAGGCTGCACCAGCTTGTGGAGACAGTGGAGCTGAAGTGAGGGAAAATGGGTTGCTGGAGGGGTCAGGAAAGAGGTCCCCTGAATTCCTCTATTACAGGGGCTACCTCTGGTTCTTTGGCTCAACATAGTGTTGTTGTTGTCCTGTGTATGTGTGTGTGTATATGTGTGTGTGTGTGTGTGTGTATGTGTGTGTGTGTATGTATGAGTATGTGTGAGTATGTGTTTTGTACCAGGGATTGAAACCAGAGGTGCTTAACCACTGAGCAATATCCTCAGCCCTTTTTATGTTTTATTTTGAGACAGAGTCTTGCTTAGGGCCTTGCTAAGTTGCTGAGGCTGGCTGTGAACTTGCAATCCTCCTGCCTCAGCCTCCCAAGTTGTTAGGATTACAGTTGTGTACCACTGCACCTGACTTCAATATGGTTTTATTTTAGCCCCTTTCTCTTACTGAAGGGTGACACAGAGCACTGTGTCCAGTCATTTTTATTGTCCATTCACCCATCCATTTGCCTGTTAATCCAGTGATGAACTAGTTAATATTTAACAACTAATGCTCAGGAGAAAGAGCCTTGATTCTTAGCTTTTGCTGATTCCATGGCATAAATTCTGTCATCATTTTGATTTTATGATGTCATTGAATATGGAATAGAGAAGAGATGTGTGTGGTAGCTAGATGTTATATAGCATTTCCACAGTACTGATACACTAGAGGTAAAAATCTCAAAAGCACAGATAATAATAAACTGTACCAAAATAATTAGCATACTTCCTTTTATGTAATAATTTATTTGAGCACATGTTTATAAAATGTGTGTTTATACACACATACATGCATATTTTAATGGCTGTGTTAAATATAAGTTGGCAAAATCCCTCAAAATTGAACTCATGAGCTGCCTTCAGGACACCACTGCATTTCTTCATCCCTTCTGCCCTTTCAGTTTTCTCTTTTCCATTCCCACCACCATGGCCCTTGTATAGGCCTCTTTAACTCTCACTTGGATTTTTTTTTTCTTTTTCTTTCTTTCTTTCTTTCTTTTTTTTTTTTTTTTTTTTTTTTGATACCGGGGATTAAACCCAGTGGTACTTAATCTTTGAGCATGTCCCCAGCCCTATTCTTTTTAAATTTTTCAAATTGCCAATGGACCTTTATTTTATTTATTTATATGTGGTGCTGAGAATTGAACCCAGTGCCTCACACATGCTAGGCAAGTGCTCTACCACTGAGCCACAAACCCAGCCCTCCCTAGCCCTTTTTTATAGTTTATTTAGAGACAGGGTTTCACTAAGTTGCTAAGGGTCTTGCTAAGTTGACGAGGCTGGCTTTGAACTCACAATCCTCCTGCCTCAACCTCCTGAGCTGCTGGGATTACAGGTGTGTGCCACCACACCCATCTCTTACCTGGATTATTGCCGTAGCCTCCTACTCAGGGCTTCAGCTTGTGGCCTTGCATATTTCTCCCTTTCTTTACATCGACAACAACAGAGAGATCTTTCAAACTTGTATAAACAATACCATCACACTCCTGTTACAAAAGCATCCACACTCTCTCACTACCTCCAAGACAAAGCTAAACATATGAACACAGCATTCAACACCCTTCTCTTTCTGCCTTCTGTTGAACCTTCCCACCTCATATCCCACATCTTTTTCTACCCTTGACACTCCCTATATAGCTCACCATTCTCTCAACTCCTGTGCTTTCCCAGATTCCTGCTGTTGCTTATATCATACACCCAGAATGCCTTCCTCCCACCTCTTTCACTTCCTGTTGTCCTTCAAGGCCTAGGTCAAATGCCATCTTCTCCATGAAAGTGTCACACAGATCCTCCTTTTAGGAATAGCTTTCAACATCTCTCTCCTGTGCCTTTTTCACATCACCAGTACCTCCTGCCTGGTGTTAGAAGTAGCTGTATGCACGTATGTCTCCCTCCCAGATTGTGAAGTCCTTGTTGGCAAAATTCAGAAAACATCTGATGGCCTACTACCTACCATGTGCCAAGCAGTGTGCTAGGCCCTGGAGGATGAAAAAAAAAAATTCAGTAAGAACAAATCCCAGTCCTCAAAAGTTCTCAGTCTCATAGAGGAAATAAGACATGAACATAAGCAATATTGTCCCAATATTTACAGCATTTGAGGCAAGCAAGTGACCTTTCCTGGTGGGGGGTGGATCAGAGAAGAACTGGTGGAAAAAGGGGCATTTGATTTGGGTCACTTGGTCACTTGTCCCATGCTGGTCATTGTCTTCTCTTCTGATCCCTTTAACCACCTTCTGAAAGTGGAGCTGGTATGTCCTTGACCCAGTTCTAATATCCTTGCTTAATGTTGCCTGCTTAATACTCCAAATGCCCAGCAGAGCTTGCTGATGCCCCACTGTGTCTGTACCAGGATCCCAGAGGAGAGCCAGCCACCCAGCAAGCAGGTAAAGCCACTCTTCCGCCATTTCCGTCGGATAGATTCCTGTCTCCAGACCCGAGTGGCTTTTCGGGGCTCAGATGAGAGTGAGTATCACCATTAGAAAAGGCAGGGCTTCCCAAGTGACTTGGGAGAATTGTGGGGTATCTGGGTCTTGGGTACCATCAGAGGAGTCTCCCTGTGTAGTGGAAGTAGATAGTACACTTATCTTCAGAGGCTAGCCTCTGGTATAGAACCAAGGTGCCCTGGAGGGGCTGGTACCTACCTGTGTTGAAAAGCTGCTTTCCTGTCTCTGTGCAGTCTTCTGCCGAGTCTACATGCCTGACCACTCTTACGTGACCATACGTAGCCGTCTCTCAGCATCTGTGCAGGACATTCTGGGCTCTGTGACAGAGAAGCTGCAGTATTCAGAGGAGCCTGCAGGGCGTGAGGATTCCCTCATTCTGGTAGCTGTGGCTTCCTCAGGAGGTAAGGGTCAGTGCCCTAGGGCTGAGACAAAGACTGAATTCTAGGTCTTTGCTACTCAGAGTATGATCCTGAGTCAAGCCTCATGTGCATCTCCTGGGAGCATTTAAAAAAATCTCAGACCCTACCCCAGACTTTCTGGATCAGAATCTCCATTTGGCTAAAAAAGACCTCCGGGGGATTAAAGTTTGGGAAGCACTAGCCCAGTACCCTGGGATTCTGATTTGAGTGCTGCCTCTCACTCACCTGGGGATTGGGTTCTAGTTCTTTTTTCAGGGTAAAGACAGGGTGGTAGGGCATGGCGGCACATACATGTAATCCCAACTGCATAGGAGACTGAAACAGGAGGATCACAAAGTCAAGGCCAGCCTGGGAAATGTAGTGAGACCCTGTCTCAAAAACTACAAATGGCTGGTATATAGCTTGGTGGTAGAGCACTTGCCTAGCGTATGCTAG
The DNA here is from genome assembly GCF_048772815.1 of Callospermophilus lateralis. Taxonomy (NCBI): domain Eukaryota; kingdom Metazoa; phylum Chordata; class Mammalia; order Rodentia; family Sciuridae; genus Callospermophilus; species Callospermophilus lateralis. Next base: position 21,850,034 of record NC_135315.1, on the reverse strand, counting down.
GCCCTGGGTTCAGTCCCCAGTACCACAAAAACAACACAAAAAGATGCAGGGGTTCTAATCTCTGTGGGGAGACAGAAGGCCTACAGTGTATCTTATTTTTCTCTAAGAAAAAAAGTCCTGCCTTTCCAATGTCACAGGGACAAAAGAATGAGGAAAAAAAAAAAAAAAAGCTATGAAAGAATGTTGGAGGTTAAAAAAAAAGGAAGATCATAAATGCAAAAATAATAAATATGATAAGTATGGCAGATAAATATGGCATCAACTGGTGACAGCATGAGTCCCACTGGTCTAGAATGTGTCAGTGCAGGGCTAGGTGTTCTGGATGCGAAAGGAGACAGGGCCCGGGATGTATGAGGGAAGGGGTGGGGGGTGCTAAGCAGCCTGTTCTCCTGCAGAGAAGGTCCTTCTCCAGCCTACTGAGGACTGTGTTTTCACCACACTGGGCATCAACAGCCACCTGTTTGCCTGTACTCGGGACAGTTATGAGGCCCTGGTAAGACAAGGTTTTGGCTGGGAGCAAGGGCTGAGGGGGCACTGTGAACAGTCCCTCACCCTGCCACCAGGAGCCCAGCCCCTCTGTCCCTGCCTGTCACAGGTGCCCCTCCCTGAAGAGATCCAGGTCTCCCCTGGAGACACAGAGATCCACAGAGTGGAGCCAGAGGACGTTGCCAACCACCTTACTGCCTTCCATTGGGAGCTATTCCGATGTGTGCATGAGGTGGGGACTGAGGCTGGTGCTGGGCATGGGGCAGGAGGGAGAAACGAGCCAATGGGAGTCAGTGTTCCTAGCAGACCCTCCTGGTTAGATGGCTCAATTGTAGCATGCCCTTGAGCAGTGCACAGCCAGGACCTCCTCAAGCCTTTGTCTTCTCAAAAAAATGGCAGAGAGAGACTCCATACCTGAATGACTTAGGGCCAAAGCACAGCTTACCCAGAAACTGACTCAGGGTAATTTTAAAATATTCACTGTTAAAGAATTTTTAAAAAAGGTAAGCGACAATAATGTCTCTCAGGTGGTTGTCTTGAGGAGAAGTCAGCCTTTAGCAGGTGCCTGGCACCTAGTAAAATGCTCAATAGATGGTGATATCCTATTAACCTTGGTTCTCTCTTGCTTCTTGTCCCCCGCCCTCCGCTCACGCTCTGGGCTCCTGCCTCCTGCATTTCCTCGCTCCCTGTGCTGCCATCTTCCCACCCATGCCCTGACACCTCGGTGGCCCCTCTGTCACTTTGGGTGTAGCTGGAGTTCGTGGACTACGTGTTCCACGGGGAGCGCGGTCGCCGGGAGACCGCCAATTTGGAGCTGCTGCTGCAGCGCTGTAGCGAGGTCACGCACTGGGTGGCCACGGAGGTGCTGCTCTGTGAGGCCCCGGGCAAGCGCGCGCAGCTGCTCAAGAAGTTCATCAAAATCGCAGCCATGTGAGTGTGGCCAGCTGCGGCGGGGAGAGGGGCACACAGAGGCTCAGCAGCCGCAAGCTGCCAGATGCCCCCCTAACCTGCCAGATGCCCCCCTAACCCTGGCCCGCACTTCTCAGCTGCAAGCAGAACCAGGACCTGCTGTCCTTCTACGCTGTGGTCATGGGGCTGGACAACGCCGCCGTGAGCCGCCTGCGGCTCACCTGGGAGGTGAGGAACCACCTTCCTTCCTTCTCTTGCCATGGAGCTAGCTCAGTCATCCCGTTTCGGGGATCTTGGCATCCAGGGCTCACCCCAGTTCCGTCTCCTGTGATTACCAATAGTCTTTGTGCCGGTTGGAAGCAGGCGCCCTCTTCTGGCAACTGTAGCCCCAGGTCACAGCTTGTGTCACGTCTTCTTGGTGCAAATTGTTAAAAAGCCAAATTCCCAGACTGAGAGGAACTGACTTTAGGAGTAAGGCTGAGTTTCAGCCAGCAACCAGGTGGCTTTGCTATGCTCCTTGTCATAGTACATGCATGAGCAGAAGTCTCACTTTTCCCAGAAAAATTCAGTCCTCTGGGTTCTTTCAACTTCTGGACTTTTCCAAGGACTGACTGCTTCCCCATCCACTGGCTTCCCACCACTGAGCAAGATATGCCAGCCCTTTCCCCATCTAATGCTGGGAATTAGTCAGGTGTTCCTGTGAAATCCGAGGAGCTCCACTCTGACATCTCTTCTTCTTCCTTCAAACTCTGCAGAAGCTGCCAGGGAAATTCAAGAACTTGTTCCGCAAATTTGAGAACCTGACAGTGAGTGGGTTTGGCTCTTTCCACTGCCCTTGGACTTTCATCCCTGTTCTCGTAAACCCTCTGCCTTCAGCTTCCTTTTAAAGGTTTTTAGTGCCTGGGACACTGCTCCTCTACCCACCATGCAGGAAGGGGAAAGGTGGAAGTATTGCTACCCTGTTTTCCCTGGAGGAGGGGAGGAAAGCAATAAGCCCCTCCCTGTCACACACCCAGCTAGACACCCACACACCCCTCTAGCTGATTGGGCAGGGAGATGAGGGAAAGAGTGGGAGACATGTTTGGGGTACACTGAGCCCATCTGTCTCTTATTCCTCTTCTGTGGAATGCTAGGATCCTTGCAGGAACCACAAAAGCTATCGAGAAGTGATCTCCAAAATGAAGCCCCCTGTGATTCCCTTCGTACCTCTGATCCTCAAAGGTGAGAGAGTCACTGCCACACTGTGGTTCTCCTCTCCACATTTCCTTTTCCCAAGCCCCAGTTCTGACTCTCAGTCCCCTCTCAGCTCAGCTCTATATGTCCTACTGAGGAGACTTCCAGACTGAAGTATAGACTGGCATATAGGACCCTCCCCCATATATGGTTCTATATGCCATGGCCCTTTGGACCTCCTCTCCTCTGTGTGCCTCAAATTTGACTCTCTTCTTCCCCTAGACCTGACATTCCTACACGAGGGGAGTAAGACCCTCATAGATGGCTTGGTGAACATTGAGAAGCTGGTGAGTAGATCTGCCAACTCTCTGTCCATGAGTGAGGGGCTTTGTCCTCCCCCTCTCTCCTGTCACCTTCCTAAAATAGAAGTCTTCCTCCATGGTACCCAGCTGGCCTAACAGACTCTCGGCTGTCTCCCTGGTGGCATCACTGTGGCAACCCACCCATGGGTGGCAAAGCTGACAGGCCGCTTGGGGGCAACTCTACCCGCCAACCCACCTGGTACCCACCTACACCCTCTCCTTTGGTCCCCAAAACCCTTCAGAACTGGGAACTTGAGAGAGTAAAACCAACAGAGTTGGAGAATGGAGGTGGGGGGTGTGTAAGGGGGAAGCATCTTTCTGTGCCCTTTTCAGGGCTCATTTCTTGTCATCTCCCAGCATTCAGTGGCCGAGAAAGTGAGGACAATCCGAAAATACAGGAGCCGGCCCCTCTGTGAGTGCCTAGTACCCGGGGTTCTAAGAGGGTTTGGGGTGGAGTGCTGGCTGAGTGGGAAGGTTAAGGGGACCTCTGTCCTTAAACATGTTTTTACTTACACGGGTCGTTCTCTCCTTGTGCCTCCTGCCAAACACCTATCCTAATCTTCATGTTTTGCCTGGTGTATGGAGAGGAAGAAGGGAGGCTGGGAGCCTGACTGCCTCTCCCTCCCTGCCCCCCAGGCCTGGACATGGAGGCCTCCCCTCACCACCTGCAGACAAAGGCCTATGTACGCCAGTTCCAGGTCATCGACAACCAGAACCTCCTCTTCGAGCTCTCCTACAAGCTGGAGGCTAATAGTCAGTGAAAATGGAGGGGCTGGGCTGCCCCCACCAGAGTCCTTGACACCTGGCACTCAAGCACTTTGCACGATGTCCCAACAAATTCACATGGAATATATTTCCCCTGGAGCAACTTCCTGCCCCATGGGGAAGAGTCAGATGGACTTACCTGGATTCATAAGCTCATAAGCTTATTCATCCTTCTGAAATCCCTTTACCCTTGTTCTTTCACGCCCCAACTACACTAGGTGTGTTCCTGCCTTTTTGAGGAAAAGGGGATAGAGTGCTCCTTCCTCTGTCACCTCCCAGTGAGGTCTGTTCCAGAGATGGCATTTCCAGCCTCTTCTTCCCAAGCAGCAACTCACAAGACAGGCATTGTGGGAGGCACTGGCAGCTTTCTTCCCCACTGCCTGTCTGGCTTCCCCTTAGTCAGGGTTGGGAGCCCTGGATGTATCCCTGGGATTATTATCCTGTGTGTGTGTGTGTGTGTGTGTGTGTGTGTGTGTGTGTCCGTGTCCCATCTGGGGAAGCAGGAGTGCATCTGGCGATGGAGGGAGGGTGTTATGTATGCTGGGGGGATTTTTCCTTCTGTTTGGTGCTACCCTTGTCTGCTCTGCCCTTGGGACAGCGTGGTGTGCTCCCCCACCCACCCTCGTTCAGTGCCTCCTGCTGCCCTGCATGCCCAGGCTTGTGAGCCAAGCTGCTCCCAAGGGCAAAGAGCAGCAGCAGGTGGAAGGGTTACCCATCAGCCCTGTGAGTCTCCCACCCAGACCTCCCCAAGATCCCTAGATGGGCTCTCATGAGACGGTAAAAGATGCTCAGGGAAACACAGGCCTAAGCTGCCTATAGGACCCTTCCTCTGCCTTGCAGAGGGGCACAGCAGTCTCAGGAGTTAGGGGTGCCTGCTCTCCATACTCCTGCTCTTTGGGGTGTCTCTTTGCTAACAAGGGCATTGTTATCTTGTATCTGATGCTAACAACACAGTCTCTGTCCCTTTCTCCCAGTCTTGACACCCCTTGGTCCTCCCCATAGAGCTGGGTGGGGTGGATCTCTGTAAAATAACAGGACGGGCAGATTCCTGAAAGTGGGGGGGAAGGAGCAGGCAGAGACTGTAGAGGTGAAACTGGACTCGATGACAAAGCCTTTGTTACCTCTGTCTCTGCTCCCTCTCCCATTATAGGGCTCCAGGGCTGCAGGGTGCAGGGGCTCCTGGCAGCTACTGGGTGAGGTTTCCGGGCACAGCCTCACCCGCCTTCCTGGCACCACTCTTTCCCTTTTGAATAGGCAGTGGTGGCAGTGGCAGCAGTAAAAGTGGCTGCTGCTCCTGCTCTGGGGTGTATATATTTTTTACCCAAAGCTCTGGAATTGTAAATTTATTTTTTAAAACTCAAAGAGGGAAAGAGCTTTGTATAATATGTAAACATTGTATCATAGGTTATGTTGTACAGTCCCTTTTATACAGCAGTCTGGTTCCTGTTTCAAAAACTATCTGTGGATATACACAGGCACCATGCCCCACCCACCCACTGCAGCCCTCACAGTGACCATGGCCCCTCCTACACCCTGCAACTGCTGATGCCTGCTTCTGTCCTCGCAGCCCCAGACTTTCCACCCTTCCTCCTGAACCCTCTCAGCAGCCTTCTCGCTCCAGTTCCCCACCCCTCCTTGAACATGGTAACCCCCTGGCTGCTTGCCCCTTGCCTTGACACTGCCCTGCTGCTTTCCAGGGGCTCGCCAGCCCACACCCCACTTCCCACAGCTTTAACAGAGTGAACTGTGTGTATTGTACAGGCTCGGTTGTCATTGCAGAATCTGCTGGGTGGAGAGAAAGCCGATAAAGTCTATGAATCAACTGCCTGCTGTTCTCCGTTCTGTTTCTCTGAGGCTGGGGAAAGGCTGAGGGATGGGAGAGGGAGTGGTCTCTCAGGGCTCAAGACCCCTCAGCAGGACTGTCTGGAGTGACTTGGAAAGTGTGGGTGAGAGGAAAAGGAACCAGCCTCACAAGACCTGTCACTAGTGACTAGAACTTGGAAGAGTGGACATTTTTGTTCTTACATGGTATAGGTGTGTGATGTTTAATGCTAACTCTGTAAGGTAGAAGATGGAGACTGAGCAGCCCCAGAAGAAGATCCAAGTTATAGAATGAGAGATGGGACAGAACTTGAACCCTAACCCAGGCCTATCTGTTGCAAGTAGCAAGCACTATTCATTCAGCCAACGGCTATGAGTTCCACCAAGGCACATGGAGCCTAGTGTTAGTCTCGGGAGATGGTTAAGCTCCAGGAAACACACACTCAAACAGCTGCATGGAAGCCCTTAATCTCATCTGTTCAATCTTCTTCATCTCAGAAAACGGTGCTTTCATCCACCCAGGTTTTCAAGGCAACATTCTAGGGATCACCCTTGATGTCTCTTTTTTTCCCCCATCCTCACTCATCTCATTGGCCAGTCCCATCAGCTATAATTCCAGAACATATCCTGATTGACCCACTTCTCTACGTCTCCCTTGTGACCCCCCTAGTCCATCCCACCTTCATATCTTATCTTCCTTGGATGGCAACGCTGCCTCTGACCTTGTCTCTCAGCTTCCTCTCTCTAGTCCATCCCATCTGCTACCAATCAGGATTCCATAGGGCAGCCAGATGCTTAGTGTGTGTGTGTGTATGTGTGTGTGATGGAGCTACATTTCCAGCCCTGAGTCCCCTTAAGAGAAGTTGAAGTAATCTTTACATGAAAAGTAAAAAGTGGTTACTCAATGAGGTGGGAGGATCAACCAGGCAGGGGCATGAAGAAGCCCTCTGGTGTGATAGAAATGTTTTTATATTGTGAACATTATTATGAATATACTATGAACATTACACAGGGTGTATATGCACTCATTGGGTTCATAGGGTAAAATCTACATTTTATCATAGTTATGTTATAGCTCAAAGTAATTCAGATTGTAATCCTAAATTCAGAGTGTCACCTATTTTCAATAATACTTAAATTAAAAATCAAAATCCTCCCTCCCTGTCCACATCTCCTACCCTTTTTTCACTCACTCACTCTGCTCTGACTACACTGATCACTTTCTTGTTCCTGAATCACCTAACACTCATTTTTTTTTTTTTTTTTTAAAGAGAGTGAGAGAGAGAGAAAGAATTTTTTTAGTATTTATTCTTTAGATTTCGGCGGACACAACATCTTTGTTTGTATGTGATGCTGAGGATCGAACCCGGGGCTGCACGCATGCCAGGCAAGCGCGCTACCGCTTGAGCCACATCCCCAGCCCCCTAACACTCATTTTTAAGTTTGCTGTTTCCTCAGCCTTGTCTGACCATTTGATATCAAGATCCGGCCCCTCCCTCACTGCCCCTCCCTCACTGCCCCTCCAGAGCCTCCTTTTTTTCCTTCCAGGAACTCCTCATACATGTTTCTTTGTATATTTGCTTAGTGTTTACCTGTTCCACCTTAGCTCCATGAGTGTGTCTTGTTCATGATCTAGTACCCAGAATCATATCTGGTCTATAGAAAATGTTCATTACATATTTTTAAAAATATTTATTTATTTTTAGTTATAGTTGGACACAATACCTTTATTTTATTTATTTTTATGTGGTTCTGAGGATCGAACCCAGGGCCTTGCACATGCTAGGTGAGCACTCTACTGCAGAGCCACAACCCCAGCCCTCAATACATATTTAAAATTTTTTTTTGTAGTTGTAGATGCACAGAATGCCTTTATTTTATTTATTTTTTTATGTGGTGCTGAGGATCGAACCCAGGGCCTCACTCATGCTAGGCAAGCACTCTACTACTGAGCTACAGCCCCAGCCCAATACATATTTCTTTTTTAGTTGTTAATGAACCTTTATTTTTTATTTATTTATATGAGGTGCTAAGAATTGAACTCAGTGCCTCACACATGCCAGGCAAGCGCTCTACTACTGAGCCACAACCCCAGCCCTGTTCAATACATATTTGTTGAGTAAATAATGAGATTGGTTGAAATGGGAGCCAGAAGACAGGCACAAGACACAAGATGATAAGTGCTCTAGGTATTAAGCCAAGGGGGTTCACTCTTGGCCTGGGGATGGGGAGGACAGAATAAGAGACATTTTCTTGGAAGAGATGACCCAGACCTCAAAGGAGGGATCGGGTTTGGTAGTGAAAGCATGGAAGTAGGAAATTAGGGATGAAGCACTGGAAAGAACTTGGGAACTGGGCCTTTTTAGCATGGAGAGCTACTTCTGCCCTGTAGGACTGGTCATTAGGGGAGCTAGAAGTGTGGAGGCTGAATAGGTTCTGCTCTCCTCAAAGGGTGCTGGCATCTCACTGATGGACTCCTTGAGCAGGTGAGGATGGAGTCCTTGTTGCCCCTCTTCCCCAGGAAGGCAGACAAATGGTGTGGATTATTCTTACCCCATCTCAGCCACCTTCAGACTCATCTGTTACCTATTTTTCAGAGTCGATAACGAAAGTTGCCGTTCTTTGTGCTTGGCTTTGTGTGCATTCTCTTATTTAATATTCCCAACAACCTTTGAGGTTGGTTCTATCCGCTCCACTTCCACTTTCCTGATGAAGAATTGAGGTCTTGAGATTTTTTTTTTTTTTTTTAAAGCATACGCAGAGGCCAAGTCCCCAGATTTCACAACTAGCAAGGATTCAAAGCCAATTCATTTCTGACTTTACAGCCTATACAGATCACGCTCTATAAATCCTGGGAGTCTGAATAGTTGAGAATTATCTGCTTTGTTGCAGGTGGCTGTGGCTGGCAGAACTTTTTTTTTTTTTTTTTTCTTTTTTTGGGGCGGGCAGAACTTTTTCTATTCATTTCTTTATCCCACCTGTGTTCAGAGAGTCACCCAAGACCAAGAAGTAGCAGCAAAAGGGCTCTGTGGGCTGAGGCTGGGGGAATATGAACTTATATAGTAGCCTAGCACCTCCTAGACTGGTCAGCAATGAACAAAAGGATGAAAATGATCTGGAGTGGTCAGAAGACCAACGTAATAAGGTACCCTCTTGATGGGGTATAGAGGAGAGCAAGGAATTTAGGCAGTGCCCTAGTCTTCCACTAGGTGTCACCACCAGAATTACTTTCTCAAGGTACCTGGGGATGAGGACTAGCCCACAGCATAGAGAAGGGGAATTTACATTTCTTGGGGTCATTTATTTATTTATTTATTTTTGGTGGTACTAGAGATTGAGTCCAGGGGCCCTTTACCATTTTCTATTTTATTTTATTTTAATTTATTTTGGTGGTCCTGGGGATTGAGTCCAGTGGTGCTGTACCACACAGATACATCCCAGCTTTTTAAATTTTTATTTTGAAACAGGGTCTCGGCTAAGTTGCTGAAGCTGACCTCAAACTTACGATCCTCCTGTCTCAGCCACCAGAGTTGCTGGGGTTATATGTGTGCCTCAGCCTGCTCCTTTTAGGTGTAGTTCCTTGGTTGTCACTTAAGCCCTCTCCTCTTTTCTCTATAATTCTGAGCCGAGATTTTATTATTATATTTCTGTTTGGGGAGCTCTTGCTGCATAACAAACTATTCCAAACTGAGTGGCTAATGGACAACAACCATTTTATAACTTCTCATGAGGGCTCAGCTCTCTCTCTCTCTCTCTCTCTCTCTCTACTGGGCTTTGAACCCAGGGGCACTTTACAACTGAGCTATATCCCCAGTCCTTTTTATTTTTTTTATTTTGAGACAGGTCTCACTAACTTGCTTAGGGCCTCTCTATAGTTGCTGAAGCTGGCCTCAAACTTGCAATCCTCTTGCCTCAGCCTTCTGGAATTGCTGGGACCTGTAGTCTTGGCTTGGACCTGGGACTTGGCTCAGGGAATGATTCTGCCCGTCTTGCTTTAGGTCTCTCACATGGCACTGTCAGAAGCTGTCTGGAGCTAGACTATCTAGGATGGCTGGCTCCCATGTCTCTCACCCTGGTAGGAAGAGCTGGGCTGTTGGGATGGCTGGAATTTCTCTTTCTCCATTGCTAAGGTCTCTTCTTCCAGATTTCTCATAAGGGATCTTAGAGGTGCTGAGAGCACAACAGTGGAAGCTGCCAGGTCTTCTTAAGGCTTAGTTCCGGACATCTTAAGGCTTAGTTCCAGACATAGGATGGTCTCGCTTTTGCTGCATCTCACTGGCTTAAGAGAGTCTCTAGTCAGCTCAAAGTCAAAGAGTACCTGGAATCCTGCTTCACTGAAAGCCACTTTTTAAATAAATATTTTTACTTGATACCTTTATTTATTTATTTATTTACTTACTTATTTTTATGTGGTGCTGAGGATCAAACCCAGCACTTCACATGTGTTAGGTTAGTGCTCTACCACTGAGCTACAACCCCAGCCCCTGAAAGCTACCTTTGGAGACCACCTACCAGTTTATGAGTCCCAAATTGCTACGGCTCTTTTCAGTGACAGAACCAAATATCCACTGGTCTACCAAGCATCTCTTCTTGGGCATCCCAAAGGCTGCTCAGATTCCTTGACCTCCCCAAATCCTCTTCCTTTCAATTCTCTCCAGCCAACTGTTAGCCTCACCACCACATAGGAGTTCGAGCCGGAAGCTTAGCCATCATCTCTCACTGCTCCCTCTCTTTAGTCCCCACATTCAATTTCTTAAATATATCTAGAACTCTCCATCTCTACTGCTAATAACCTCTTGATCATGGCTAAGACAACTGCAAACTGTCCATGTGTGTACACACTTGGGACATATTCCGTTTAATATTATCTCCATTTTGTGGATGAGGACCCTGAGGCTGGCAGAGATTGGAATAAACTTGCCTAAGGTCTCAACCAAGCAAGAGAGAACTAAATAGTGACAAGAACTAAGTTTCCTCCAGCTCAGCCGATAGGCAGCTCTGCCTCTAAAACCTAGTGCCCCCTGTCAGTACAGATAACTGTCATCTCTCCTTTGGACTTCCACAGCTGCCTCACACCCAGCATTCCTTCCTCCATGTTGGCTCCATCTAATCCATTCTTCATGCAGTCAGAGGGATTTTTTAATTTTATTTTATTTTATTTTATTTTGAGAGAGAGAGAGAGAGAGAGAGAGAGAGAGAGAGAGAGAGAGGGAATTTTATTATCTATTTTTTTAGTTATCGGCGGACACAACATCTTTGTTTGTATGTGGTGCTGAGGATCGAACCCGGGCAGCACGCATGCCAGGCAAGCGCGCTACCACTTGAGCCACATCCCCAGCCCCCCAGAGGGATTTTTTTAGAGTACAAAGTGGTCATGGCACTTCTCTGCTTATAGTTTTCAATGTTTTCCCTCCTGCGGTTGAGGTAAAATCTAATAAAGTCTTTCAGAAATTGGTCCCTGTCAACTTGACAGTATAGAATGGGGCAATGGTCTACATGGGGACATTTTGGAAATTTGAGTTTTTGTCATTTTCAAGTAAAAAGACATGCTACTGGAATTTGGTCAGGAATTCTAGAGTGTTGCAATACAAGGGATGATTCCTTATAACCAAGAAGTCTCTTGGGTTTCACAAGACTTTTGGATGACCTGCTGGATGTACTATGTGAAAAACGTCTTTGTAATTAACTGATCCCAGGATCTATCTCCATTAACCGTACACTCAAGGGAGAAGGGAACAAGTTTATTTCTGGATTTCTGGATTACTCTTATCATGAGAATGTAGTCCTTTGAATCCCACCTTTGTGGAAGGAGAAACTCCTGCTAAATTCCTCTTATTGAGGTTGTTCTGGGGTGTTCCCTTTTCCCATGAAACATTCACAAAAATCTCAAATTCACCTAGTTAGGCAAGCACCTTCAGAACAAAAGCCTGCTTCAGTGTTCCACTTACATCTCTCTGTGTCCCCTGCCTTCACTTACTGTGTTTTGCCCTGGAAATTCCTTACTTTTCTAAGCAGTGCATCAAAGCATTTGAGATTTTTATTTTTTATTTTTTTGGTGGAGGGAGGGGTACCAGGGATTGAACTCAGGGACAGTTGAGCGCTGAGCCACATCCCTAGCCCTATTTTGTATTTTGTTAGAGACAGGGTCTCAGGGTCTCACTGAGTTGCTCAGCACCTGGCTAAATTGCTGAGGCTGGCTTTGAATTTGTAATCCTCCTGCCTCCGCCTCCCCAGCTGCTGGGATTGCAGGTGTGCACCACCACGCCCAGCTCAGCATTTGAGATATATTTTTTTTAAATATTTATTTTTTAGGTATAGATGGACATAACACAATGCCTTTATTTTTATGTGGTGCTGAGGATGGAACCCGGGGCCCGCCCATGATAGGCTAGCGCTCCACTGCTGAGCCACAATCCCAGCCCAGCATTTGAGATATTTAAAAAATATTTTTAGGGGCTGAGGCTGTAGCTCAGTGGTAAAGTGCTTGCCTCACATGTGTGAGGCACTGGGTTCAATCCTCAGCACCACATAAAAATAAATAAAGATACTGTGTGTTCATCTACAACTAAATAAATATTAAAAAATATTTTTAGTTACAGATGGACAAATACCTTTATTTTATTTTATTTTATTTTATTTATTTTTTAATGTGGCACTGAAAATCAAACCCAATGTCTCACACATGCTAGGCAAGCGCTCTGCCACTGAGCCACAACCCCAGCCTGAAGATTTTTTTTTTTTTTTAAGAGAGGGAGAGAGAGAGAGAGAGAGAGAGAGAGAGAGAGAGAGAGAATTTTAATATCTATTTTCCAGCTATCGGCGGACACAACATCTTTGTTTGTGTGTGGTGCTGAGGATTGAACCCAGGCCGCACACATGCCAGGTGAGCGAGCCACCGCTTGAGCCACATCCCTAGCCCTGAGATTTTTTTTTTTTTCAAACATTTTTTTAGTTGTTGATAGATCTTTATTTTATTTATTTATAGTGGTGCTGAGAATCAAACTCAGTGCCTCACATATGACAGCCAAGTGCGCTACCGCTGAGCCATAGCCCCAGCCCTCTGAGATTTTTTTTTTTTTAATATATTTTAGTTGTCCATGGACCTTTAATTAATTAATTAATTAATATGTAGTGCTGAAAATCAAACCCACAGCCTCTCCCACATGCCAGGCAAGCATTTTACACTGAGCCACAACCCGAGCCCCAGCATTTAAGATTTTTTTTGATACTGTGGACTGAATTCAGAGGCACTTAATCACTGAGCCACATCCCCAGCCCTTTTTTTGTATCTTATTTAGAGACAGGGTCTCACTGAGTTGTTTAGGGCCTTGCTAAATTGTTAAGGCTGGCTTTGAACTAGTGATCCTCTTGCCTCAGCCTCCCAAGCCACTGGGATTACAGGTATGCACCACGATGCCCAGCAGCGTTTAAGATTTAAAAAAAAGCAGTTTTATCCAGGATTTTAGTTGTTTTTAGGTCTTCCAGATTCTTAACCTGAAAAGGAAAGCACAAATATGCAATATTTTTGCACATATTTTATATGACCTGTCTTTTCCTGTAGTGCAACCACTATGTAAATTGTTTTGTATTGTTCTGAACTTTACCAAGAGTTGTTCACCATTTTGGAAAGTCAGACCAATGGCAATTCTGCCTAACTCAACTCTCCTCGGTCAGTCTATATTTGTCCCTATCGCATTCTTAGTGATTCTAGGGCTGGGGGTAGAGTTTCCTATTTTTCTCTAATTTCCATTTCAGAATAGTGCCCAAGTATTTGCATATTGAAATGCCTTCTTCTTGTCTTTATTTTTCTTTAATAGCCAGAAAATTATATTGATCTGCTTTTTAAATTGTGTATCCAGGTAATTTATATTGCTTGTTAATTTCACTTCAGAGTAGTAGAGTTGAATATTTGGTTTTTAAAAAGATGAATTGAAGCGAGGTATAGCAGTGTACCTGTAGTCCCAGCTACTTCCATGAGTTTGAGACCAGCCTGAACAATATAGTGAGACGCTGTCAAAAAAAAAAAAAAAAAAAAAAAAAAAGATAAAAAGGGGACACTAGGAGGGGACAGATTCATTGATGTGATCTTTAGAGTTCAAAATCTGGAGAATTTCTGCTATTTTGAAGGCATGTGACTTAGAGCACAATGGTTAACTTTTTGGCATTGGGGTGTAGGTCAGTGGTAATGTTTGTGCTCAGCATGTATAAGACCCTGGGTTCAATCCCCTCCCTATTCCCCTTCATCCCTCACCCCCACACACCTCAGAAAAGATGGTTAACACCCGCAGTTGTACACACCTGTAATCCCAGCAACTCAGGAGGCTGAAGCAGGAGGATTGCAAGTCAAAGCCAGCCTCAGCAACTTAGCAAGGCACTAAGCAACTCAGTGACACCCTGTCTCTAAATAAAATACAAAATAAGGCTGGGTGGCTCAGTGGCTGAGTGCCCCTGAGTTTAATCCCCTGTACCCCCCAAAAAAATAAAGAAAAGAAAAGAAATAAAGAAGAAAAGATGGTTAACATTTTGAGTCTTGGTTTCCTTGGTTTCTTCATCTGTAAAATGGGGGTGGTATTATGTACCTCAGAAAGTTATTGTGAGGATTAAGTGAGTTATGATATGTGAAGTTATAATAGGACCTGTCACATGGTATTAATGTCAGACCTTGCCAGGCATTGGGGACGTGCCTGTAATCCTAGCAATTTAGGAGGCTGAGGCAGGAAGATCACAACTTCAAGGTCAGCCTTAGCAACTTAAGTGTGGCCCTAAGCAACTGAGTGAGACCTTGTCTTAAAACAAAACAAAAAACAAAAAAAGAAAAGAAAAAGAAAAAGGGCTGGGGATATAGCATGGTGGTAGAGTACTCCTAGTTTCAATTCCTACTACCACACAAACACACACTTACACCCTCCTCCCCCTCACACCTACACACCCACAAAGTCACAGGCCCCATGATTATGTCTTTGACCCAATTTCTTGTCTCTTCCTGAAGTTCTAGCTCTCATCACATCAAAATACTTTTCTTGGAAAATGCCATGATTTTTCCTGTTTTGCATATACTCTCCCTGGAATCCTCCCTTCTTTGAAACCCTGTCTAATTCCTATCCATCCATCAGATCTCACTCAGAAAATGGGTAACAGACTTACTTAGCTCTTTCTTCATGAAGTCTATCGCTATCTCCACAAGTGATGTGTCCCTGTTTTCACCACAGTGGCTGCCCTTATCACAGAGTGATGTTACAGAGCACAGGGGCTTACATTAGCTACAGAGGGCAGGGAATGCCTTCTGTAGAGGGGCATGAGCTAAGGCCTGAAAAATTAAAGAGGATAGATAGTACAAAGGCTCTGAGGTCAGGGCTGCCTACAGGACCACAAAACATAAAAGGGATTGAGGAGGGTACAGGTAGGACATGAAGATGAAGATCTGGGAGGCTCTAGCAAGAGTTAGGATCCACTTCCACATTACCTCACCTTCAAGCATGCAGAAGTACATACCTGGACAGCTTTACTTTATTTATTTATTTATTTATTTATTTATTTATTTTATTGGTTGTTCAAAACATTATAAAGCTCTTGACATATCATATTTCATACATTAGGTTCAAGATGGTTATGAACTCCCAATTTTACCCCAAATACAGATTGCAGAATCACATAGGTTACACATCCACATTTTTACATAATGCCCTATTAGAGATTGTTGTATTCTGCTACCTTTCCTATCCTCTACTATCCCCCCTCCCCTCCCCTCCCCTCCCCTCCCCTCCCCTCCCCTCCCCTTCCCTCCCCTCCCCTCCCATCTTCTCTCTCTACCCCATCTACTGTAATTCATTTCTCTCCTTGTTAATTTTCCCATTCCCCTCGCAACCTTTTTTTTTTTTTTTTTTTAAAGAGTGAGAGAGAGTGAGAGATTGGGAGAGAGAGAGAGAGAATTTTTTTTTAATATTTATTTTTTAGTATTTGGCGGACACAACATCTTTGTCTGTATGTGGTGCTGAGGATCGAACCCGGGCCGCACGCATGCCAGGCGAGCACGCTACCACTTGAGCCACATCCCCAGCCCCGCCTCGAAACCTCTTATATGTAATTTTGTATAACAATGAGGGTCTCCCTTCATTACCATGCAATTTCCTTTTTTTCTCCCTTTCCCTCCCACCTCATGTATCTGTTTAGTGTTAATCTTTTTATATCAAAGTAGACATTTGGTATTTGTTTTTTAGGGATTGGCTAGCTTCACTAAGCATAATCTGCTCTAGTGCCATCCATTTCCCTGCAAATTCCATGATTTTGTCATTTTTTAGTGCTGCGTAATACTCCATGGTGTATAAATGCCACATTTTTTTTTTTATCCATTCATCTATTGAAGGGCAACTAGGTTGGTTCCACAGTCTAGCAATTGTGAATTGTGCTGCTATGAACATCAATGTAGCAGTATCCATGTAGTACGCTCTTTTAAGGTCTTCAGGGAATAGTCCGAGAAGGGCAATAGCTGGGTCAAATGGTGGTTCCATTCCCAGCTTTCCCAGGAATCTCCATACTGCTTTCCAGATTGGCCGTACCAGTTTGCAGTCCCACCAGCAATGTACAAGAGTACCCTTTTCCCCACATCCTCTCCAGCACTTGTTGTTGTTTGACTTCATAATGGCTGCCAATCTTACTGGAGTGAGATGGTATCTTAGGGTGGTTTTGATTTGCATTTCTCTGACTGCTAGAGATGGTGAGCATTTTTTCATGTACTTATTGATTGATTGTATGTCCTCCTCTGAGAAGTGTCTGTTCAGGTCTTGGACAGCTTTACTTTTGCATCCATTGATCTCTATGTCTGGAATGTGTTCCTTGCTTCTTTGATTATTAATAAAATCCTACTCATCCTTCAAGGCCAGTTAAAAAACATTATGAAATCTTCTCTCATTCTTTATCAGGAATTAATCACTCCTTTGTCTGATGTCCCCATGGCATTAATCACATGCTGACTTGTAGCTCAGCTAGCTGTTTACATGCCAGTCTGCCCACCAACAGGGTGAGTTCCTGAGTACAGAGGCTCTTAGTCATCTCTGTATCAATCTCCTGGTGCCTGGCCCACATCTGATACATAATGAGACAATGACTTGACTAGTGGGTGGGGTCCAGCACTACTCATGGTGGAACAGAGAAGGAAAATAAAAATAATAACAATTATGGCTTATCACGTGTTGTCCCATTCATTACCTGATTTGTGCCTTCCAACAACCCTAAGAGACAGAAGGGACAGGCATATGCATCAATTTTACAGACAGGGTCGCCAAAGCCTTTTAAGTTGTGGGGACTAAGTCCCAATCCTGTCTCTTACTTCAGATTCAGCGCTGGGAATGGAACTGACCCAAAGAGCAGTTTGAGGATATAAATCAGTGGGATAGGCTGCCGTGACAAAGTGCTTTTGTGGGTGGACTTGGGAGAAATCCTCAATCAGTTGCCAAGGAGTTAGCAATTGCGCCAGGAAGGGCAAAGTATTTCTGTCTCTGAGCCAAGCAGCTGAAGGATTCCGCAGCACCATCTCTCATCACTGCAAATGGGAAACCCTTGGCCTACGAAAGATACCGTTTGGGTCTGGTGGCTCAGTTGATGTAAAAGATGACTTGTTAGCAGGGGCCTGCTTCTCTGTTGCCATGACAACCAGAACTTGCCTATTGGGCCCTTGCAAGGTTAGTTGAGGCGTTCTCTTCGTTAACTCGAGATTAGGGAAAGACACTTAGGGAGAGGGTGTGTATGCGAGCGCGCCTAGTGGACTAAAGATGAAAAAGAAGTATATTCAAGAAACACGATAGCTGAGTGGTTCTCCACCTCGGTGACATGTTAGAATCACGCGCATTAAAAGTCCCGATACTAGGCTGCACTCGATCAATTAAATCAGAATCTCTGGGACTACAACCCTGACATCAGTAGCTAGTTGAAGCTCTCCAGGTAGTTTCAATTGTAATCAAAGATGCAAATCCCGGTTTTAGCTGCTAAGCGGAGTTCTTGGGACCTTCTCAAGATGGCGACCGATCCAGCCACTTCCGTCTTTACGTGCGCCGGCAGGGGGCAGGTTTTCCAGAGGCGCATGCGTTTAGCGTCTCTTTGCTCCCCGCTCCCTCCTCCTTTTTCCCCCGCCTCCATTTTGTTCGCGGACGCTGGGGACGGTGGGAGCACATCCATTTCCGGGTTGGCAAAAGGGGCGGCGGCGGCGAGAAAGAGAGCTTGCTGGGGGGGCGAGTGAGATAAGACGAAACCAGAGCAGAGGTGGCGGAGGATTCTCTCCCGGAGCAGCTGCAACCAGGTCGGAAAGAGGCTGAGAGGGCTGGGTCCGTCGCTGAGGTGACCTGCGGACCTGAGTTGGGAGGGAGACCGGGAGAGGGGGGCTTTGGGCGGGGCTTGAGGAGAGTGGGGGCACCGGAGGAGGGGCCTGAGGGGGAGAGAGGGGCTCTGGGGGCGGGATTTGGGGAAATGGGGGTTGGGTCTGGAGAAGCTAGAGTGGGGGCGTGGGTCATCTAAGGAGGAGTGGTCAGGAATTGGTACTGGGCGGGCGCGGACTGCGAAGATGGGCGAAGTGCTTTTTGAGAGACAGGAAATAAAACATCTTGAAGGGTTGGTTGAGGTAAGACGGAAACTCGCGGTGAAGAACGAGGTAACCGTGCGCAGAAGGGGAGATGGGAAGGGAATACCTGTTGGGAACAGGTAATTAGTAGGATGCTCTGGGTGAGGAGGCCCGTGTGACATTTTGAGAATTGATTTAGATAAAAAGTCATGGTTGGGAGGATGGCTCAGGAAACTGCTTACATTAGATAGAATCTTACAAGCGTTAGTTGAGAGGCAGTCAGAATGCAGTTAAAGGTTGGACTGAGAAATGTTGAGATACGCTTTGGTGCACCTGGAGTTGAGGGGTTCGTGTTGGAGTGCTAGATGTGGGCGTTGTGTGTGATTGAGTTGCTGATCAGGAAGGAAAATTCTGAAAAGATGACATTGTAGTGAGGAGTTGGAAGAAGCTGGGAATTCATATTTTTAAAGGGACTTGAAAAATACTGTTTTGGGCTCTTCCAGGGCCCATCTCCTTTTCTTTCTTTCTTTTTTTTTTTTTCGTGCTGTTATTTTTGACTTTTTGGTTTCCGAATGACTTATTGAATGTTTCCGGCTACTCTTCTCCTTTTATGAACCAGAATAGAGCTTAGAGAGTAAAAACTGTTCTAGCACACCTCTGGCTTTACTCATTAACTTTGAGGCAAATCATTAAACTCTTCATTTTTTTCCCCCTTTGTAGTATAGGAGGAATTTACTTTTGCATCCACTGATAAAATTCTACTCATTCTTCAAGGCCAGTTAGAAACCATTTATGAAATCTTCTCTCATTCTTTATCAGGAATTAAATCCTCATCCTGTTCCCTAAAAGACTGTGTTAAACAAGTGAGATGTTGAAGTGGTTGCAAACAAGTGCTCTGGAAACAAGATTGAGATATTGCTATTTGAAAGACATTTTTCTTTCTCTTGGTCGTGTGTGTATAATAATGTATATATATGCACACACACATATATATATACATTATTACATAAAATGTATATCTGTGTGTAAATATATATGTTTCTGTGTGTGTGTGTGTGTATTGCCAGGAAAGAGTTGGTTTAGATTTGATGCATATTCAGTTTTTAAATTATATCCCATATCCCCCCGCCCCCGCCAGTAGTGGGGATTGATTTCAGGGCCTTGGGTGTATAAGATGAGCTACATCCCCAGTC
Source organism: Callospermophilus lateralis (assembly GCF_048772815.1). NCBI lineage: Eukaryota > Metazoa > Chordata > Mammalia > Rodentia > Sciuridae > Callospermophilus > Callospermophilus lateralis. The sequence continues at coordinate 21,830,775 of NC_135315.1, read as the reverse complement.
CTTTTATGTGCATGGTACTGGAGATTTTTTTTGTAAATATTTTTTTAGTCATAGTTGGATGCAATACCTTGATTATTTATTTATTTACTTATTTGTTTTATGTGGTGCTGAGGATCCAACCCAGGGCCTTGCACATGCTAGACGAGCGCTGTACTGCTGGGCCACAACCCCAGCCCTGTACTGGAGATTTGAACCCAGGAGTGCCCTACTAGTGAGCTACATCTCAGCCCTTTTTATTTATTTATTTAATTTTTTTTTTTTTTTGTCGTTGTAGATTGACGGAATACCTTTATTTGTTTATTTTTATGTGGTGCTGAGGATTGAACCTAGTGCCTCACAGATGCTAGGCAAGTGCTCTGCCACTGAGCTATAGTCTCAGCCCTTTTTATTTTTATTTTTTAATTCTGAGACAGGGTTTTGCTAATATGCCCAGGCTGGCCTTGAACTTGCCATTCTCCTGCCTCAGCCTCCTGTGTTGCTAGGATTACAGGTGTGCACTACTGCATCTAGCTTTTAACTATTCTTTTAAAAAATTTAAATATATGTATGTTTTTTAGTTGTAGATAGACATAATACCTTTCTTTTTATTTATTTATTTTTATGTGGCGCTGAGGATTGAACCCAGGGCTTCACACATGCTAGGCAAATGCTGTGCCACAACCGCAGCCCCAGTGTGAAACTTTTATAGTTGAAAATTTCTTATTATTGTGTTACATTTTATTGGCTACCATCAAAATGAAGATAATTAGAGTTGGGAATGAATGAGGTCAGTTGATGGAGACTAGGAGAAGGTAGTATTTTATTCTTGACAGAAACTGGGTTTTTTCATGAGCTCTTTTTTTCTTTATTTTTTTAGTATTAGATGAACATAATACATTTATTTATTTATTTTATGTGGTGCTGAGGATCGAACCCAGTGCCTCACACGTGTGAGTCAAGCGCTCTGCCACTGAGCCACAGCCTTAGACCCTCCATGAGCTCTTTGAGAATTCACTGAAAAATAATATTTTGTATAATTGAGCCTTATGCTTTAATCCAGTCACTATCTATGGCCTTGTTGTCAGTTGGTAGGGATGAGTGTGCTGTGGACAGTTTTAGCTGCTTTACTGTTTTTTTTTTTTGTTTGTTTTTGCTAATTTTTTTTTTTTTTTTGGTAGTGCTAGGTATTGAATCCAGGGCCTCTTTCCAACTAGACCACTCTACCACTGAGCTATATTCCTGCTTCATTGTTAATTCTTCAAAATCCTGTTTCAACATTTTTTTTTTTTTTGGCTGGGGGGGGGCGGGGGGGAGGGGTGGGTACTGGAGATTGAACTCAGAGGCACTCAACCACTGAGCCACATTCCCAGGCCGATTTTGTATTTTATTTAGAGACAGGGTCTCACCGAGTTGCTTAGCACCTCAGGCTGGCTTTGAACTTGCAATCCTCCTGAGTCGCTGGGATTATAGGCATGTGCCACTGCACCTGGCTTTTTTAACTTCTGTAGGCGTGATTCTCTCTACACTTTGCACATAGGTAAACTTATTTAATCTAGAAGTGTTCCTGAAAGTCTTGGCATTTCTGAGGTTCGAGGTGGATTTGCTAAAGAGAGGGCAGTTTTTAATTCTATCTCCCACTTAATATCAGAATGGTGTTTACCCTAGTTAGTACTGATTAGCTGTGTGATGTCAGCACAAAGGTGAAATGCAGGAGAGACTGGAAGATATTGAGAACACTGGGGTTTTCAGGTTTTACTGATGGCTTTCAAGAAGGGAAGAGAGGAGTCTTGTGTTGAAGAGAAAATTATAGAATGTTTTTCTTGATTTCTTCTGCTTTCTGGTTGGCTCTGGTGCACTTGGTTCTATTTTCCTACTGCTGAAGTAGTTCTGAAATTCAACAGGCTGTTGGTTCAGGCTGGTTGAGTAAACTATAGCCTTCACACCCACTCCAGGAAGAGCTGCAGGCTGTGGTATATATGTACTTATAGGGGGTAAAAACCTGTGTAATATTCAGATTTTTCAACCTACAGTGTGACTTTTTTTTTTAAACGATCCTGGGGACTGAACTCAGTGTCGTGCATACTAGACAAGCGTGCTGCCTCTGAGCCCTTCAAGTTTTTTTTTTTTTTTTGCAGTACTGGAGATTGAGCCCAGGGACACTCTACCACCAAGCTGCATCCCCAGCCCTTTTTATTTTTCTTTTGAGACAGGACCTCACTAAGTTGCTGAGGCCTTGAATTTCCTGCCTTAGCCTCTGGAGTTGCTGGGATTAAGGTGTGTGCTGCATCTTGGTTCATTTGTTGTTGTTGTTGTTGCTTTGGTATTGGGGATTAAACCCAAGGGCACTGTACCACTGAGCCACATCCCCAGCCCCCCCCCCCTTTTTTTTTTTTTAAGATTTTTTAAAAGATGGACACAATATCTTTATTTATTTTTATGTGGTGCTGAGATTCGAATTCAGTGCCTCACATGTGCGAGGCAAACACTCTACTGCTGAGCTATAACCCCAGCGTGCCCCCCAATCCTATTTTGTATTTTATTTACAGACAGAATCTCACTGAATTGCTTAGTGCCTCGCTAAAAAGTCTTGCTGAAGCTGGCTTTGTCTCATGATCCTCCTGCCTCAGCCTCTTGAGCTGCTGGGATTACAGGTGTTAGCCACCATGCCTGGCTATCTTGGTTCTTTTTTTTTTTTTAATAGTTTTCAGTTGTAGGTGGATGCAATACCTTTATTTTATTTGTTTATTTTTATGTGGTGCCTCACACATGCTAGGCAAGCACTCTACCACTGAGCCATAACTCTAGCCCTCTTGGTTCATTTTTTTTTTCCTCTTTAATATTTATTTTTTAGTTGTAGTCGGACACAATACCTTTCTTTTTACTTATTTATTTATGTGTGGTGCTAGGATTGAATCCAGGGCCTCGCACTTGCCAGGCCAGCACTCTACCGCTGAGCCACAACCCCAGCGCCCCCCCTTGGTTAATTTTTAAGAGGTTTCTGAGATAACTTACAGAGGCTCAGAGCTCCTGGGGAGGCTTTTGGTATAGCTTGCTTCCTTAATATAATGTTTTTCAATTTTTCCTGTTCTACATTTTCCCATTGCTCTGCTTGAGCTATTACTAAATGGAAAAGGGCAGATTTCACATTTTTCCCCCCTCCTTTTTAGTTTCTGGTGGATATCTTGTCTGTGTCACAGTTTGATATCACCAGATTGAAAAGATTCTTGACTGCTTCAAATGGGGAGGGTGACAGAAGCTGAGTTGGGTTTCCTGCACCAGAGAATGGACTCTGTCAAAGCAAAAAATAGTTGCAGATACACAAACCAGGACTTTGAAGCTGTGACTAACATTTTGGCAACATGCATCCCTTTGCCAAATAACTTCTTTTCTTCTTGAGTGTGATTGTTGATCTCCTTCTCAAAGTAGGCTCTTGTTGCTACTGTTCTTCACACAGCTCCCAAGCAGAAGTTGGCAGAGTTCCGGTTGACTGACTGTCTCTTGAGCCTGTATTAGAGTGGATGGGGCGTTCTATGGCAAAATGAGGTTCATTGGCAGATCCTGAGAGCTGTTCTGCAAGGAAAGAGAGGCAGCAGTCTTTACTGAATGTTCTTGCAATCATTTTTTTTTTTTTCTAAATTCAAATCTGGTTCTTATTCATCTAGTGATTAAATGCAGAATCATTGCCTTTGCCTAGCTTTGCAAGTCTAGGGCATTGAGGAAGAAAGGTAGTATTTTCCAATCTCTGCCCCAAATCCCAAGCCTTTGAGCCAAAGGAACCTTATAAGCTAAGTTTACGAACATTTCTTTCTTTCTTTTTTTTTTTTTTTTTTGCAGTTCTGAGGAATGAACCCAAGACTTTGTGAATGTGAGGCAAGTGCTCTACCATTGAGCTACAACTCCAGCCACCAATGAGCCTTTCTTTATATAATTTAAGAAGGTATATTAAATTGCTGGGCATGGAAGTGCATGCCTGAAATTCCAGCTAATCTGGAGGCTGAGGCAGGAGGATTGCAAGTTTGAGGCCAGCCTGGGCAATTTAGTAAGATCCTGTCTTAAAATAAAAAGGACTAGGGATATAACTCAGTGATAGAGTGCTTTCTTAGCATGTAAAAGGCCCTGAGTATGAACCCCAGTATGGCAAAGAAAGAAGGGAGGGAAAAAATGCTAAACACAACATTATGATGTTAATAGAGGAAAAAACTGTGGTAGGTTCTTTAATGTCTGTGTCACTTTTAAACCTCTCAAGATTTTTGACTTAGAATACAGAAAGAATCCATGGAGGCATATAAGTTATCAAATGGAAGAACCAGGAATTGGCTCCTACACTTAATATAATTTAGAATGACTGTCTCTACTTTGTAAATACCCCTTTGTTTTTCAGGGAATAATTAGCTGAAGACTACTTTGTTTCTGCTAAATCTTGGGATAGATTTTTTTTGGTACTGGGAATTGAACTCAGGCACTTGACCACTGAACTACATCCTTAGCCCTGTTTTGTATTTTATTTAGAGATAGGGTCTCATTGAGTTGCTTAGTGCCTTGCCATTGCTGAAGCTGGCTTTGAACTCACAATTCTCTTGCCTCAGCCTTCTAAGCCACTGGGATTACAGGCGTGCATCACCATGCCTGGTTTAGGATAGACTTTGAAGATCTTTTCTTGTAATGTATGAGTGGCCCTATGTTGCAGATAACCCCCAAATGAATCTTCTTATTAACTTTGGAATCAGTTTTTTTCCTGCCATCATTAGTTCATAGTATTCTGTTTCTAATATGCAGGTTCAAATTCAGAGATTTTGATATGGTTCAGGGCTTTGCTTGTGGTAGCAAATATTGGAGTTATGTTTAATGTCTCAAATCTTTCTTTCCTGAAAAAGATCTGTATATGTAAGTAATATAGTATACTTACATGTACAAATTCTTACAAGTTTTAGAACTATTTTAGTTTCTTAAACTTGGTGGATTCAAATAAACTTCATTTGGATTTTGAAGCCCCTCAGTGCAAATAATTTGTTTTTAGTCAATATTTATATTTCTTCAGTATTAATTTACTGACCTACTTTCTATGCTTATGAAAATGCTGAATCCAATAATCTTTTGTTTTAAAAAAATATTTATTTTTTAGTTGTAGTTGGACACAATACCTTTATTTTATTTATTTATTAAGATGTTGACAGACTTTTATTTTATTCATTTATTTAAATGCAGTGCTGAGAATCAAACCCAGTGCCTCACATACATGCTAAGCAAGTGTTCTACCACTGAGCCACAACTCCAGCTACTTATTTATTTATTTACTTATTTATTAAAATACTCTTTTTAAAAAAAATTTTTTTTAGATGTTGATGGACCTTTATTTTATTCATTTATTTATTTGTGGTGCTGAGAATCGAACCCATGGCCTCACACATACTAGGCAAGTGCTCTACTACCGAGCCACAACTCCAGCCCTACTTATTTATTTTTTATGTGGTGCTGAGGATTGAACCTAGGGCCTCACACATGCTAGGCGAGCGCTCTACTGCTAAGCCATAATTCCAACCTTCCTTTTTTTAAAAAAAAAAAAAAACCTGCTAATAATCTCTTCTGACTGGGAAAACATTCCCCATATGTATTCAGAATTGGGACACTTGGTTGTTGAAAAATGGAATTTAAAGTGGTACAATCTAGTATGAGGTAGTATGTCTGAGATTTGTGGATAAGTGAGTTTTTTCAGTTTCCATTTCTGCCCTCCCAGTGCTCATTAGGCACGTAAGGTGTTTTGTCATCTAAGATTCAGGTATGGGGTATTTAAACTGTTTCTGTCTCTCAGAAATAAGGACATGACTATTTTTAGAAATTATTTATTTAATTTTATTGATTGATTAATTGATGGGTACTTGGAATGGAACCGAGGGGAGCTTTATCACTGAACCACATTCCCAGCCCCCCCCCTTTTTTTTTTTGGTACCGGGGATTGAACTCGGGGGACTCAACCTGAGCCATATGAGTTAAGCGCCTTGCTGTTGCTGAGGCTGGCTTTGAACTTGGGATCCTCCTGTCTCAGCCTCCTGTCGCTGGAATTACAGGCATGTGCCACCGTGCCTAGCCTTTTTTTTAAAAAAAACTTTACTTATTTATTTCGGTGGTGCTGAGGATTGAACCCAGTGCCTCACACGTGCTGAGCTACAACTGCAGCTCAAATTTTATTTTTCAAATAGCATAGAATTCAAAAGGTAAAAGATATACCCTCAGATATACATTCTACCCTTCTCATCAGTCCAATTCATTGTCCTGGATGCAACTGATACTGTGTTCTTAAAATCCTTTCTAGAGATACCATCCATGTATAAAGCAAATGTATATATTTCTTGCTTGAAAAAAAAAAAGACCAAGTGTAGCACACTGTTGATACTATCTGCATCTTTTTTGTTGTTGTTCTGGTACCAGGGAACCCAGGAGCGCTTAAACACTGAGCCACATCTCTTACTTCTTTTATTTATTTTGAGATAGAGTATTGTTAGTTGCTTAGGGCCTCATTAAGTTGCTGAGACTGGCCTCAAACTTGCAGTCCTCCTACTCTCAGACTCCTGAGTTGCTGGGATTATCCTCATAAGCCACCATGTCAGGCTCTTTTGTTTTTTAATTTACTTTGGCCATTATCCTTATCAACAATAATGAGTTTGATACCTTCCCTGAACTGATAATCTTCTAATTGTTTCCAGTCTTTTGCTATTACAAACTATACTGATAGATCTTCTAATTGTTTCCAGTCTTTTGCTATTATAAACTATGCTCCAGTGAATAACCTTGTGTATGTGAGTATATCTCTAAGGGTAAAGTCTTAGAAGTAGAATTTCTCAGTCAAATGTGGTGGCTCATGCATAATCCCAGTGACTTGAGAGACTGAGGCAGGAAGATAAAAAATTTGAGGCCAGTCTCAGCAACATAGTGTTGACCTGTCTCAAAATAAATTAAAAAGGGCTGGAGATGTAACTCAGTGGTAAAGCACCCTGGTTTTCAATTCCTAGTATGGGAGTGGTGGAGGAATAGAATTGTTCAAGCTGATTTTTTTAATGTTTCTTTCTTCCTGTTTTGGAACTAGGGATTGAACTCAGGGATGCTCTACTGCTGAGCATCCAGCCCTTTTTTTTAATCTTTATTTTTTTAAAGATAATTTTTTTTCTTTTAGTTGTCAGTGGACCTTTATTTATTTATATGCAGTGCTGAGAATCAAACCCAGTGCCTCATACATGCTAGGCAAGCACTCTACCACTGAGCCACAATCCCAGCCCCTTCCCAGCCTTTTAATTTTTTTAAAAAATTTGGGATAGAGTTTAGCTGAGTTACTGAGGCTGACCTCAAACTTGCTGTCTTCCTGCCTTAGCCTCCTGAGTAACTGGGATTATAGGCATTTACCTTTTTTTTCTTTTTTTGATATTTCTTATTCATTTGTTTAACAGGAATTGTTGAGCTCCTATGTGCCAAGGACTGTGCTAGGTGCTGAAGATATAGCAGGGAGCAAACTGCAGATAGTTAACAGGAATCCCAGCCCAGGTTGACTAGATGGAAGGGCTGTCAGGGAAGATCTTTGAGCAATTGACTGTTTTTTGTTTGTTTTTTAAATATTTTTTAGTTGTCAGTGTACATCTATTTAATCTAACCCAATGCTTCACACATGCTAAATAAGCGCTCTACCATTGAGCTACAACCTCAGCCCAGCAGTTGACTTTTGAGCTGAAAACCGAAGGATAAGTGTAGTTCAAAAGACAATTCTAGATGGAGGGAATGGTTTATGTGAAGGTCCTGAGTGGGGAAGGAATGTGGATATTTTGAGAAATTGAAAGAAGTTTGAGCATGGCTAGTGCTTAAGGAATGAGAAGCAGAGAGGAGGCAAGGTTAGGAAATATGGGCTCTCCTAAAAAAAAAAAAAAAAAAAAAAAGGATAAATAGTATAGTGAATTTTGAGCACAATTTCTAGAGATTTTTTTTCTGTTGATTCTTTCTACAAAAGAATTCTTTATTAATTCTTTATTAGTGTTAATAGTGAAACCATTAGTATAATAAAGAAATTAAAATCTGATGCTTCTGCAGTAGAGCATGCTTTGTATGAGAACATTTCAGGATAAAGCCTATTCTTTTAATCTTGATTTCTCTCAGGTCCTGCAAATTCAACTTAGTTGTCTGGATTGGGTCTTACAACTTTAGGATCTTAGAAACTGGTTTGGAGATAGAATTATTGAGTAACAGTTCTTAGACTATGGGGCATGATTGGATTGCCGGTTTGTTAGATTATGCTGTTTTTAGGAAACAGAAAACTTATTTATTTCTAGGGAATATTGACCTGTTTAAAATCCTCATGGGACTAGGAAAAGAGCACAGATGTTCTTATTATGAACTGGTGAATATAGTATTCTGTTATACCTGTCGTCTAGGCCATATGTTTTAACATGATGCGTATGTCCAGCATCTATTATAACTCTGAATATATGAAAGCTTTTAAAATCTGGGACCATTATAACTCTGGATATAGGAAAGCATTTTATCTGCAAGTATATTGACTTTTGTTTGGAAATCACAGCATTCAAAGCCCAGATGGTCCTGTTTGATTTAGTACCTTTCTTATGTAACTGGATTAGCTTGTCCTGTTTTCATAACTTAAAAGTAGACTCTTGATTTAGTAGTCTGTCACTGGTGATCAAGGAATGAAAATGTGCATATTTCTAGCTTTTCAGGATGATAGAGAAGAGACTCTTCAATAGTGAAAGTCATAGCTTTGTTATTAGATTATCTGTGGGGCGTTGGGACTTTAATATATTATCTTTGCAATGAGGCATGACACTTCTCTCCATGTGAAGTCTGGATCAACATTTTATGAAGCATCTGCTTACATTTTATTTCAGTCCTTTTTTTTCCTTCTGTATTTTTTAGTTGTCAATATTTACATGCGCTGCTGAGAATCAAACCCCGTGTCTCACACATGCTAGGTGAGCCCTCTACTGCTGGGCCACAACCCCAGGCCACCATTAATAATCTTAGCTACCTTAAGCACCAAAGCAGGCAGTTTGTAGAACATCTGGGGCCATTCATTGCTATTGGAGGGTAATAATGGCATCTATCTGCCTTTCTTCTATCATTCAGATCTTAAACCACAGCCCACTGACAGAATTCTGGGAAATGTAGTTTCTGGGTCTCTAGCCTCTTATCTCCAGGTGAATCTAGAAGGAAGTAGAGGAAAATGTTATCAAAAGAAGGGGGGAAGAAAACAAAGAAAATTTGCAGTCAATCTAATGATGATGTGTACCAAGATTACATTTAATTTCTTGCACGGTTTTCCCCTAGATGTAACATTAGTCATTCCTTCCTTCCTTCCTTTCTTTTCTTTTTTTGCTTGATTTACTGAATATCAAACATTGATTCATCCCCAAATTTTTTTTAAATAATTTTTTTAGTTGTAGTTGAACACAATAACTTCATTTTATTTATTTATTTTTATGTGGTACTGAGGATCGAACCCAGCGCCTCGCCACGTGCTAGACAAGTGCTCTACTGCTGAGCCACAACCCCAGCCCCCAGCCCTAAATTTGACAGAAGGATAAATCTCTTCTTTTAAAAAAAAAAAAAATTATTTATTTTTATGTGGTGCTGGGGATCTAACCCAGTGCCTCCCACATGTTAGGCAAGTGCTCTACCACTGAGCCACAACCTCAGCCCTAAGTCTCTTCTTTTTTTTTTTTAGGAGAGAGAGAATTTTTTGATATTTATTTTTTAGTTTTCGGTGGACACAATATCTTTGTTTGTATGTGGTGCTGAGGATCGAACCTGGGCCGAAAATATAAAATATTATTTTGGATGTTATAGTTCTTCAAAAATTATAAGCCCTTGCTTTGTGGTATTATGAAATTTGATGGTATTCTAATTCTGGATTTTTTTGTTTGTTTGTTTTATTTAGTTGTAGGTAGACACAATAACTTTATCTTATTTATTTATTTTTACATGGTGCTAAGGATTGAAGCTAGTACCTCACCCGTGCTAGGCAAGTACTCTATCACTGAGCCACTACCCCAGCCCTGGATTTTTTTTTTTTAAAGAGGGAGGGAGGGAGAGAGAGAGAGAGAATTTTTTAATATTTATTTTTTAGTTTTCCGCGGACACAACATCTTTGTTTGTGGTGCTGAGGATCGAACCTGGCCACATGCATGCCAGGCGAGCAAGCTACCGCTTGAGCCACATCCCCAGTCCTGATTGATTTTTTTTTTTTATAACCTTTTTTTTTCCCCCCCCTCTGGACATTTTAGGATCTTTTTTTTTGTCCCTAGAATTGAAATACAATGATATTGTAGCTTAGTGTGGCTATTTTAAAACTCATCATGCTCAGTATTCAATGGGCCTTTTTAATTTTTTATTTTTTTGTACTTGTAGTTGGGTAGCATGCTTTTATTTCATTTGCTTATTTTTGTATGTGGTGCTAAGGATTGAACCTAGTGCCTCACCCATGCTAGGCAAGCGCTCTGCCACTCAGCTGCAGCCCCAGCCCCAGCCCGGACCTTTTCAATCTAAAAGTTTATTTTTACCTATTCTGGGAAATTTTCTTGTATTGATAGTTTATTCCCTCTTTGATAATAATTTCTGTTCTCTATCTGGGAACCCTTATCCAGATGGTGAAACCCCTAGGCTGGTCCTCTTATTTTTTTCCTCACCAATTTTTAATTTTTCATTTTTTTCTTTCATTGGATTTTTAGGAGGTTTCTTTAGATTTTTCTTTCAAATTTCTATTTCCTTTCTTTTTTAAAAAAAATTTATATTTTAGTTTTCGGTGGACACAACGTCTTTATTTTATTTGTATGTGGTGCTGAGGATCGAACCCAGCATCCCGCGCATACCAGGGGAGCGCACTACCGCTTGAGCCACATCTCCAGCCCTCTATTTCCTTTCTTTCTTTTTCTCTTTCTTTCTTCCTTCCTTCCTTTCTTTTTTTTTTTTTTTTTTTTTTTTGGTACTGGGGATTGAACCCAGGGGTGCTCTACCTCTAAGCTACAGCCCTAACCCTTTTTTATTTTTATTCTGAGACACAATCTCTCTAAGTTGCTTAGTACATCACTAAGTTGTTGAGGCTAGCCTTGCATTTGTGATCTTCCTGCTTCAACCTCCCGTGCCCAGCTTTGTAGGGTGGCTTTTTAAAAAAAATTTTTTTTTAGTTGTAGATTGGACATAATAACTTTGTTTAGTTATTTATGTGGTGCTGAGGATGGAACCCAAGCCTCTGCCACTGAGTGGCAAACACTGTGCCACTGAGCCACAACTCCAACACGGCTCCCAGCCCCCTTTTATTTTTTGAGATAGGATCTCAAAACTCACCTGAGTTGCCGAGGCTGGTCTTGAACTTTCCTTCCTCCTTTCTCAGCCTCCTGTGTTGCTGGGATTACAGATGTGGACCACTACACTGGGCTTATTCTCTGAATTTTATGTATCAGTATTTTTGCACGTCATCATAAGTTGTTTGTTTATTTTGATTCTGCCCTTCCTATCAGAGATTTTCCTCAAATATCTGATAATTTTTGGCTCTCTGTTTATTTTTTCAAAATATTTATGTTTTAGTTATAGGTGGATACAATATATTTTCTTTATTTAATTTTTTTTGTAGTTGTAGATAACAGAATACCTTTACTTTATTTATTTGTATGTGGTGCTGAGGATTGAACCCAGTGCCTCATGAATGCTAGGTAAGTGCTCTGCTACTCAGCTATAGCCCCAGCCCACACAATATATTTTACATTTATGTGGTGCTGAGGATCAAACCCAGTGCCTCACGCATGCTAGGCGAGTGCTCCCCTCTGAGTCACAACTCCTGCCCTTCTCTGTTTATTTTTAAGAATGAGACACTAAAAAGCTCAAACTAGGTGGCCCTGGGTTCGTCACTCCCGTAGGGTAAACTGGCAGGCTGGTCAGAATATTCTTGCCTATAGAGTATAGGCCCGTGGCTGGTGTTTGAGTGCTTCTGACAACTCCTGATTTGGAGCCACCTAAGAGAAGAGAGTTGGGGAGGGAGAAGAGGACTTGCTATTTGAGTAGTTAGATATTTTACTTGATCTCCCTATTTTCATTGTGGCATTCCTATCTTATCTGTGACTGGTCCCTTGGTTCAGAGGCCCTCTTGTTCAGTTTTCTCAATCTTCTAAGTGGTAGCATGGAAGAAGGTAGAGGAATATGTTGTTGTTGTTTTTAAGTAGACTTCCAGGCTACCACTAGGCCAAAAACCTCAGTCCTGTATTATACCCTCCTACATCCTCTTTTCCAGAAGTATCAGGCACCTCTAATTTCTGAGCCTTTTCTAAATGTTTTTTCTTCTTCCTTTTGGAACTGGGAATTGAACCCAGGACATTTTACTACTGAGCTACATCCCCAGTCATTTTAATTTTTTTGTTTTGAAATAGGGTCATGCTACATCGGCTAAGGCTGGTTTCGAACTTGTGACCTTCCTGCCTCAGCCTCTGAGTCTCTTGGATTCCATGCCTGGCTTCTGTGAAGTTATTTATTCCTAGTATATCTGCATTCCAGCTTTCAAAACGTTGTTGACATCTTTCTTCTTCTTCTTCTTCTTCTTTTTTTTTCCATTGTTCTTGTTTTGTTTTTAAATTTTTTTAGTTTTGGGATTGAACCCAAAGCCTCATGGTACATGATAAGTACTACACATTCTACCACTGTGCTATAGCTCTAACTTATTGTTTTTTCTTTTCTTTTTTTTTAGGTTTGTATCTTAAAAAAAAAAAAAAGAAAGAAAGAAAAGAAAAAGAAATCTCTAAATCTCTGTTCTGTTGCTGGCTTTTTTTTTTTTTTTTTTTTTTTTTTTTTGAGAGAGAGAGAGAGAGAGAATTTTAATATTTATTTTTTAGTTTTCGGCGGACACAACATTTTTGTTTGTATGTGGTGCTGCGGATCGAACCCAGGCTGCACGTATGCCAGGCGAGCGCGCTCCCGCTTGAGCCACATCCCTAACCCGTGTTGCTGGCTTTTCTTTTCTTTTTTTATTTCTGTATTGGGGATTGAACCCAGGGGCACTTTACCACTAAGCTACATCCCCAGCCCCCGACCTTCTTTTTTTGTTGTTGTTGTTGTTATAGATGGATAGCATGCCTTTTTTTATTGTTTATTTTATTATATGGTGTAAGAATCGAACCCAGTGCCTCACACATGCAGGGCAAGGGCTCTGCCACTGAGCTACAGCCCTAGCCCCTCCCCAGCCCTTTTTTAATTTTCTTTTTTTGAGAAAGGGTCTTGCTAAATTGCTTAAGGCCTTGCTGAATTGCTGAGACTGTTCTTGAATTTGAGATACTCCTGCCTTAGCCTCCCAAATTGCTTTGATTCCTGGTGTGCACAACCAGGCCTGGCTCTTTGCTGTCTTTTTCTTTTCTTTTTTTTTTTTTTTTTTTTTGGTAGTTGGACACAATACCTTTCTTTTTATTTATTTATTTTTATGGGGTGCTGAGAATCGAACCTAGGGCCTCTCACATACTATGCTAGTACTCTACCACTGAGCCACAACCCCAGCCCTTATTTTTTTTTTTTTAATTGTACAACCAATTAGAACATAGATTCTAATAGTTATCTCCAACACTTTTTTATAACTTTATTTTATTTATAATAAAGTAACTCACACATGCTAGGCAAGTACTCTACCACTGAGCCTCAACCCCAGCCCATCTTTGCTGTCATTTTAATGGTGTTTTTATGAGGGAACATTGATAAATGCATTTAGTCTATCATGTTTAACCTACACATTCATCAGCTTTTTCTTGCAGATGTCCATTCAAACACCATAGTATCTGTGCAGTGTAATACTGTGTCTGTAATTAGTAATACTCCTTAGATACAGTGTTTTCCAGATTTCCCTAACCCCAAGTATCACTTAAGGTGCTTCTTTAATATATAAAATATCAGGTCTTCTGGAAATTTTCTGATTTTAGTGGGTATGGATTTAGGGCCCACAGATTTATTTATTTATTTATTTATTTAGTTAGTTAGTTAGTTAGTTGTGGTTGGATACAATACCCTTATTCATTTATTTTTATGTGGTGCTAAGGATCAGACCCAGGGCCTTACATGTGCTAGGCAAGCACTCTACCACTGAGCCATAACCCCAGCCCCCACAGATATTTTTGTGTTTGTGTTTTAAACAGATCCTCTAAATGTATCTTATCTTAAGGCATATTTGAAAACCCTGATTTAGAAGAGTTCTTTCTCAACTATTAGTGACATCTCATGCTTCCATGACAAACTCCTTAGCTATCACCTAGCATTGCTTTTGTATTCAGATTCTGTTTTAGTCTGTCTAGCTTTGGTCTGCATTTCTAAATTAGGATGTGTTTTTCATCTGATTAACTCCCCTCTCTTCCCTAGTATTAAATATTGACTGATGATAATAACTTTGGCCTGTGTGACTCCATTTTTCTGGCTAAATCCCTAAGTCCCCTGGTTCTTATGATATGTGAGTGGGGAGGAAATATTAATTATGAGTATTTAGCTACTCTATATTTTGCTGCCTAAATCCAGGAATCTATTAATGCTTTTGGAAAAATGGAAAATTGACCCAGGCTTTGAAAATAGATGTAATAATCATCTGCCTTGGATTTATGCAACATCTTTTTTGAAGATGTTATAGCACTGTGATTTCAAGTTGTTTTTTAGCTTTGACAATACAAAGAGGCACATTTTCTTTTTCTTATTGTATTGTAGATCCTAGGACTGGAAAGGAAAAATGGCTAGTATCTTTTACTGCCTGTATATAAAATGTCTGGAAATGTGTGTGTAGCTTCTGCTTGGTTGCAGTGAATTGTTTGGTGGTCAGGGGCTAAATGGTACTTGGTTTGGTAACGGGACAGAGGACAACTGTAGTACTCTTATCTTCAATCTTAGAAATCTTGTGGTTATTATTAGCTAAAATTTAGCCTGAGGAAGCCATGGTGGCTTTGGCATAGAGCTGATATGCATTCTAAGATGAGCAGCCACTGAGCCACATTCCCAGCCCTTTTTATATTTCAGTTTTGGGGATCAAGCAATGCAATTTCCTAGCTGGATACAGTGATGCACACCTATAGTCCCAACTGCTTGTGGGAGCTGAGGCAGGAGGATTGCTGCAGACCAGCAGTTTTGAGACCAGTCTGGACAACATACTGAGACAGAAGGAAAGAAAGGAAGAAATGGGATTTCCTTGAGACCAATCATTTTAGAAGTAACTACTTTTATATCTTTGGCTCCTATTTTAATGTCTTAGGGTAAATTACTTTCCTGGTTTTAGCCTCATTTGTGAAATGTAGATTAGTTACAAACTATAATAGAGGGCTGGCCTGATAGTAAGTGCTTATAATCTCAGCAATTTAGGAAGCTGAAGCAGGAGGATTTCAAGTTTGAGGCCAGCCTTGGCAACTTAGACCCTGACTCCAAAAAAAAAGAAGAAAAAGAACAATAGTAGCAGCAGCTGGGGTGTAATTTAGTGGTGGCATGCCCAGGAGTTCAATCTCTAGTACCACCAAAAAAAAAAAAAAAAAAAAAAAAAAAAACTATAATAGGGGAACAGCAGTATATTTGAGTGCTGTTTTGTTACTTGATAGGTGGCTAACTTTTCTTGTGGTAGTTATGCTCTGATCAGCTTCCATGAGTGTGACTGTGGGGGGCAGCTATTGTAGTTTTTGAGTGCTGTTCTATGACTTGATAAGTGACTACCTTCTCAGGTGGTAAGTTATGCTCTTATCAGATTCCGTGAATGTGCTTATATCAGGCGTCAGTAAACTATGGCCTATGAGTCAAATCTGATCCATAGCCTATTTTTATTTGGCCCTCAAACTAAGACTGGTTTTTATTTTTAAAAGATTGTGAAAATCAAGAGAAGGAAAAGACAGGCCACAGACTGGGAGAAAATATTTGCAGAAGACATATCTGATAAAGGACTGTTATCTAAAACATATAAAGAGCTCTTGAAACTGAACAATAAGAAAACAAAACAACTCAGCTTTAAAAAATGATAAATAGAAAAAAAATGATAAATAGGGATTGGGTGTAGCTCAGTGGTAGAGCATGGATTTATCATGGTAGAGCCCTAGGTTTAGTCCCTAGCACACACATACAAAAAGTCAAAAGACCTAAACAGACAGCCTCACCAAAGATGATATACAGATGGCAAGTAAGCATATGAAAATATGTTTAACATCATGTCATTAAGGAATTGCATGTTAAAACAAGATACCACCACACACCTTATACAACTGCCAAAATTCATACATCTTAGTGGTAGAGCACATGCTGAATATGTGCAAGGACCTGGGTTCCATCCCCAGTGCTGGCAAAAAACAAACAAATCCTTTTTTATGTGGTTGCAGTAGTGCTTGCCTATATTTCCAGTAACTTGGGCTGAGGCAGGAGGATAGCAAGTTTGAGGCCAGCTTGGGCAACTTAGCGAGACTTTGTCTAAAAAATAAAAAGGGCTGGATATGTAGCTCAGTGGTTGAGTGCCTTTGGGTTCAAACTCCAGTACTGCAGACCAGCAAACAACGAAAAAAAGAATAGCCAAAATCCAAAACCACCCATGCTGCAAAGATGTGAAGCAAAATGGTACAGCCACTTTGGAAGAAGTCTGGCAGTTTCTTACAGAACACAACATACTTTTATCATGTGATCCAACAGTCATACTGCTTAGTATTTACCCAAAGGAGTTGAAAAACCCTTCACATGGATGTTTATAGCACCTTTCTTCAGAATTGACAAAATGAAGAAGCAACCAAGATGTCATTCAGTAGGAATGGATGAGCAGACTGTAGTATATCTAAACAATGGAAACTTAGTCAACACTAAAAAAGAAAAAGAGCTAAAAAATGGATGTAGTATCATGTGACTATTGTCCCAGCAACTCTGAAGCTGAGGCAGGACAACCACTTGAGCACAGGAATTAGAGATCAGCCTGGGCGATATAATGAGACCTCATCTCAAAAGAAGCTAAAAGAGATGTCAAGACATGAAGGACTCTTAAATGCCTATTACCAAATGAAAAGACAATCTGAAGATGCTCTATGGTATATGATTTCAACTATATGACATTCTAGAATCAGAAAAACTATGAAGATAGTAAAAAGATTAGTGGTTGCTTAAGAATTGGAGGGATTGGCTGGGGTTATGGCTCAGTGGCAGAGTGCTTTTCTAGCACATGTGAGGCACTGGGTTCGATCCTCAGCACCACATAAAAATAAATAAAGGTATTATGTCTATCTACAACTAAAAAATTTATATATAAAAAAGAAAGAATTGGGAGGAAAACAAGATTAATAGAATATAGGATTTATAAGGCCATAAAACTTCTATATAATACTATAAGATGGTAGATGTAACTCATTATACATTAGTCAAAACCCACTGAATGTACCATACCAAGAGTGAACCCTATGTAAATTATGGACTTTGGATGTTAATGATGTGTCACTATAGAGTTATCATTTGTAACAAATGTACCTGTAGTATGGGAGGGTATTCCTGTGTGGGGACAGAGGTATATGATAATTTTATGTAGTTTTTGCTCATTTTGTTGCTGAATCTAAAACTGCTTTAAAAATAAAGTTTAAGCTGGCACAGCAGTGCACACCTGTAATCCCAGCAACTTGGGAGGCTGAGGCAGGAGGATCTCATGTTCAAAGCCAGCCTCAGCAACTTAGTGAGGCCCTAAGTAACTTAGTGAGACCCTGTCTCAAAAGAGCTCAGTGATTAAGCTCCCCTAGGTTCAATCCCTGGTAATAAATAAATAAATACTTATTCATTTAAAAAAAAAAGAAGGGAACGGGCTTCGTTGTGCCTCAGAGGTCGAGAGAGTTCTTCCTCAGCATGCACGAGGCTCTGGGTTCAGTCCCCAGCACCTCAAAAAAAAAAAAAAAAAAAGAAAGAAACAGAAAGAAAGGTTAACAAA
Source organism: Callospermophilus lateralis (assembly GCF_048772815.1). Lineage (NCBI taxonomy): Eukaryota > Metazoa > Chordata > Mammalia > Rodentia > Sciuridae > Callospermophilus > Callospermophilus lateralis. The sequence goes on along the minus strand of NC_135315.1, from coordinate 21,812,876 downwards.
ACAAAGGAAAAATAATATGCAACAGAGACTGTTGCCTAAAATGTTTTTATCTGGCCTTTTATCAAGAATGTTTACCAAGCTCTGGACTGTATTACATCACATCTAGAATATGAGGTGCTTAGTCTCTCTAGTGCCATGCCTAGTCCTCTAGTTCTCTTAAAGTGTGCGAGACTCCTCAGTGTCTTTAATGGAAAAGTAATTCTTATGGTTATCTATTTCATTTACAGGTATATGAGTGACCTAAAGCTGCAAATAAACACGGAGAGAGAGCAGTGCCAACAGGGAGCAGGGCAAGGATGCCAATTCCTCCTCCCCCTCCTCCCCCTCCTGGCCCTCCTCCCCCTCCCACTTTTAATCAGGTAGGTAGTCTTCTACTAGTCTATCTCCAAACCTTTAAGTAAACAGATTGATGGCCTTGGTTAAAAATTGGTTAAAAATTCGATTTTCCTGCCTATACCAATGTTATTTTGAGCTTGCCCTTTAATTCTGTTTTTAACATCCCAGATTTTTGGTCCTAGTATTCATAGATACTCAGGAATTCCTTGTATAGACATAGTATAATCATGACATTTGGTATGGGAAAATGGAGAACCAATATTGTCGGTCCTCATCATTTAGACTCATGATTTCTGAAGAGGTCCATTTATTACCGTAATGGCATGTTTTATTTCCTTGTCCTGGTTCATTCTAAATGGAAATTTGAACTGGTTGCATTGGATTAGGAACTTGTGTTTCTTCCTGAATTATTTGCTTTTCAAAGGAGATTGTGTCATTTCTTTGGTATCCCTGAGAAAAGAGACAGGGATTTTATGTAGATTCTTGGTTGTTTCTTGCTACAAATTCATTTTTTCCTTTTCTGCCCTGAGACAGTTCATTTTAAAGTCAAACATTTCATGTCTTACACCCTATTAAGAAAGGAAGGAGCCGGCCCTGGTGGCACACGCCTGTAATCCCAGTGATTTAAGAGGCTGAGGCAGGAGGATTGCGTGTTCAAAGCCAGCCTCAGCAAAAGAGAGGTGCTAAGCAACTCAGTGAGACCTTGTCTCTAAATAAAATACAAAATAGGGCTGGGGATGTAGCTCAGTGGTTGAGTGCTCCTGAGTTCAATCCCCGGTACCAAAAAAAAAAAAAAAGAAGGGCTGGGAATGTAGCTCAGTGATAAAGCACCCCTGGCCCTGGGTTCAATTCCAAGTGCCTATCAATTAATCAATAAAATTAAATAAATAAAATTTTCTAAAAAAAAGGAAGGAAGCTGGGAATGGTGGCTCAGGCCTATAATCCCAGATACTCAGGAGGTTGAGGAAGGAAGATTGAAAGTTCAAGCCCAGGGCTGGGATTGTGGCTCAGTGATAGAGCACTTGCCTAGCACATGTGAGGCACTGGGTTTGATCCTCAGCACCACATAAAAATAAATAAAGAAATAAAATAAATTGTGTCCATCTACACTAAATTTTTTTAAAATATTTTTTAAGTTGTTTGATGAACCCTTATTTTTTATTTGCTTATTTATATGTGGTGCTGGGAATCGAACGCAGTGCCTCACACATACATGGCAAACACTGTACTGCTGAGCTACGACTCCAGCCCCTACACTAAAAATTCTTAAAAAAAAAAAAAAGAAAGAAAGAAAGAAAGAAAGTTCAAGCCTAGCCTCCACAATTTAGTGAGATTGCTGCCTCAGAATGGAAATTAAAGATTACCTCTAGATAGGGAATAGGGGTGGGAGGGAAAAGGAAGGAGAATAGCAAGGATGGTGGAAGGGGATGGTCATCATTATACAAAATACATGTATGAAGATGTGAATTTGGTGTCAACATATCTTATATACAAACAAGAGATATGATAAATTGTGGTATAAAGGTGTATTAAGAATTGTAATGCAAAAAAAAAAAAAGAGCTCATGTATAATGGCATAATTTGCTGTGAACATACTTTATATACAGTTATGAAAAATTGTGCTGTGAATGGATCATTAAGAATGTAATGCATTCCACCATTTGTCATGTATGAAATAAAAAAAAGAAACACAATAGGTATATCTGTTAAAATGAAAGTTATTAATTCAGTGAATATTTTTAATAAGTTCTTAATAGACTTTCTATATGCCTGATGATAAAATAAGAATTAATAGAAAATAAAATGTTGATATTTGCTAAGTTTAATTTAAAAAAAAGAATGAAAATTAGAAAGGGCTGGGAATGTAGTTCAGTGGTTAAACATCTTACTCTGGGTTTAGTCCTTAGTAATGGGGAAAAAAGAAAGAAGCTTATGGAATTGATTGGTAAGAATACAAAGTTTCAATAATGGGAGGAAAAAAAATAGGGAGGCAGCCACTCTAATCTTACCTGGGCTGTGAAACCTCCTGGTATCACATAATAAAGAGGGAATCTGTAGCTGGATAATCTCAGTGGCTTGGGAGGGACTGAGACGAGGATCACAAGTTTAAGGCCAACCTTAGCAATTTAGTGATACTCAGTCTCAAAAAGAAAAAGGGGCCAGTTGCGGTGGCGTACCCCTAAATCCCAGTGGTTTGGGAGGCTGAGATAGGAGGATCGTGAGTTCAAAGCCAGCCTCAGCAACAGCAAGGCCCTTAACTCAGTGAGACCCTGCCTCTAATAAAAATACAAAAAATAGGGCTGGGGATGTGGCTCAGTGGTTAAGTGCCCCTGAGTTCAATCCCTGGTACCAAAAAAAAAAAAAAAGGGAAGGAATCTGTGCCTTCTCATTTTAGTAAAATTTACAAGTAAAAGTAACTTCTGACAAAAATGGTCCATAGGTGTGTGTGTACATAATATATATATATACATATGCATATGTGTGCGCAAATAATTATTTATATAATTAGGTATTTAATAGGTAAGAAATTGTGTCTTGAAGAGGAAAAGTGACTTGCTTAATTTGAGGCCAGCTTGGGTAACTTAATGAGACTCTGTCTCAAAGTAGAAAGGGCTGAGGGGCTGGGGATATAGCTCAGTTGGTAGAGTGCTTGCCTCGCATGCACAAGGCCCTGGGTTCAATCCCCAGCACCACAAAAAAAAAAAAAAAAAAAAAAAAAAGACTGGGATACAGTTCAAGAAAAGTAGGGAGTGAGAAGGGGAAAGTGACTTGTTTAATTAGATTGGTCTCAGAAGTAGGACTAGAGTTTAGATCTGCCAGCTTGTACTTATTTTCCCCATAACCTCTGGTTTTCAGACATCTTCTTAGGATGTATATGAACTTCATTTGAGGTGAAATTTTGTATGCAAGCCCATTAAGAGCTACTGTGGCATAGTGGGAGGAGGAAGGGGAGGCAAAGGCCCTGAGGAGAGGTAATGCTTGAACTGAGTCTGAAGTGAGCAGATTTTAGTCAGAAAATAGAAGAAAGTCACTTAAAGCAGAATGTGAAAGGATGGTTATTTGTGAGAAAGCGTATGGAGGTTTAGATTATTACTTGAGATGATGTGATAGGAGATGAAGCTAGAGAGGCTGAGGGTTTGGATTTTTCTCTTGTGATAATGGGAACTTGTTAAAGTATTTCAACAACTGGAGCAACCTGTTCAGTTTGTATTAGAAAGGTCACTCTTACAGTGTGGAAGTGGATTGGGGGTTGGGACTCCACAAAAGACTATTGTTATTAAAAATTGAGGTTCTGGGGGCTCCAATTGTAGCTTAGTAGTAGAGTGCTTGCTTAGCATGTGTGAGGCCCCGGGTTTGGTTCTCAGCACCACATAAAAATAAATAAAATAGAGGTATTGTGCCTATAACTAAAAAAAAAATAAAAAATAAAAAATTATAACTAAAAAAAAATCTGAGGGTCTGGACTAAAGCAGTGAGGATGAAGAGTGGTCATGATTTAGAAAGTAAATTTTTTTTTTAAAATTTTGTTTATTGTAGTTGGACACAACACCCCAATTTTATTTTTATGTGGTGCTGAGGATCGAACCCAGGGCCCTGCACATGCTAGGCGAGTCCTCCATTGCTGAGCCACAACCCCAGTCCTAGAAAGTGAAATGTTTTTTAAAAATATTTCTTTTTAGTTATAGATGGACACAATGCCTTTATTTTATTTATTTTTTTATGGGGTGTTGAGGATTGAACCCATTGCCACACACAAGCTAGGCAAGCACTCTACCACCGTGCTACAACCCCAGCCTAGAGAGTAAAATTGTGAAGAGTTTGGTGACAGAAAGAGGAAGGAGATTTGAGAGATTTGGGAGCTAGATTGATGGTTTTATTTAAAAAATAATTATGTTTGTGAAAGAGCTCAGTTTTGGACAAGTTTAATAATAATATTTTCTTTACAAAAGTAATATGTTCAGCTGGGTGTAATGCATACCTATAATCCCAGGGTCTCAGAGGTTGAGGCAAGAGATTCACAAGTAAAGCCCAGACTGGGCAATTTAAAGAGGCCTTAAACAACTTAGAGACCCAGCCTCAAAATAAAAAATAAGCCAGTGTGTTGGCACACACCTGTTCCCAGCAGCTCAAAAGGCTGAGGCAGGAGGATTGCAAGTTCAAAGAAAGCCTAAGCCCGGCTGGGGATGTGGCTCAAGCGGTAGCGCGCTCGCCTGGTGTGCGTGCGGCCCGGGTTCGATCCTCAGCACCACATACCAACGAAGATGTTGTGTCTGCCGATAACTAGAAAATAAATATTGAAAAATTCTCTCTCTCTCTCTCTCTCTCTCTCTCTCTCTCTCTCTCTGTCCCGCTCTCTCTTTTAAAAAAAAAAAAAAGTTAAAAAAAAAAAAAGCCTAAGCCAAAAGCAAGGTGCTAAGCAACTCAGTGGGATCCTGTCTCTAAATAAAATACAAAATAGGGCTGGAAATGTGGCTCAATGGTTGAGTCCCTTGGAATTCAATCCCTGACCCCCCAAAAATAAATAAATAAAAATGAGAAATGAAAAGGGCTGGGGACACAGCTCAGTGATAGAGCACCCCTGAGTTCAGTCCCTAAAACTGGAATGGGGGGGGAGATACATTTAAAAATTTAGAAACTGTGGATAAGGAAAAAGGAATAGCCATTCATAATCCAATCTCCCCCCTTATCAGGGATTGAACTCGGGCACTCAGCCACTGAGCCACATTTTGTATTTAATTATTTAGAGACAGGGTCTCACTGAGTTGTTTAACACCTTGCCATTGCTGAGTCTGGCTTTGAACTCGAAATCCTTCTGCTTCAGCCTCCTGAGCTGCTGAGATTGCAGGTGTGCACAACTGCACCCAGCTTATAATCCAGTCTTCATAATGGTTTTATGTATATCTCCCCCTTCTTCTTTCCCTTCTACTTAAAAAAAAAAAAGAGGCTGTGCATACTACACATACTGATTTCTAATCTGTTTTTTTTTATTACTATATTGTGAATGGTATGAATGGCTTCTCATGTCCTTAAATGTTTAATAGTGTCATTTTTGGGGGTATTGAGTAATAGTATTTTCAAAACTGTTATTGTAATGTGATTGTGGAGCTGGGTACAATGGCACAAACATGTAATCCCAACAACTCTAGAGTCTTGAGAAAGGATTGCAAATTCAAATTCAAGGCCAATCTGGGCATCTTAGTAGGATTCTGTCTCAAAATAAAAAGGCCTAGAAATGAATTCTGTACATGAGTGAGTCCCTGGATTCAATCCCTATTACCTCTCCCCCCAAAAAAGTTTGTATAAAATTAGGAAATACTAATAAAAGTAAAAAATGCCAAACTATGATTAACTTTTGTTAACATTGTGTTTTATATTTACTATAGGAAAATTAGAAAATACAAGAAAACCAAGAATTATTGCATGATAATAATCTTCAGTAGTATATCATTGTACAGTATATACTTGCAGAAATTTTCTGTGTATACCTTTTTTCCTCCTACACTATATATTGTTTATTGAGCTTTTACTATATACACTAAGCACTGTACTAACAATCTTTTTAAAAGTGTGACCTCATAGCTAAGGAGGCTGAGGCAGGAGAATCACAAGTCCAAAGCCAGCCTCAGCAAGACTCTGTCTCAAAACAAAAAATAAAAAAAAAGGGCTGGGGATATGGTTTACTGGTTAAGTGTGCATAGGTTCAATCCCTAGTATCCCTCCAAAAAGTAATAAATAAAAGTTTAATCTCACTAGGAATGTAGCTAAGAGGTAGAGAGCACTTGCCTAATGATGTGTGAGGCCTTGGGTTCAATCTCTAGCACCACATCGAAAAAAAGAAAAGAAAAAAGTGGCACCTCATTTAATTCCCAAAACTACCTGTGTGACAGGTTCTATTGTTTTTCCTGTTTTATAGAAGAGAAAACTGGAGTAACACTATTGTTTTGTAATATTTTTATGATTGTGTCAAAATGTTTACTGCTGAGACAGATAGTTCTACATCTTTAAGAGCTTAACTGGTACTCCATTGTATAGTTATATTTTCATTGTTCCTTTTTGTTGAACTTTTATATTATTTTCAGTTATATGCTGTTATAAATAATTTATTGCAATTAGTAGCCTTGCGTCTCCCCCCCCCGCCTCAAAACTAATTCCTGGGGCTGGGGTTGTGGCTCAGTGGTAGAGCACTTGCCTAGCACATGCAAGGTGCTGGGTTCCATCCTCAGCACCACATAAAAATAAATAAATAAAATAAAGGTATTGTGTCCAACTACAACTAAAAAAAAAAAAAAAAAAAAAAAAGTCTAAAAAAATAAATAAATAAATAAAAGTTAGGCTGGGTGCCATGACATTCACCTATAATCCCAGCAGCTTGGGAGGCTGAGACTGGAGGATTGGGAGTTCAAAAACAGTCTCAGCAACTTAGCAAGGCACTTAGCAACTCAGTGAGATCCTGTCTCTAAATTAAAAAAAAAAAAAAAAAAAGGATGGGGCTGGGGTTGTGGCTCAGTGGTAGCGTGCTTGCCTAGCTCTGAGAGGCACTGGATTTTATCATCAGTACCACATATAAATAAATAAACAAAATAAAGATATTGTGTCCATCTACAACTAAAAAAGGGGGTGGCTGGGAATGTGGCTCAGTGGTTAAGTGAGTTTTTTGGATTGGGTTCAATCCAAAAAAAAGAAAAAGAACAATAAAAAAACCAAAAATTACCTAAATAAATTTAAAAAATAAGAAGTTACACTAATAGTGAACCTGTTTAAAAAAAATACAATTGGGCTGGGATCACTGCTCAGTGGTAGAGTGCTTGCCTAGCATGTGTGAGGCACTGGGTTCGATTCTCAGCATTGCATATAAATAAATGAATAAAATTAAGGTTCATCAACATCTAAAAAATATTTTATAAAAGTACAATAATAATTATTATTATTTTGTACTGGGGGGTTGAACTCAGGGGCATTTAACCACTGAACCACATTTCCAGCCCATTTTTTGTTTTGTTTTGCTTTGTGTTTTGGGGGGGGGGGGCGAGTACTGTGGGGATTGAACTCAGGAGCACTCAACCACTGAGCTGCGTCCCCAGCCCTGTTTTGTATTGTATTTAGAGTAAGGTCTCACCCAACTGCTTAGCACCTTGACATTCCTGAGGCTGGCTTTGAACTCATCCTTCTGCCTCAGCCTCCTGAGCTGCTGGGATTCAGGTGTGCACCATTGCACCTAGTCTGTTTTGTTTTGTTTTGGTTGAGACAAAGTCTTGATAAGTTGCTTAGGGATCTTGCTGGGTTGCTAAGGCCGGCCTCAAACTTTCTTTTTATTTAGTTTTTTGTTCTTATTTTTATGTGCTGCTAAGAATCAAACCCAATGCCTCACACGTTAGGCAAGCATTCTATCACTGAGCTACAACATCAGCCCTGGCCTCCTATTTCAATCCTCCTATTTCAGTCCTCCTATTTCAGCTTCCTGGCCTCCCGAGACGCTGGGATTACAGCTATGTGACACTGTGCCTGACTGTAAAATTAATTTCAAGAAGTAGAATTCTTGTGCTAGACTTTCTTAAGGCTTTTGATACATATTGTGAAATTACTTTTTAAAAAGATTATACCAATTTATCTTGCCCCACATGGTGTGAGTGCTTGTTTCTCTGAATATTTATGACCACCATATGGTACTTCTTCATTATACACATTTTTTTTGAGCTCAGTGTACCAGGCGTGTACTGCAGTGAGCAGTGGTCCCTGCCTTCGTGAAGCTTGTAGTCTTTTTAGTAATGATGTAATCTTTACCAGTTTAATAGGCAACTAATGATACTCTGTTTTAGCATGCATTCTTTTTTAATACTATATATTTTTTGTTTGTATTGGTGGTTATTTGATTTCTTTTGTGAAGTATTGGCTATGTTCTTTGCTTATTTTCCTGTTGATTTTTAAGTCGTCATTATATGGTAAAGCTCCATAGGTAGGATATTACTTTTGTGTTTATCATATATTACATTTGTCCCAGATATCTTTTCCTCCCAGTTTGTCATCTGCCTATATTCCTAAATAAATAATTTGTAATAAGTAATTCTGTCAGTCTTTTCCTATATTTTAGTTGTCATGTTTAGAAGGTCCTTCCATTTACCTATTTTCTCCGTACAGTACATATATGGTTTTGTTTTTTACACTTAAATTTTATAATTCAACTAGGAATTTAACTTTATAAAAAGTTGTCATCCACTGTATATTTAGTAATCTATCTATTCTGCACTGAAGAAATATACTTTTATTCTTCAAGTACTGGGTATTGAACCAAGAGCCTCATTATAGCAAGCTCTCTATCACTGAGCCATATCCCCAGCCTTTTTTTTTTTTTTAATAGCTTTATTTTATTCATTTTATTTTATGTGGTGCTGATGTTTGAATCCAGGGCCTCACATGTGCTAGGCAAGCGTTCTACCACTGAGTCACAACTCAGCCCCTCCAGCCTTTATTATTACCATTTTATTTTAGATGTACTGGGGTTTAAACCCAGGGGCACTTTCTTTGTTACTTAGCTACATCCTCACTCCTTTTTATTTTGAGACAGGGTCTTGCCTTGAACTGGTGATCCTCCTGTCTTGCTCTCTCTGTTTTAGCTGGGATTATGGGCATGCACCATTTTCTTCTTTCTTTCTTTTTTTTTTTTTTTTTTTTTTTTGTGGTTGTGGAGATTGGACCCAGGGCCTTGTGCATGCAAGGCAGACACTCTACCAACTGAGCTATATTCCCAGCCTATTCTTATTTCTTACATTGACCTGGATCTGCTTATGAATTTCATATTTTATTGCATTTATTAGCTCTGTCCCTGTACTCCTGTTGTTACTCTTGACTTTTGGTGGCACACGTCCTATTTTTTTTGGCCGGGGGTCGAGGGGAGTACCGGGTATTGAACTCAGGGACACTCGACCACTGAGCCACATCCCCAGCCCTATCTATATTGTTTATATATATATATATATATATATATGTGTGTGTGTGTGTGTGTGTGTGTGTGTGTGTGTGTGTATTTAGTTGTTGATAGACCTTTTATTTTATTGTATGTGGTGCTGAGAAATGAATGCAGTGCCTCACATATGCCAGGCAAGTGCCCTATGTTGTATTTTATTTAGAGACAGGGTCTCACTGAGTTGCTTAGCACCTCACTTTTGCTGAGGCTGGCTTTGAACTCAGGATCTTTCTACCTCAGCCTCCCAAGCCACTGGGATTACAGGCATATGCCATTGCACCCAGTCATAAGTCCTATTTTCTTAAAAATTCAATTTGTTTAGTTTAAAAAGTTCTAAGCTTACAAATTATGTTAAGATTTAACACATGTATAATATTGGGTCTTCCTATTCAGGAATATCGTTATTGATGTGTTATATTTACAAGTAGAATATTCATTTGGAGATGTCCTATAGTCTTTGGTGCATATATATGGATATGAAGCTCAGATCATAGGCATGGGGGACAAGAAAAAAAAGATGTGAGATTTTTGGGCTTACATGTTGTATGCAAACCATTAGATGAGCTTGCTCAGAAACATTTAGATGGAGGCTAAGCATAGCTCTCTGGGAATTGACATTTAAGAGGAAAATAAATTACCTGAAAAAATACATGGTGTTGAAAGTTTCAATTGGGAGAGTAGACAAGGCAAGGACCTTTAAATCTTGGTTCTGTTTACTAATCATGTGACATTACTTTCCTAAACCTTTATTTTCTCTTCTTTGGAATGGGAATATTATTATCCATTCTATAATATTGTTTAGAGTATAAACTGAAGTAAGATGGAGACAACAGGATATGTTAGTAGAGATAAGATGAGCTTTGTGGTCACCATTGGGGTTTAGATTTTTGCTTTACCATTTGCAAAGTTGTACTGTCTTAAGAAGCTATTCAGCTTCTGGTCCACACTTTCCAAGTGGGGGATAATGATAATAATACCTTTCTCATAGGAATATTTCTAGGTTTCAATGAGATAATATAGACAATATGCTTAGCACAATTTCTGGGACTCAAATGTTTGCCTTGGTGATGGTGATATGTATAGAGTGGTCAATGCACAAAACCTAGCGTATGGATAATATTAGTGCAGGCCTTCTGTCTGAAACTTATGAGTAGGAAGAGATCTATACTCTTCACAAAAGTTTAGAATAGGAGAAAAAAGACTGGCACATTGATATGGCCATTTGGGACATATGTGTGATTGGGTCACACAGGCCTCTTATGGAATCCAGTTTCACTTAGGTCATTTATCTTGAGCTTGTGATGAAGGGAACTGTTTAGGTAAACATTTTATTTCCCTCTTCCTCCAGGCAAACATAGACCCTCCCAAGCTGAGTAGAGATGAGCAGCGGGGAAGAGGTGCCCTCTTACAGGACATTTGCAAAGGGACCAAACTGAAGAAGGTGACCAACATTAATGATCGGAGTGCTCCTGTCCTCGAGAGTGAGTCTAAGCTTCATTTCCTAGTGAGACCCGAGGATTCCAGAATTGACTTGGAGATTTATCTGGGCTGTCATTTTTATTATTGAGTCTTGGGTGAGAAACTTTTGTCCTGGGACTTCCATTGGCTCTTCCTGTTTGCTCATTTGAATACTTTAGAAGTTTCTTCCTGACCCTTGACAAGTATTCTCCAAGTTAAGACTCCCACCTTCTAATGGTTGTTGGGACACATCTTTGGCTGTTCTTTGAGGAGACTACTACATTCCTAGAAACCTCTTGACTGAAACCAAACATGATTTTATAATTGCTACAAGTTTCCATTCCTGTAGTCCTCTGGAGAGTTTCCTTGAACTGTTAGCTCTCTTACATCTGGGGTTTGGAAAGGAGAGCCCAGAGAACTCTGTTGAACGTTTCTTTATCCCACTTGTTATCACTTCACCCTAAGTAAGAGAAGAATGGCTCCTTGTTCCTTTTGTTTTTTTCTCTTTCATCACAGTGAAGCGTTCCATCCCCATTTGAAGCTGTGGAGTAGAAAGGTCTAGCTTTTTTAAATGAAAAGGCAAAAAACAAAACAAAACAAAACAAAACAAAACAAGATTGGTTTGTTTGCAAATTAAAGCCCAAATAGAGGAGGGATTTGTCCCGGGGTTGACTGGTCATCAAGCACAGAACATATGACATGAAAACTTAATGGTATGCTTTCCAGAGCCCAGAGGAAGCAGTGGTGGTTACGGCTCTGGAGCTGCTGCCCTGCAACCCAAGGGAGGTCTCTTCCAAGGAGGAGTGCCGAAGCTCCGCCCTGTGGGAGCCAAGGACGGTTCAGGTATCTGATAAATACTTTCTTAGGAGATTTCTAAAGTGCATTTGTTAATTTCTGACTTGTCCCAAGTAGGTCATCTGGAGTTGAGGACGTGGTTGAGGTGGGAACAGAGGAGTAGTTACAGGATAAACAAAATTTGAGAGGTTACATAAAAATGTATTCAACTTAGGTAAAGAAAATGTGATAGATATACAAAAGAATACTATTCGGCATTTAAATAGAAGGAAATTCTGTCATGCCTATAATTCCTATACCACTGAGCCACAATAAATAAGCTAGGAGGACAGTATTTTAAGTGAAATAAGCCAGATAGACACAGAAAGGCGAACACTGTATGATCTCACTTAGAATCTAAAATAATTGAATGTGGAAGTTGAGAATACAATGTTGGTTACTAGTAGCTCGGGTAAGGACAGAGGATATTGATCAAAGGGGGATAAGGACAGAGATATTGATCAAAGAGTAGAGAGTTTCAGTTAGACAGGAAAAATACATTTTAGTAATCTATTATATAGCATGGTAATTATAGTGAATAATAATATATATTTCAGAATTGCTGAAAGAGTGATTTCAAATGTTATTACTGTGAAGAAATAAATATTTGACATGCTAGGTTTGTTAATCAGCTTGATTTAATCCTTCCACAGAGTATATATCACTTTTTATACCCCATAAGTATGTATAGTTATTATTTGCCAACTAAAAATAAAATCAAAAAAATTATTCGGCTCATATCAGCAAAAATTTTTAAATGATTCTGAGCCAAAAATCAAATAAAAACTCAGAACTAAGTCTGGGAAGTAGCTCAGTGATAGAGGGAGGCTTTATATTTGTCAAGCCCTGGGTTTGACTCTCAACACCACAAACAAAACGAATTCCAGAATCATGAAGGTTGCACTGAGGAGGCAGGTGAAGTAGAGATACTGTCTAATAGATACCTTGCTCTGTTGACCCAGTGTTGTCTGATGTATTTGTAGAGAACATAGCTGGTAAGCCAGCGCTACAAGTCCCCAGTTCTAGAGCTGCTGCCCCAAGGCCTCCAGTATCTACAGCCAGTGGACGTCCGCAAGATGATACAGACAGTGGCCGAGCCTCCCTCCCAGAACTGCCCCGGATGCAGAGACCCTCTTTACCAGACCTTTCTCGGCCCAACACCACCAGCAGTACAGGCATGAAGCACAGCTCCTCCGCGCCCCCCCCACCACCTCCAGGGCGTCGTGCCAACGCACCCCCTACACCTCTGCCTATGCACAGCAACAAAGCCCCAGCCTACAACCGAGAGAAACCCTTGCCACCGACACCTGGACAAAGGCTCCACCCTGGCCGAGAGGGCCCTCCTGCTCCCCCTCCAGTCAAACCACCTCCTTCCCCTGTAAATATCAGAACAGGACCAAGTGGCCAATCTCTGGCTCCTCCTCCGCCGCCTTACCGCCAACCTCCCGGGGTCCCCAATGGACCTTCTAGTCCCACTAATGAATCAGCCCCTGAGCTGCCTCAGAGACACAATTCTTTACATAGGAAGACACCCGGGCCTGTCAGAGGCCTAGCACCTCCTCCACCCACCTCAGCATCTCCCTCTTTATTGAGTAATAGGCCTCCTCCTCCAGCTCGAGACCCTCCTAGTAGAGGAGCAGGTAAGTGTTTGGAAACCCCTTTAATATTTATTTTTTAGTTTTTGGCAGACACAACATCTTTGTTTGTATGTGGTGCTGAGGATCGAACCCGGGCCTCACGCACGCCAGGCGAGCGCGCTACTGCTTGAGCCACATCCCCAGCATGGAAACCCCTTTATTTCCTTTCATGATTTTTTCTTTTCACCTTTTTTTCCTCAGAGTATCCTTTCAGTGATTGAGGAGAAGAATAATTCATACACTTGTATTATTGAGAGCCATTTTTTTGGTACCTGGGATTGAACCCAGGGATGCTTAACCACTGAGCCATATCCCCAGCCTGTTTTTTTTTTTTTTTAAACATGGTGTAATTTTTTTTTAAATACCTTTATTTTGTTTGTTTATTTATTATTTTTATATGGTGCTGGGGATCAAACCCAGTGCCTCATACATGCTAGGCAAGCGCTATACCACTGAGCTACAACCCCAGCCTCCCAGCCTGTTTTTTGTTTTTTGTTTTGTTTTTTGATACAGGGTTATGGAAAATTGCTTAGAGCCTCACTAAGTTGCTGAGGCCAGCTTTGAACTTGTGTGATCCTCCTGCCTCAGCCTCCTGAGACACTGGAATTACAGGCATGGGGCACTGCACTCAGCTTTGAGAGCGGTTTTATATGACAGACTCTGTTGTTAGGGAAACATGAGTAAATAGAAAAGATAAAAAATTCTTGTTCTGGATAAAGTAGTAAAACAAATAGATAGTACATGGTCTACTTTGGAGAAACACAAAGGAGAGAAGAAATATGAGGGTGGAAATGAGGAAATACTTTGAGATGGAGGAGGAGTAGGTAGAGTCAGGACAAAGCCTTACTAATACAATGTGGTTTTTTTGTTTTGTTTTGTTTTTTTAGTTTTTGTTTTTTGGTATTGGGAATTCAACCCAGGGGTGTTTTACCGCTGAGCCACATTTCTAGCCTTTTTTGTTTTTCATTTTGAGATAGAGTTTTGCTAAGTGGCTGACACTGATCTCAAACTTGTGATCTTCCTGCCTTAGCTTCCTGAATTGCTGGGATTACAGGCATGTGCCACTGCATTCAGCACTTTATTTATTTATTTATTTATTTTTTGGTACTGGGGAATTGAATTCGGGTTCTTAACCACTGAGCCACATCTCCAACTCTTTTTATTTTTTAAATAGTGACTATTTGGCAAAGACCTGAAATAATGATGGGTAAGCTTAAACTCTCTGAAGAGTATAACCATTGCAGGCAATGGGGACAAGGGAAGAGGCCTCAAGGCATGACTGTTCTTTTTTATTTATTTTTTTAAAGTAGTATTTTTGACTCATTTTGGGGACAGTAGGGAGGTCATTTTGACAGGATGAGAAGGAGTAAGGGGAAGAGTGGCAGGAGTGGACTCATTTTGGGGACAGTAGGGAGGTTATTTTGACAGGATGAGAAGGAGTAAGGGGAAGAGTGGCAGGAGTGAAAACTAGATTTCCCTGAGAGAACATTGTAGGACTTTGTGAAGAGTTTGGACTGAACTCTGTGATGGGGAGCTAGCTACTGGGGGGCGGGGGTTAACAGAGAAGTAGTATTTATTTGATTTTCCATTTAATGAGACCACTAGCTTCTGTGTTGAGAACAGACTGTAGGAAGATTGAGGTGGCAAAAAGGAGACCACTCAGGAGGCTGTTGGAATAAATTGGGCTGGTAGGTAAGACAGTAGCAGATTTGGGAGAGGAGTGCTGTTTGGTTTTTGGCATTAAATAAGTTTGAGATGCCTATTAGACATCCAAGGAGAGAGAGTGAATTGGTGATTGAATGACACTTTAAAGTTTAGGGGAGAGATCTGGGCTAGAGAGGTTAATCTGAATGGCATCAAAAACCACATGCTTGATGATATCACCTAAGGAGGTAGTTATATATAGTAAATGTCTGTGGCTGGGGCCTCCTATGTTAGAGATGAAGCAAACCCAGCAGAGGAAATAAAAGTCCTCTAATGAGGAAGGAGGGAGAAAAAACCAAGAGAGTGATGGAAAAACCTCAAGGTAAAGTGAGCACCTCTTTTCAGTGCTGTTGAAGAGTCTGGTAAGTTGGAGGCTGAGAACTGACATTGGTCTTAGTATCAGAGGACCAAAACAAACAAACCAACAAACCAGCAGAGTGGGAACAATTTACCTGAATAGTCTTTGAGGAGACAGGAGGAAATGGGATCTGATCTATAGGTAAGGGGTCTTCCATAGAAACAAGAGAACAAGTAGTGCAGTAGTAGGAGCTTGTGAAGTTTCTTCTAATTTGCTTGTTTTCACAGTGAAGAACATCAGCTGTAAGTGATAGGGAAGGAGAGGACAGTTTGAGGATAGAGAGAAAAGACATGAAATGGTCATCTGGAACATGGGAGTTGAATGGACTAGCATTCTTGGGTAGCTAAAACGTAAAAGGCCTACTTCAGATTAGGGGCCATATGTTTTAAGTAAGAGTAATCAACATGGTGTGTGTTCAGCTATGCATTTGCAGGTACAGAATAAGGTTCAGAATTGTATGTAACCAGTGTTGGCATTTTTTGGGCATGTGTGATTGTAAGGGAGAGTGGGGTGTGGGTATATAAAGCTGTATTCCTATGTTATTGGACTTTGAACCCATTCCTCCCAAAAGTGTCTGTTAAGCTCTTTGTGTATATATATTAATCTTTATGTGTATAGAATGTTGATTAAGAAATTGTCATTGGGCATGGTATCATATGTCTGTAGTCTAAGTTACTCAGGAGACTGAGGCAGAAAGATCTCTTGAGCCCAGGAGTTTGAGTCCAGCTTGGGCAGCATAGTAAGATACTGTTTCAACAACAAAAGTCTTGTCTTCAAGAAGTATGCATTATAAGCCCATTAAGCCAGGCATGGTGGCGTACGTCTGTAATCCTAGCTACTTGGAATGTTGAGGCAGGAGGATGGAAAGTTTAAAACCAGCCTCAGCAATTTAGTGAGGCCCTGAGCAACTTAGCAAGACCCTATCTCAAAATAAAACATAAAAAGGGCTGGGGATGTGGTTAAGTGCCCCGGGTTCAATCCCTGGTACAAAAAAAAAAAAAAAAAAGCAAAAGTTCATTAACCTGTGCTGCTGTTTAGTTAGGTACATACAGATTTGTACTTTAGGAGTTGGCAATCTAATAAAGGCCAAACAGTAGTCTGTACGTTTTTGACCCATATTTCCCTAGTTTTTGCCACAAGGATATAGTCCTAAGGCGGCCCTTGATTCTAAGAAGTTCAGGTTTAATTAATTATTATTATTTTGTGTGTGTGTGTGTGTGAGAGATACTGGGGGTTGAACCCAGGGGCACTCTACCAGTGAGCTGCATCCCTAGCCCTTTTTTGAAAATTTAAGACTGGGTCTTGCTAAGTTGTTGAGGCTGGCCTAGAACTTGCAATCCTTATACTCTAGCCTCCTGAGTTCTTGGGCTTTCAGGTGTGTGCCACCATATCTGGCCTATTTTTTTTTTTTAATTTAATGATTTTTTTAAAAGACACTTTATTTGGAAAA
Organism: Callospermophilus lateralis; assembly: GCF_048772815.1. Taxonomy (NCBI): domain Eukaryota; kingdom Metazoa; phylum Chordata; class Mammalia; order Rodentia; family Sciuridae; genus Callospermophilus; species Callospermophilus lateralis. The sequence continues at coordinate 21,796,137 of NC_135315.1, read as the reverse complement.
AGCTTGTTATTGTTCAAACCCATCCAGGAGAGAAGCAGAGAAAAACACAATTTCTATTTGGTTTGAATAGTCTATAAACATCTTGCTTCTCACATCTCAGTTCTATGTGCTTTGTTTGGAAAATTTTGAAATTATGATCTTTGTTCTTCTGTCTAGTTAGCCATTACCAATGTTGGACTGGGAGAGGCCTTGGCTTATGTCTCATCAGTAACCAGAATAGCAGTTCTTTTTTTATCTATTTTATTTTTTTAGTTATAGACAAACACAATACATTTATTTATTCATTTATTTTTACGCGGTGCTGAGGATTAAACCCAGTGCCTCACATGCACTAGGCAGGTGCTCTGTCACTGAGCTACAAACCCAGCCCAAAACAGCAATTCTTTTCTTTTTTTTTTTTTTTAATTTTTAGTTGTCAGTGGACCTTTATTTTGCTTTTTTTTATATGTGATGCTGAGAATCAAATCCAGTGCCTCCCACATGTCCGGCAAGCACTCTATAACTGAGCTACAACCCTAGCCAGAGAACAGCAATTCTTAAGAGTTGTACATTGGGAAAAAAAGATATTTTTATCTGAGGTTTTCTGAGTAGTGACTCTATTTGTTGTATGGCTTTGGGCAGATCACTCTGATTTTCTGTTTCTTTACTTACCTGTAAGTGATTCAGGTATGGTGGCACAGGCTTGCCTGTAATCCCAGTAACTTGGGAGGCTGAGGCAGGAGGATCACAAGTTCCAGGCTAGCTTCAATAGCCTAACAAGACCCTGTCTCAAAATAAAAAGTAAAAAAGAGCTGGGGGTGTAGCTAAGTGTCACAGCACCCCTGCATTCAGTCTCCAGTATTGCAAAAATAAATTAATTAAAATTTAAAAATAAAAACATAATAAACTAAACAAAAGTATGTGTGAAAATGTGAGGTGCTGATGAATTTTACTGGTTTTATGCAAATTACTTCTAAGTAGTTTATGGATTTACCTCTTTTAGATAATATTGTGGCACTATTATGTGATAATGTCCTTTTGTTTCTATATGAATTATTTATATTTGAAGAGCATGGAATCTTTTACCTTCTCAAGAGTGCTCAGCCACCAAAAAAACTTGGTTTTTATTGATCCACAGAGTTTATTTTTTTAAATTTTCCTTTGAGGAGTAAAATACGGTCCTTTTAAAGGGAATCAAAAGACAAAATTGATCCATCATGTTTTCTTCAAAACTCGGATTATTTTGGATTCCAAAAGGCTATCTCCTACCCCAGGGCTTCTTTTGCAAGCTGTTGTTTTTTTAGGGTCTTTGGACTCTTGCTCTGTCATTTGAAATAGTCTTAAAACAGGATCTGACAAAGAGCTCAGAGGCTTATTGGAGAGAGTGGGACATGGTTGGGATGACCCTTTGTGAAAGGAGCTGGATAAGCCAGGCCGATCACTCTTGTCTTACTCTGTTTTGGCCAGCTCAGGTTGGCATTCCTCACTGTCTAGTGTCTAGCTGGTATCCTTGTGAACCTAGCTAACCCTCTCTGCCTTACAAGTAGATACAGTTTTTCAGGGCCCTAGGAAATCTAGGGTTTAGGGAATAAAAAAGAGCTTTGATTTGGGATAAAAACAAGGTTTAGAGATCTGCTAGGTGTTAAGGAGATTAATCTTTATTATATCCAATGACCCCTGCCCATATCTTAAACAGACCTTGAAAAGAATGAGAGAATTCACATTCTGAGCATATCTTATGAGAAACAAAAACTAACATTTATTGAATCTGTTGTGCTAGATTGTGTGTGTTCATGTGTATCATCCCATTACTGTGTTCAGCTATATGATCATCCTACAGGAGTTCTCACAGTATTTCAGGAGGAATGATAATATCCACTTTTATAATTAAAACAGTGTTAAGACATACTTCCAACACCTTAGTTAGGGCCAGGTGTGGTGGTGCATGCCTGTAATCCCAGCAGCTCAGGAGGCTTAGGCAGGAGGATCATGAGTTCAGAGCCAGCCTCAGCTACTTACTGAGGACCTAAGCAACTCAGTGAGACTCCCTGTCTCTAAATAAATACAAAAAAGGGCTAGGGATGTGGCTCAGTGGTTAAGCGCCCATGGGTTCAATTCCTGGTACAAAAAAATAAAAAAGTCTAGGGAGATAAGATCCCTATTGCTTGAGGTAGAACAGTGTGAGGATATTGCAAAGAGCAGATGTAGGTACTGGTGATATAGCTCAGTGGTAGAGTGCTTGCCTAGCAGGCAGAAGGCCCAGGGTTCAATCCCCGGTCTCTCTCTCTCTCTCTCTCTCTCTCTCACACACACACACACACACCCCAAAAAAGACCAGATGTGTGCTGAGTCTATTTTTATTAGATCTGTGACCTTAGACAAATAATCTGAGTCCTAGTTGTCTCATTTGTGAAATGGGGATAATAGAAAATACTTTGTAGGAGTGGTTGTAAGAGTTTTGAGTTTTTAAAGATTTAGTACAGGGGCTGTGGCTATGGCTCAGCGGTAGAGCACTCGCCTAGCATATGCGAGCGAGGCCCTGGGTTCGATCCTCAGCACCACATAAAGTAAAAAAATAAAGACATTATGTCCACCTACAACTAAAAAAAAAATAAATTTTATATATATATAAGATTTAGTACATAGTGAAATGCCTGGAATGTGATGGATACCCAGTCAATGGTAGCTGCTCTTGTTAATGAAAAGCCTATGATAATACAACCTAAACACTGTAGAACCTATTCCAGTGATATTGCCCTTTTCTCAGGCATGCTTTTTAAGTTTTTTTAAAATTAATTAATTTTTTTAGTTGTAGATGGACACAATACCTTTATTTTGTTTATTTATTTTTATGTGGTGCTAAAGATTGAACCCAGTGCCCCACACATAGTAGGCAAGTGCTCTACCACTGAGCTACAACCCCAGCCCATATTTATTTATTTTTATGAGCTGAGGATTGAACCCAGTGTCTCACATGTGATGGGCCAGCGCTCTACTATTGAGCTTCAACTCCAGCCCTTAGGCATATTTTTGATATCAGCTTCTTGGCAAAATTTTGTCTTTTAAGGATGAATTTGATTTTTGTAAATGGCCAAGAAGCAGAGTCAGAGATGGGTACACATTTTTTTTTTTCTTCCTTTTTTTGGTATGAGGATTGAACCTAGGAGCATTCCACCTAAACCCTCTTCCTACCCCCCCCCCCACCTTTTTATGGGTACTGGGATTGAACTCAGGGGCATTTCCACTGAGCCACATCCCCAGCCCTGTTTTGTATTTTATTTAGAGACAGAGTCTCATTGAGTTGCTTAGTGCCTTGCTAAGTTGCTGAGGCTGGCTCTGAACTCACAATCCTTCTGTCTCAGCCTCCCGAGCCACTGGGATTATAGGCATGCACCACTGCACCTAGCTCCCCTGCCTTTTTTTTTTTTTTAAGCTTTCATAGTGACACTTTTATTTCTGTGGAATTGACCCTAGAAATGTAGTGACTGATTACAATATGTGTATCCCCAATCTTTTTTATTTTTATTTTGAGACAGGGTCTTGCTAAGTTGCCCAGGCTGGCCTTGAATTTGGGGAGCCTCCTGCCTCCGACTCTTTTGAGTTGCTTAAGATTAAGGATATGCACCACTATATCCAGCCAAATGTTTTTGTTGTTGATGGTGATGTGACAACCTCAGAAGTGCAATGTGACTTCCCATAATAATATCAATGGCTCTCATAAACTGGCTTTGGAGGCACTTCCAAAAGATGTGTTCCCAAGTTTTTTGAGCAATGAGAAAAACACTGTATATATGTAACTTCCCAAGGTGAATCTACTATATATATTCTGGAAAACACTCAATTTAGTCTGTACTGTAAAGTTTTGGAATATATGCTGTAAGATACCAAAAAAGGAGAAGCTCAAATAGAGTAGATTGCTTTGAAGAAAGCCTTGAGAAGATAGGACTTGAATTGAACCCTGACAGATAGATAGGATTTGGGGGCTGAGGTTATAGCTCAATGGTAGAGTGCTTGCCTAACACGTGTGAGGCATTGAGTTCGATCCTCAGCACCACATAAAAATAAATAAAATAAAGGTATTGTGTCCAACTACAACTAAAACAAATTAAAAAAAAAAAAAAGATAAGACTTGGTATTAAGGAAAGAGGGATTTCAGAGTATTGCAGGGAGAGCCACAAGAACAAAACAGGGATTCAGTTTATTCATTAGACATGGAATACTTCCCATGTGCTGTACATTTGCACAGAAGAAGGAACTATTCAGACATTAGGGAATACATAGTATACTAGGGAAGAAGCCCATATAATGAATAGTTATAATGCAGTATAGTAGAGTGGTATGGATACACTGTGTAGTGCAGAAGAGGGGCACCTGACCCAGTGTAGAAATTAAGAAAGAAGAGCTGGACATGGTGGTGCTCTCCTATAATACTGGAGACTTGGGAAGCTGAGGCAGGAGGATTGCAAGTTTAAGGCCAGCCTCAGCAGTTTAGCAAGACTCTCAGCAACTTTTTGAGACCCTGATTCAAAATAAAAAATAAAGGGCTGGGGATGTGGCTCAGTAGTAAAGCTCTGCTGGGTTCTTTTCTAAAGAAAAGAGGAAGAAGGGAAAGAGGGAGGAAGGGAGGAAAAGAAGAGATCAGGCTTACTGATGTAGTTTACTATTTAAGCAAAGGGCTTGAAACTTTCTTTTGTTCAAGATGCAAAAGCCTTGAAAAGATTGAAGCAAGTATTTTAGGAAGTTAAATTTGAGCCGTAAGAGATTGGATGCAAGGAGAATACTTGGAAGGCTTTTGCAGAACAGGCTAAATGTGAGATGATCTGAATTAGAATTGTGGAGGAAGGGATGGAAAAGCTAGGGGAAAGACATCAAGAGTAGATAGGATTCTTGACTCATTTGTGGAAACTAAAAAAGGTCTGAAACTTTGATACCTGGAAAAGTGACAGTGCTATTCAAGAAATAAGCATGAGGGGGAAGGTGAATATGATATTTAACATGCTACTGAGGCTCATAGCACCCAGTTATTCAGGAAAGCACTAAGACACTTTTTGCCGTGTCTCTCAAATCCTCCTTCCCCTTGCCAGCTCAACACCCAAACCTAACTACTTTGAATTTTAATTGCAGCGCCTCCACCTCCGCCCCCCATGATTAGAAATGGTGCCAGGGATGCTCCTCCACCCCCACCCCCATACCGAATGCATGGGTCAGAACCCCTGAACAGAGGAAAGCCCCCACCTCCACCCTCAAGGACGCCAGCTGGGCCACCCCCTCCTCCACCACCCCTGAGGAATGGCCATAGAGATTCTATCACCACTGTTCGATCTTTCTTGGGTAAGTAGTTAGTTGTTTTGCCTCAGAGTTCCTGTGGTTACTTCACTGACTACAGTGTCTTGGCTGCCAGATGGCTAGTGTGGAATGGGAATGGCCACAAGATAATCTTTGTTTACAGCAGTTCCTTTCTGACATTTGCTCTCAATCATTTTTTTTTAATGTCTAAATTTTTTTTTTAATTTTTTTTTATTCTACTTGTTATACATGACAGTAGAATGCATTTTGACACATCATACATAAATGGAGTATGACTTCTCATCCATCTAGTTGTACATGATGTAGAGTTACAGAGGTCATGTAATCATATATGCACATAGGGTAATAATGTCCAATTCATTCTACTATCATTCCTACCTTCACCCCCTCCCCTCCCTTCTCTCCCCTCTGTCTAGTCCAAAATACCTCTATTCCCATCTCCATTGTGAATTAGCATCCACATATCAGAGAAAACATTCGGCCTTTAGTACTTTGGGGTTGGCTTATTTTGCTTAGCATAATATTACCAGTTCCATCCATTTACTGGCAAATGCTATAGTTTTATTCTTCTTTAAGGCTGAGTAATATTCCATTGTGTATATATATACCACAGTTTCTTTATCCATTCATATGTTGAAGTGCACTTTGTTGGTTCCATAGTTTAGCTATTGTGAATTGATCTGCTGTAAACACTGATAGAGCTGTGTCACTGTAGAATGTTGATTTTAAATCCTTTGCGTATAAACCTAGGATTGAGATGACTGGGTCAAATGGTGGTTCCATTCCAAGTTTTCTGGGGAATCTCCTCTATATTGCTTTCCATAATGGTTATACCAATTTGCAGTCTCACCAGCAATATATGAGTGTATCTTTTCTCCTAAATCCTCGCCAGCATTAATTGTGCTTGTATTCTTTTTTTTAATTGTTTTTTTCTTAATTGTTGATAGATCTTTATTTAATTTATATGTGGTGCTGAAAATTGAACCCAGTGCCTCACACATGCCAGGCAAATGTGCTACTGCTGAGTCACAATCCCAGCCCTTGTTGCTTATATTCTTGATGATTGCCATTCTGACTGGAATAAGATGGAAATGTAGGAGCTGGGGTTGTGGCTCAGTGGCAGAGTGCTCGACTAGCATGCATGAGGCACTGGGTTCGATTCTCAGCACCACATACAAATAAATTTAAAAAATAAAAATAAAAAAAGGTCCATCAACAACTAAAAAAAATTTTAAAAAAAAGATGGAAGTGTAGTTTTGATTTTCATTTCTCTAATTTCTAGAGATGTTGAACATTTTTTCATATATTTGTTGATCGATTGTATTTCTTCTTCTTTGAAGTGTCTGTTCAGTTTCTTTACCCATTTATTGATTGGGTTATTTGCAGGTTTTTTTGGTGTTGAGTTTTTTGAGTTCTTTATGTATCCTGGAGGTTAATAGTATATGGAGGTGCGTGTGGTAAAGAATTTTTCCCATTCTATAGGGTCTGTCTTCACATTATTGGTTGTTTCCTTTGCTGTGAAGCAGTTTTTTAGTTTTATTCCATCCTGTTTATTGATTCTTGATTTTACTTCTTGCATTTTTGGAGTCTTGTTAAGGAAGTCAGTTCCTAAACTGACATGGTGGAGATTGGGACCCACTTTTTCTTCTATTAGGCACATACCCTCAGACTTTCATGCCCCATCCATTGACATACCTTTTCTTCTGTGAATTCTAGGCATGGTTGCTTTGGAATAGGTTGAAATATAATCAGGTGTCATACTAACTTTAAAGCTCCTCTCAAGTCCCCCCAAGGATCATTACTTATGGTTAGTTTTCATGGCAGAGGCTGTTCCTCTTTAAGATTATTCAGACAAGAATTATATATCCTAGGAAGAGCTCCTTTTAGCTGTGTAAAAACTAAACAAGTGGGACTTGGGGTATATCTCGGTGGTGGTGCTTCCTTAGCACATGCAGGGTCCTGGGTTCAATCCCTAGTACCCCAAAACTAAGTAAAACAAGCTTAGTATGCCAAGGTTCTGTTTTGATCCCCAGTATTGAAACAAACAACAAACAAACAAAAAAACATCACACAACTCTTATCTAATCAGCAGAGATCACTGACTGACTAGCTGTGTCATTTTGAGGAAGTCACTTCACTTCTCTAGGCCTCATTTCTATTATTTGTATAGCAAGGAGATTGATTAGATCAGGAAATCACCAGATTAACTTCACCAAGTTTGTAAGTATTGGGACCCCTTACCTAAAAGATTCTGGTTGTGGAATGGAGCCATAGAAAATGTGGTCCAGAGAATATTATTTATCCTCTGTGGAGGACCCCTGGAATAGAGCTTATGTAAGCTCTGTTGTAGCCCTAGCACTCTGGATTCCTTAGTGGTTGTTTTCTTCCCTCCTGCCCACATCCCCCATGTTTCAGTCTGTTCCTATTAAATGCACCAGGTGTTTGCTTTGAACACACATCCATAATGAAAAAATCTTTGTAATGTGATTAAACTGCACTTATAGGAAATTTGAGCCTTCTTGTGGAGGGCCATAGAAAGTAGTAGTGGGACCAAGGAGGTGGCTCTCTCAAGTATGTTGCAGAACTAAATGAGGGTAACCTAGGCTGAAAGGGAACTATGTGGTCAAATCTCTCAGAAGCTGCAGAAAAATATTACCATTTGAGGTTAATTCTGTAATTTGTAGATTCAATTCAGATAGTTTCCCATGGTGACAATCTATAAAATGACCATGTTATTGAATCTTGGAATTCTTGTTTCTTTCTGCTTCCATGCAAACAGTTGGAAGCAGTTTCCTGTTCCTCCCTGATTTTTTTTTTTTTTTTTTTTAAGAGAGAGAGAGAGAGAATTTTTTTTTTAATATTTTTCTTTTAGTTTTCGGCGGACACAACATCTTTGTTTGTATGATGTGCTGAGGATCGAACCCAGGCTGCATGCATGCCAGGCGAGCATGCTACTGCTTGAGCCACATCCCCAGCCCTCTTGCCTGATTTTTGATGGGAAATTTTGAAGAATCACCTCAATGACTTGCTCCTTAAAATAATCAAGTTTGTGCATGGGAGCCACCTCGGGTGCTGCTGTTGCTGTCTTTAAGAACCTTGGTTAGATGGGCAAGGCAGGCCCTCCATATGTCAGAGTGCATTTAAAGATTAGTAAGGGGGCTCATAAGTCAGAGGTCTGTGGAGCAAGAAAGTTCAATATGAGGTAATACTCTGTTCTTTTTGCAGATGATTTTGAATCAAAGTATTCTTTTCACCCAGTAGAAGATTTTCCTGCTCCAGAAGAATATAAACATTTTCAGAGAATATATCCCAGCAAAACAAACCGAGGTAAGAGAAGTAGTAAAGAAAGTTTTTCCATAATTGCATAGAATATAGAATTTTTCTGTTTTCTTAAGTCAAAAATCTGCTTCTCCTCATCTTCATTTTCTTTAAAAGAAACAAAGCAGGGGCTGGGGATGTGGCTCAAGCGGTAGCGCGCTCGCCTGGCATGCGTGCGGCCTGGGTTCGATCCTCAACACCACGTACAAACAAAGATGTTGTGTCCGTCGAAAACTAAAAAATAAATATTAAAATTCTCTCTCTCTCTCTCTCTCCCTCTCTCTTAAAAAAAAAAAAAAAAAAGAAAGCAAAAAAAAAAAAAAAAAAGAAACAAAGCAAAACAAGAAGACAATCTAGTCCCCAGATTTTAAAAATTAGCTTAAAAAGTCTTTTTATTTTATTTTTTTCAGCTGCCCGTGGAGCCCCACCTCTGCCACCCATTCTCAGGTGAAGTCTGGCTTGGTCCTGTTCCTCAGGAAAAAGGATAGACCTCCTTTTTTTGTCAGATGGTCCTCTCCATTCCCCTGAAACCTGCATGAGAGCTCCTAACATGTTTCTCCTGTGCAAACAATCCTAGACTCCAAGCATCCTTCCAGCTCACCTCCATCTATGCATCTCATCTCTGGACTTGGTGATTGGACTCTTTGCGTCAGCAGTAGGGTCTCAAACTCTGTATCCATCCCTACTCTAACAAACCCTGCTGGCCAGAAGAGGAGAAAGCCTCCATGTCTCCTGCTCTCCTCTGGGGAAAGGTGCCTTGTTGTGGTGAATGAACTCATTGTTGGGCAGGGTGGAGATTGGTACCCTTATCTGCCCTTATCCACTGTGGGGGGAGCTTGGCAGGTAGATTATATTCCATCATTTAGGAGGCTGGCACGGCCAGAACTTTGGTGGGAGGGGAGGGGGCATTTTTAGTGAAGCAGTAAAGGAGTTTGCAGAGAATTGATCTGTTTTAAAGGTCAGCTTTGGAGAAAGGACAAGGAAATGGGTCTTCTTTATTTTTAGGGGTATTTCAATTTTGTTCTCACTGCCCACCATCCAATCCCAGGGGTAAGTTGGATATAAACACTAAATACTAATTAGTTGAACTAAAACTTTAATCAAATGAGAGGGCGAAATAAACCGAGGATCATTTTAGAGCTGTTTAGTTCTTCTGTAACTAAGGGACTAGGAGCCATTTGAGTCCTCTAGGACTTCCTGCCCCCTTTCCTCAGGGTGCTAGGCTGAAGGGTTCTACCCCATCTCCTCAAAAGAAAAATTCCTTTTTGTCAGGGGCATCATTCATTCCTGATTCACAAATTCCAAAAACTACTGGTAGGAAATAGGAAGACAGGGTCTGGGCCTTAACTTCAACTTCAAGTCTGCCTCAGTCTTGTCTTGCTGACCCTAGCCCTTTGAGTCCTTCATGCTCCAGAATGACTTAAGAAGGGAAGGGCAAAACACTCTGCAAAAGACTTTATGGCTTGCTCGCGCTGAAGTTCACAGCCCATCTGACTGAGAAAGCTCTTTCCATTCCATTCTTTACCAGCCTCACCTTCCCAAGATTTCAGGGGCTAATGCAGCAGAGTTAAAGGGGTGAGGAAGTGAGTAGAAGTTTGTGGAGATACTCAAAATTCCTTTATGCCAAGAAGCACAAAAGACTTTGGTGTGAAGTGTGCTTCAGTCTGATAGGTCTTCCTTGGTAGCCAGCAATATGTTGTTTCTTTGTCTTCCAGGTCTTAATTAAAAGAGCACAGAGAAAATGGAGGGACCAACTGAGGTTGGACGATGGGACAGTGACTTTCCCTTCTCCAACAACAGGTTGGCGCTCCTGGGCTTCACACACCAGATGGATTGGTTTGCTACAGCTGTTGCCATATATAGAGGCTACTCAAAATTTGGCATGAGAGCAGGGAGACCAGGCTGTTTTTGAAATGAAGGGGGGAAACTATTTAAAAACCTCTTCTGAAACATCACAGGCTTGAAATGCTGCAGGGACCTTTCTAATCCATTAGATCATAAACTAAGGATCTGAGCATGATGTCAGGTGAAACCCAAATCTTCTCAATGGTAGGTGAAGGAGGGCTCAACTTGGGTTATCTGTTTGGAGTCTCTCTGTCCTTTGCCATCCCTTAGACCACATTAACTCTGGATATAGACTCTCATGATTAGGTCTGTCACCAGACTTTTTCAATTATTATTTATCATGCTTCTTTTTAAATCTGTTAGCAGTTACCTCCCAGACATTTCCCCAGCATCCTGAAGTGACTAGAGCTGAGAGAGGAGAGTACAAGAGTTGTTACTGCAGCAGAGTTCCAGGGTAGATGCTGACAAGTTACTGAACTTTGACTGTGAAGTCTTCCCATTTATTTTTAAAATGGGAGTTGATGCCTTTTGTACAGTGTTTATCAAAGTGTGTTTTTCTTTTTCCTTTATTCAAACATACATAGAGCATCAAAATAAGAATCACAAATAAAACCAAACCTCAGCTTTTCATTGGGGCTGATATCTTCTTCCCCATGACCTGCTACCACTCATATTCCTCAGCATTTGGATTGTGTCACATGGATATTGATTGTACTTTAACTGTCTTGGCCTCATGAAAAACAAAAAGGCCTGGGTCTAGATCTAATCAAATGGCTTTTCTCCTTTGGAACATGTTAATGACACAGCACCTATTTAAATATCTTTGCCTTATACATTATTTCTTCCCACTGTTAATAACAGATTTATTATCATGTATATTTGCTATTGAAGATGGGAATGTGATCCTCATAATTATTGGTCTATTTTGTATGTTGTACAGAGCTTGTAATATAGGTTTAAGGTGGGCTAGCTGCAAGAGCACTAAAACTTCTCACCTTTAAAACTGTTCTTTTTATCTACTCATGGGGATGTCAAAGATCAGGTGGTCTCATGTTGAGGCTATAGCCCAGTCCCCATTAACTCCCTTCTCCGTTCCTGGAGGGAAGAGACATTGCCCAACTAAGCATCTGAGAAGCTGTGTTAACAGTGATTGTGTGGGCTTGGTTTTATGATGTTTTTCCTTAGTGGGAAAAACATAATAGTTGTTTCTTACTGCCCTTTCTAGGAAGCAGGGCAGTGACCTCCAGGTTTTTAAATGAGCTAGATGCCTGTCTTCCCCCTCTCTGGTCACCAAACCTGGACCAAGGCATGTTGATATTCCAGGTATGGTTTTCTTCATCAATGGGATTTGATCCAGCTGCATAGCCCCACCATTTTCACAGCCTACGCCAGCAGAGTAAGAGCCTAGGACTATACCAGCGGATAGACATGAGGCTGCTGTCTCCAGGAATTTGTCCCAGCCCTCTTAACTGGCAAAGGCAAGGAGACTGGCCATTGCACTGGGGGACTCCCCTCACCCCTTTGGCTTCTCAGCTTGAAACCCAGATTTACCTCCAGGAAGAGGTGAGAAAAAAATGTAAATAGACTTGCTACAGAGCAACTCAGGGTTGGGGTGTGTTTTAATTCTCCTGATCACTTGAAATAATCTGTAGGCTGAGTGCTTATGGGAGTGGGGGAGAAGTGTTACTCCAGGGTCCTTCCTTTCTGTGAAGCTCTGGGGGTGGAGTATAGGGGATCAGAGGCCCTTTGATGGCACTACACTGAGCTGTCCTGGAAACCCAACCTACAATCAACTGCAAAATCAGATTCTTCACATTCCAGTTGTAGTCTTTCTTTCCCTGTTGAATATTAGTCCCTAGTTATGTAGTTATGGTGGCTTTCTGTTAAGCCACTCTAATTTAGGGAATGGGAGGGAAAGGGAGGTGAGCATTATAGCTCTGCCTTCGAGACTTATATCTTAAAAACAAAATTAAACAAAACTATAACCACTTCAAAATCACATGCAAAAAATGAAAAAGGGATAACTGACTGAAGGAAGGGTTTGGTTCCATTCAACTCCACGTTCATTGTGCCTTTACTTGTGTTAGATTTCTGTGCTTTCTTCCTTTCCCTCTGAAGTAATTAAAAATCTTCCTTGATAACTGCTGTTTCCTACTTTCTACTCTTGTTGTGACAACTTGGTGGGTTCCTTCTCTAATTATCTTAAATCTCATTCCACTGATGGCAGAGAGTGCCTAGCCTTCTTTTCTCATGTCTAACCTTTGTCGTTTTCCACAGTGACCAACATGGAAGTCACAGTTAACACTGAATAAAAGACTAGAATGATGTATGTGTGCATGCGTGTGTGTATGTGACCATCCCATCTACATGTGGATCCACTTCTTTAAAAAATAATTTATTATATGATTTATTTTGGAGATATATTCTGATTATAGTGCTCCCTCTCCCAAATAGCACTGATTCTTTTTTTTCCCCTTACCCCCTAAAATGTATAATCTGGTCTCAGGTTCAATTCTTTGGTACATTTCTTTCTTCTGAATGCTGTGCAGTTTAATTAAACCTTGCTTAAAAGAAAAAAACTGAAAACTGTGTACTCTTGTCTGGAATACCATCACAAATGGGGCATAGAGAGGTGGAAAAAAACCTAATGCCTCATATTCTGGGTAAGTGTGATGGTTTGATTCCATGTCACTTGAGAAAGTAGATGTACTGACTTAAGCAGAAGCAGCATCTGTGGTTTCCTGAGAGTTTTTTCTCCTCTTCCACATGTTTTGAAATTGCAGTTCTAGTTAGTTGTGCTGACTAGGAGAACCTGACAGTCATTTATATATATATACACACACATATACATATATGTATATATATGTATATGTATATATATTTGCTACTGAACCACTCTTTGCCCAGGATTTCAGGGAACCCAGGAGGCCCCCTGACCTTAGGTCCTTTCCTTGTATCCCTTATGATTGTTTCTACTTGTGTTGTATGTCTGATTCTCAAATTTTTGACAGTGAAAGAAAAGATGGGGGCAGAGCATTTAGGTTCATGTGTACATTCTTATGTGGGTGTTGGTTGTTTTCCTCACTGCTTTTTAAGCTGAAATCTTAGCTGGGTGTGGGTTTGGTTTTTTTTTTTTTTTTTTTTAACTTTGATTTTAGGTGTAAAAAAATTCAACCAGACATTTTTGCTTACTGTGGTCAGCTGATACAATAACCTCTAAGGTTTAATGAGCTTAACTTGAACTTTCATTACTAGCAAAGGTCTTGAAATCATTTCCTATACTGAATCATAATGGGTGTGTGTATGAATCACTCTCACATAATTTAGGTATAAAAACCTATGAGGAGGGTGAGGGGAAGGAGGGAAAAAAAAATACTCATTTCATTTTCATCCATACCTACCAGATTGGCTGAATTCCTGATTATTTGACCCATCATTGTTATTAATATGATTAATAAACTACCTATTTATTGATTTAATTGTTCTTCCTGACTGCAAATGGAGCTTGCCTAAGTGACTCTCAACTTCTTAACCATATAAGCTTTCTTTGCCTCACTGGGTGGTATTGCTTGTATGCAGATGCTAGACAGGTCCTTCCAGTGCACTTTGTTTCCTCCTCCATGATACTGTGTATGAGTGAAGTGATAAGCACACCAGTTTGTTCACTCTAATTACTACCAAGGCAAAGCTGCTTGCCTTGAATGTGCCTCTTCAGTATTTCCTGACCCAGTCTAGCCATGAACTAGCTCACTGGAAGGAAGTTGCCCATCTCTGATTCCTACTTTGCAGACAGAGGTAAGAGAACTGAAATATTAACCTCAGGACTCTGAAGAGTCCCAGAAGATAACTTGGAGAAGGGCATCACCTTTGACATCACTGAAGCCCAGTCTGGATTGCTTTTATACATATTGAATTTCTTTTTCACTCCTAGATTTAGGGATGTGAGATTGATTTACTGGTACTGAGGATTGAACCCAGGAGCATTTTACCACTGAGCTACTTCTCCAGCCCTTTTTATTTTTATTTATTTGTTTTTTAAAATTTTGAAATAGGGTCTTGCTGAGTTGCTTAGGGTCTCACAAAGTTGCTGAGACTGACCTTGAACTTGGGATCCTCCTGTCTCAACCTCCATAGTTCCTGGGATTACAGATGTATGCCACTGTGCCCAGCTGGGGTGTGATATTTAGAGGACTACAAATATGCTGTTCAACCACACACACACACACAAAAAAAAATTTTTTTCACACAAAGAGTGGATATCTACTTGGCAAGAATGTCCTTTTCATTTCTTCATTTGGCAAACATTTATTGTGTACTTCACTGTACCAGACAACCACAGTGATGATGAATAAAGCATGGTCTTTGCCTCCAAGGATCCTACAGTCTAGTAAAAGACTTAAAGGCAGCTGAGAAACTTCTAAAGTGTATTAAAAGTTTTCATGGGATTTAGCACAGAAGGATGGTGAGTTGCATTCCAGACAGTGGGAACAGCAAGAAGAGAGAGAAGCAATTGACACTGACGGTTGTGTGCATAATGTTAGTGGAGGTTCATTAGAGTGAAAAGAGGGAAGTTCAAATAGATAATCTTTTAGAAACTTTTCAGTCCTGACATTCTGTGACACTTTTGTCTGCTTCCACCGGGGTCAAGTCACTTTTCTTTGGCCAGTGCTGTTATTTTCTGGTGGTTTCATCAGCTCCAATATGCACTTTACGTACTTAAGTTCTGCTCTCTCCCACTGTGAATGTAGTTGTTTACCCAAATCTCTCAAGGCTGGCAATTATTAATGGCAAGTTTTAGATGCCCATGTTTTAAAAATATGAATAGTGAAGGTGCATCCGGGTTCTGTTATTCTGTTAGGTCAGAAATACCATCTGATCAGAAAGCATTCTAGTTACTCTTTTTCCATTCATGGAAGCCTGTGTTTTGTAGTTTTTAGCTGCTAAAAAGCTCCTTCACCATCTCTTCCTATTTAGAACCTGCATCTGTTTAACCTTACTCCTATGACTAAGTGGTCAAGAATTTGATTTCCTGTCAGTACAAATTCTGGCTCTTCCACTTGGTAGTTGTGTGACATTGGACAGGCTTATGCAATCCCCTCTATATCTTGGTTTCCCCATTTATAGAATGGAAATACCAACACTGTGGATGCTTGTGAAGATTAATAAACTGATAGTTGGTAAAATACCAAGTTCAGTTCCTAGCATATACTTAAGCTTTCTGTATTGACTCATCTATATGAACTAAGTTAACAATTAACTAACAATCATATTGTTGTGTTCCTATTTCTCAGCTTTATGAAAAGGCTCTATTTGATATTGCAGGGTAAAAGATAAATGTTTATCATCACTTAGAATTGGGTTCTGGCCTTTAAAGGAACCTGAGGCTTAGATGAGTTATTTATTAGCTTTGTAAGCTGACCTTCAAATTACTGCTCTAGTTTATATTGTTCATTAAATGCTCAACTTGCCTCCTCTGTAACTGTCTTTCCTCGCCCTGAAACCCAGGGTTTGGCCACAGAAGATTTTAATATTAAGAGGACATAATTCCATTCCCCACATGTGTGGATTAATGATAAGAAGGTGCACAGGGTATAATATTCTTATCCTGAACAGAAGTAAAGCGCTGGGATAACTACTTCTCACTTGTGAAGCACAAAAGATACTGTGTTGAAGCCACGTATAAAACTTTACCAAAAAATAACCAGTTTAGGTGCCAGGACATCAGAGTCCAAGGCTCTTCATTGCCACTAAGATGGTGTGGTCTCTAATCCTGTGCACTCCTTTACTTCATGCCTTGCAGAACTGAATTAGAGGTGACTAAAATGCTAGCATCATTCCTGGCATACAGAACCGCCCCCAAAATGGTAGGTATTATGTAGTGTTACCCTGAAAATCTAACACATTGGGATAATGAAAATGGATACGTCTGGCAGCGAGAAGGACAACGACATATTAATACCTGTAGTCCAAAGAAGAACGCGGAAATAGAGTCTTATGGGACAAAGACTACATTCCCCGCCGGGCTTTGCGACTTGGCGGGTTAACTAGAACCGCATCCGCCGCCACCGCGCGCCTTTCCGCGGAAGCCCCGGATGCACATGCCCTCTCCGGTAATGGGTGTGGTCTCGCGTTGGCTCTGAGATCTGGGGCCGTCTTATTGGCTGTAGGCTTTCCAGCTGGATTGGACACGAAGGAAGGGGTGGTGGCCAAGGCTCGTGGCGCGGCGGTGTCAGCCAATGGGAAGCGTGGCTGGGCTTTAGCGCGAAGCGGGAATGCTGCGACTGCGTGGATTTGGCGCGAGCTGACTTTTCTACCGCTGGTGTGTAGTTTGTGTGGAGCTTGTGGTAGAGAGTCCCTGAGGCCGTGTGAGACGTGAGAAGGAACCTGCACTGAGGTGACGCATCCCTGAGGGGTGGAAAGGAGAGGATTTCCCTGTGGTGCCTGGGGTCTGGGAGCCAGCGGGTTGGGAGAGGGCTGCGGGCTCCCACGAGGCCCCAGGTAAAGTTGAGGAGATCTGAGATCGCAGCAAGTCTGAGGTCGGCGTCCTTAGGAAGAGGGATGTGGGCCCTCGGAATGGTGGAAAGGTTCTGGCAGTGCTGCGTGATGTAAGGAACTGAAAACTGTAGAAAGGAAATGTTCCAGAATTGAGGACTGTGTGGAGTTAGGACTACAGAGTCCAAGAGCGGAGTGAAGACCGAGCTGTGCTGTCAGGGCACAGGACTGTCAGGGTGGCGGTTATGGGCTCAGATGAAGATGCCCCGCATGCCTGGAGTAAGGAGATTAGAAGTACTGTAAATGAAAATAAACTTATTGGGTCGCTCTAGCGAATAAGAAAGTGGGCTGGTGCCAGAATGCTTGGGATTAGTTAATCCCTGTTTTCCTGTGATTTGGGGCCTCTGTGCATATCAGTTGTCTCATTTGTTAGATGGGGATAATAATTGTACCTACCTCTTAGGTAGTTGTAAAACTTAAATGAGTTAACATGAGAAAATGCTTATAACAACCTTTTACACATACTAGGTAGGCAACACTGTTAGCTGTTATTGCATAGATTTGAGTGTGAAGCAGAATGCTAAAATATTATAACATGATTTACTTATGAAATGAATGTTGATCATAGGTATAAATAAATTCCATGTTAGTTATTTTCTATTCTCTTTAACACATTTACAGGCTGCTCTGTTCTTTTATGAATCCTGCTGTGTTGCCATCATGCCTCAAACCAGATCCCAGGCACAGGCTACAATCAATTTTCCCAAAAAGAAGCTATCTCGGGCTTTGAACAAAACCAAAAACTCTAGTGACACTAAACTACAACCAACAAATGTCCAGGCTATACCCTCTTCTCCTGGTGTAAAGAGTCTGCCTCTCAGCCCTAGAAAACGTCTAGGTAAGCTTTCCTTTGTATGAGTACAGCTTTTTGACCAGTATCTCTCAACCTTTCTTTTCTCAGTGATAAGATGCCTGTCCTTCAAAAGACTTTCCTAAGTTCAGTTGAGTCTGCTCTATAAATTTTATTTATTTTCAGCATAAAATAAAGATTTGGTGCAAGCAAAATGGTTACTAAGTGCTTACTGAACTTCCAAGTTAAGCCACTTATTGAGATCACTTTCTGAACTACTTAATAGATCTGGTCTTCAGTTACCTAATACTGAACTTAGTTCTGTCATTATTTTCCATTATGTTGCAGTTATATGGTATTATGAAATTTGCCTTCATATTGTGAAATCAAGAGAAACAAATGGGTCTCGTTCTTAGTATTTTCAGACCTTTTCTTATTTTAGAACACTGATTGGCACCCAGGACCTCTCACATACTTGGCAAGTGCACCCTAAGCCCCAGAGCATTTGTTTTTAATGGGGTGTGATTAGGTTATCAGAGCTTGGTGCAATTGGCATAATAAGTAAAAGCCAGGGGTGCTGTGAAGCATCCCATAATACACATGACGTTCTCTCCACAACAAATGAGTCTTTGGTCCAATATGTCAATGAAGCCAAGGTTGAGAAATCCTGTTTTTTAGAACAGTTTTAGAATTTTTACTGCATTACAACTCATTTGATTTCTATGAAATAATACGATTCAGCGATGCCATCTAGTGGCCAGTATTAGCTTCTAGGTGAGAAGGATGTTTATTTTGTGGTTTCTCCTCTCTTTTCACTATCTACTGCTGTGAGTGACCATGTTTTGATTTTTTTTGTTTCAGGTGATGACAACCTATGCAACACTCCCCATTTATCTCCCTGTTCTCCACCAAAGCAAGGCAAGAAAGAGAATAGCCCCCCTCGTTCACATACACCTAAGGGTCGGAGATTGGTATTTGACAATCAGCTGATAGTTAAGTCTCCTAGCAAAAGAGAACAAGCCAGAATTCATCAAAATAAAATACTTCCTTCAGTTCAAAAAGATCAGGAGATCATAACAAATTCTGAACAGAAATGTGCAATGGAGAAAGACTCTGCACGTTTGAGATTATTCAAGCAAGAAGGTGCGTTCTTACATGGCAGCTGTTAGTGCAGCTGTTATAAACAAAGCTGATGACTTCAGATGAAGCTCAGTGAGTTTTTTTCAGTCACCTTCCGTTCTGTCTAGTTGTCCTTTTTATGTCTGATGCAGGTACTTGCTACCGACAAGCAAAGGTTGTCCTGAATACAGCTGTTCCAGATCGGCTGCCTGCCAGAGAAAAGGAAATGGATGTTATCAGGAATTTCCTGAGGGAACACATCTGTGGGGAAAAAGCTGGAAGTCTGTACCTTTCTGGTGCTCCTGGAACTGGAAAAACTGCCTGTTTAAGCCGAATTCTGCAAGACCTCAAGGTACATTGAGAATCTGAATGTTGATGCTCTTGCTAAAATGATACTTGGGTTTTTTGTTGTTGTTGTTGTTGGTGGTGGTGGTGGTGGTGGTGGTGGTGGTGGTTGTAGATGGATACAATACCTTTATTTATTTATTTATGTTTTTTAGGGTGCTAGGGTTGTGGCTCAGCAGTAGAGTGCTCACTTAGCACACGTGGGGCCCTTTCAATCCTCAGCACCACATAAAAATAAATAAGATAAAGGTATTGTGTCCAACTACAACTAAAAATATATATATATTAAAAAAATTTTTTTTTAGTTGTCAATGGACCTTTATTTTATTTATTTTTATGTGGTGCTGAGGATCAAACCCAGTGCCTCATACATGCTAGACAAGCGCTCTACCACTGAGCCACAACCCCAGCCCGATACTTGGTTATTAAGGGTTCAGGAAGACAAACATTTAGGAGATTGAAAATAATAAGACCTTTTTGTTTCATTGTCTAAATCTTTCCACATGAAAGTAGAACTTCCTCTCTTATATACTATTATCTCTCAAAGATAGTTCAAATTTCATCAAATCTTTATCTGAAGCCAAAATAACTGCCAAGTTTTTTATTTTTGTTTGTTTGGTTTTTTTCTAGAAGGAAGTAAAAGGCTTTAAAACTATCATGCTGAATTGCATGTCCTTGAGGAAAGCCCAGGCTGTATTCCCAGCTATTGCTCAGGAGATTTGTCAAGAAGAAGTATCCAGGCTAGCTGGGAAGGACATGATGAAGAAACTGGAAAAACATATGACTACAGAGAAGGGCCCCATGATGTAAGTATTTCTCTGCTACATATTGCTCAGTGAAAATCTGCAAGGTCTATTGCTTACCAAAAGAATATTCACGATGTTTGCTCTATAAGAAGAGGTAGTTACATAAAAGTACCCTTTCTAATTTTTTAAATTGGAAAAAATGTTTTTAAAACTAATTGCTTGAAAACACTGGGGTGTTGGGGGTTTCGTTCTAAGAGTGACTAGAGATTTACATAAATTATAGTCTTCAAACTTGTCTCAACTTTACAAATGTGATATAAAATTAGTCCAAATCAAACAGATTGAAGGTTTAAGAAAGTAACTATGGATGCTAATTGTTTTTCTTTCTATATAGTGTGTTGGTGTTGGACGAGATGGATCAACTGGACACCAAAGGGCAGGATGTATTATACACACTGTTTGAATGGCCATGGCTGAGCAATTCTCGATTAGTGCTTATTGGTTAGTTCTTAGTTGTTAATGTTACATGGTGGTTCTGAAACTTTTGGGTTTTTGTTTGTTTCCAATACTGGAGATTGACTCAAGGATGCTTTACTACTAAGCTATATCCCCAGCCCTTATAATTTTTTATTTTGAGGCAGAATCTGTTGCTTATGGCCTGGCTAAATTGCTTAGACTGGCCTCAAACTTGTTGTCTTCCTATCTTAGCTTCATTCACTTTGGACTAGGCATGTAGCTTAGTGGTAGAGTACTTGCCTAGCAGGTGTGAGGCCCTGGGTTCAATGCCTATATTGCAAAATAAATAAATAAATCTGTCCAGCTTTTGCTAGTAATTTTAATCTAAGGTAAATTACTTTTAAGTCTGAATAAAAATGACTTAGGAGCTGGTGCTATGATGGCATATGTAGTCTCAGGTACTCAGGAGGCTGAGGCAGGAGGATCAAAAGTTCAGAGACAATTGGATAACATGGCAATACCCTTTAAAAATGACCTAGGGGCTGGAGGTGTAGCTCAAGGTAGAGTGTGTGCATATATATATCCTATCTAATAGGTATATTTTACCTTTGGAATGGGGAGGAAGGCAGGTGGGAAGAAACAATTGAATACTAGATTATAAGTGGAAGTTTTTTCTTTCAGAGGTTTCGTTTTTCTTTTCAGATGATTTGACTGATGATGCTTCTTATCTCCTCCTCAGGTATTGCTAATACCCTGGATCTCACAGACAGAATTCTGCCAAGGCTGGAGGCTAGAGAAAAATGTAAGCCACAGCTATTGAACTTCCCACCTTATACCAGAAACCAGATAGCCGCAATCTTACAGGATCGACTTAATCAAGTGAGTGCCAACCCTTATGCCAAATTTTATTCCTCAGATGACCTTTGTTGAGGAAACCTAACTGTAGTTCTAAATTATTTTGCTTTGATTGCTTTACTAATGGTATGGGGCATACCTATGGACCCATAGTGGGAACATTTTTGTGTGAATTTCCATTTATAGCTCCATTTATTGGATCTTCAGTGTTGAAATAAAAGAAGTGAAATAATTCACTCATGCTTTTTTTTTTTTTTTTCCTGGAACTCCCTAGTTCCTGTTGAACCCAGGGGCACTTAACCACTCAGCCACATCCCCAGCCCTTTTTATTATTTATTTAGAAACAGGGTCTCTCTGAGTTACTAAGGGTCTTGCTAAGTTGCTGAGGCTAGCTTTTTTAAAATCTCTTAATACACTTTTTTTTTTTTTTTTAAGTTGTCAACAGATTTTTAATTATATGTGGTGCTGAGAATTGAACCCAGGGCCTCACACCTGCTAGTCAAGCACCCGACCACTGAGCCACAACCTTAGCCCTGAGGCTGGCTTTGAAATCTCAATCCTCCTGCCTCAGCCTCCTGAGTAGCTGGGATTACAGGAGTGCATGCTACCATGTCCAGCCACTCAAATGCTTCTTTAATGACCTTTATAAATAGGGCCTATGATAAATTTTCTTCTGAAAGTGACTAAATAGTTTTGTGGGTTTTTTTTTTTTTTTTTTTTTTTTTTTTTTTTTTGCCAATTTATGTTCTGATTCAATTGCTTTTTGGTTTTCCTCACTCATGAACCTTTGCCACATTCTTATAAAAATTCTTAAATATGTGAAGACTGAAATATCTTCATTTATTTACAAATAGAAAAGACATCTCCTAATGGGTAGCCAGTCAGGTTTAGTCTTAATTGTGAAAATATTTACATCTAGAACCTAAACTGCAGAGAGATTCAAATTGTCTTCTATGTCTTGTCTAAAGGTGTCTGGAGATCAGGTTCTAGACAATGCTGCAATTCAGTTCTGTGCCCGCAAAGTCTCCGCTGTTTCAGGAGATGTTCGCAAAGCACTAGATGTTTGCAGGTGAGTTATGGCACTGTAGGCTGCTTTTATTTAAAGAAATCTAGAAATGGCTGTTAATTGTCTCTTGTAACTCAAGTGAATGTGGCTTAAGAGGCTCCATTCTGCTACTTTCTACACTCAGAAAAGAGGACTTGTTTCTCAGTGGGGAGCTCTGGATTTCCACCGTGTTAATGTCTGAAACATTATCAGTCCATTACCTACAGAGGGAGAAACAAATGAGATGTTGCTGGCACTCCCTGTGGTGATTATAGATTGGTTAATTACATTTGTATTAAAAAAGACTCCAGTTTACTTTTCCATTAGCTGGTTTCAAGCAGGTTTATTTATGGACCTGAACCATCTTTGCCTTTAGACTTTCTTCCCCTTCTTTCCTTTTGTAGGCACCCCTTCTTCCCTCCAGTTGGTAGTCCCCCACAGTATTCCAGACCTTTCTCCTTTCCCATCCCCCTCCCTCTCCTGCTGGGGAAAGCCTCTGTGCTGACTGATGAAATTTCTTCCCTCCCAGTAGGGACACTGGGTCCATTAAAATGATACTTGCTGTGCTGGCCCTCTGGTCCAACCTCCCCCTACTGCCTTGCAGAAGATCCAGGTCTGGCTTATGGCTTCCTGTGGGCAAAGCACTTTGGAGAGAGCAGTGGGAGAGTAAGCTCTTCCTATTGCTAGATTGCATGATCCTGAATTTAAAAGTTTCCCTAGTCAGCAAACTACTTGAGTGAAGACTATAGCTATGAACAACATTCATGTAGGCTGGCATGATTTAGCCTTTACATATCCTATGTATATATAACTCATGACTCCCCTTTTAGGTCTGCTGTGTATGCATGGTGCTAGTTTTCTTAGTCACCCACACTAATATCTTCTCTTCTACCCATGACATTTTTCCTCCTCCAAAATGTTATTGGCTCAATGTATGATGACCTACTTGGCATCTAAAAGAGGAACCATGTAGTGTGTTGAAATTTCTCAAATCCCTGGTCCATGAATTATTTCAAGGCAATTAAATCCCCTTTAGCTGAGACATAACCTAGTTTTGTTTGGGGGCTTTAAATTTTTAAAACATGTTTTTAGTTAATGTGCCTGCTTTTGAGCTTGGTGGTTGGTGTGGTATTTAGTTTGGCTCTGATGAAATTAATTTTAGAAAAAATTTTTTTATAGGAGAGCTATTGAAATTGTAGAGTCGGATGTCAAAAGCCAGACTATCCTCAAACCACTGTCTGAGTGTAAGTAGTTTATCTCCTTTTTGTCTTATTTTATAATTGGAAGCTTAACTTTGCTGAGGAAAGAGGTATAAAGATAAAATGAATGTAGTTAAATATACACTCACCCATTCCTGTATGTGTGTGTTTAGTCAGTTTCATTTATTTTACTTTAATCTTGCCTGCCAATACCATAGTCTATGAATTACTGGAAATGAACTCCCCAGGGTGTTATATAAATGGCTAGGATAGAGTCAATTTTCTTTCCAGGATCGAGGAATGAAAGCTGTCAACAATAAGCTTCTTTGTGGGTGCTTAAGTTGAGTGCAAGAAGGTGAAAACAAAGTCTGATAAATAAGAGAGGTAAAAAATTGTGAGTTCATCTTGGGATATCTTAAGCCTTTAAACAAGTCTAGGAGGGTAGAGGTACAAAGATCATATTGCTACAGTAAACAGAAGGCTATCACAAATGGCAAAATTAACTTTCTTTCCCCTCAGCTTTGTTCTTTTAGATGTGGCAGATGTAAAATGGCCATGAAATACATATCTTATTGGTGTTTAATATCCAATGTTAATCTTTAAAAACAGGACAGTTTGACTTGGCTGTTTCTTCCTTCATTCCTGCACTGGTTTGGAGTTATTAAAGTTGTTTCTATCACTATAGTTCTGGCATAAAATCTTTCTCTTTCATCAACTTGTTAAAATAAATAACTTAGAAAAGAAAATAACTTAAAATATTTCAGAAGTAGACAAACTTGTGTTTAGACTGAGGATAGGCAATATATGCCAATGTGTATTTAAACTTAGATACTGGTTTCCTGATTCTCTTCACCTCCTCCCTCCGCCACCTTTTTGCTGTACCAGTAACATTTCGGCTTGTCAGTGAGCACCACTGGCACAAACATTGTTAAACGAAGTTGTAAGGTCTAGACTAGCCTAATTCCTATCTTGACCTTTTTTTTTTTTTTTTTTAGTTGTTAAAGGACCTTTGTTTTATTTATTTATATATAGTGCTGAGAAGATTGAACCCAGTGCCTCACACATGCTAGGCAAGTGCTCTACCACTGAGCTACAACCCCAGCCCCCTCTTTTGACTTGATATGGGTGGGGTTAACTTTATGGTTCCAGAAAGCTATAGGAACATTGAGTTCAACTAAGTAAAAGAGGGAACTTTAATATATAGAAACAACTTCTTTGAAATATAGTGGGTTCTGCAGCAATGAAGATATTCAATCAAAAGCTGGATAGGTGACCACATGTTGGGATTGTTTTAGAGCAGACTCAGCCATTGGGTAAAGGGTAAGAATAGACCTCTGAATTCCTTTCAATTTTAAGATTCTGTTACTTGATCTGTGAGCTCTGGTTTCTCCATTAGTCCTCTGCAGCATCCCGTTTGTGGTAATGAAATAGAAGAATTGTGTGGGGCAATTGCAAATGGTCTCAGGAAGTAACTTCAGGCAAAGGTTGTTACAGAGCAAATCCCTCCTCTGTCTTACAAGTCATGCATCTCCAAACAATAAGCCCATAGTCCTGTGCAGCTTGTTGGCAGTTTCCCAACCTCTGACTTTTGAGAGGGTGCTATCTGCTAGGATATCCAATGACATTTTCTCAAGTGTTACTCTCCTGCATATCAGCTTGGGCAAGTGAACCAAACCTCAAAGGTCATTTCGGAGGTCATCTGGATGACTGATATGGGATTGACTTTATTGTCCACACTTATCTACTCATTTGATTCAAAATATTAGGTAATTTTTCCAACTATTTTCTTTTTTACGTTCTTAATAGCTGGGCATAGTTATCATTTTTTCTTTGAGGTTCTATTCTTTACCTCTGAGGCATTAAGAATTTCCAAGGCAGAAAACCATAGCTCTCTGTCTGGTCCTTACTTTATTATGAGGTAGATTTTGTCTCTCCAACATTGAATTACATTCTGTAGGACCAAATATCACTTAAATAACCCTACTTCCCAAGTCTTCCCACATTTATTTGGCATCTTTCTGAAGATATCATTGTCTTTTATCCTTTGGCTTCTAGTTAGAGTTGGAAACTTTGCTTTGCCATCATGTGACTGACATGGGTTTCCTTTAGCTAAAAAATTATTATTTACTTTGTAGGTAAATCATCCTCTGAGTCTCTGATTCCCAAGCGTGTTGGTCTTACTCACATATCCCAAGTTATTTCAGAAGTTGATGGTAACAGAATGACTTTGGGTCGAGAAGGAGCACAGGATTCCTTCCCTCTCCAACAGAAGATCTTGGTCTGCTCTTTGCTGCTTTTGACCAGGCAGTTGAAAATCAAAGAAGTCACTCTGGGGAAGGTAAGTTGGGAATCTCAGCAGAAGAAGCTGAGGTAGAGATGAGGATCTGCTTTGCAGCACAGGTATTTTCCAAAGGCTTATCATGTTCCAACTGGTGTTTTAACAGTAAGAATAATATTGGTACTGTATAAAAGGCAACTGACTCAATTTCCCTTGAGATGTGCTTAACTTTAACCATTAATCACTACCCTGTCCTCCCTGATATTTCTTCATCTCTCTACGAAGTTATTTTAAAGTCCTCTTCCTACATTACAGTATAGGGTTTTGGGAATATCTACTGAATGCTTATTCAAGGATGGTGACTTTTAAGTAACAATTCTCCCTCTTTTTCCTCCCAGTTATATGAAGCCTACAGTAACGTCTGTCGTAAACAGCAGGTGGCAGCTGTGGACCAGTCAGAGTGTTTGTCACTTTCAGGGCTCTTAGAATCCAGGGGAATTTTAGGATTAAAGAAAAATAAGGAAACCCGATTTACAAAGGTACGACCAACTGCTTCTTTGTGACAGTGCTTTTAATTGTACTATTTAAATGGCAATAATTAGATAAGCAATTTTTTTTTTTAAAGTTAAGTTTTAAGGTGTTTGAGAATAGGAGTGTGATATGAATGAGATTACCCCCACCCCCACCTCCTAGGCCATTGTAAAAAGCAGTATTTAACTTGCTTGCCTCTAGGGAGAGAAGTTTAATATGGTAGAAGTTAGTGTGGTAGCAACTTTGCTTTCATGAGTTCTTCACCATGCAAAATCCTTTTCTCTTTTCAGGTGTCTTTGAAGATTGATGAGAAGGAAATAGAGCATGCTCTGAAAGACAGAGCTTTAATTGGAAATATCTTAGCTACTGGATTGTCTTAAATTCTTCTCTCACATCCCCCCAAAAGTATTCAGCTGGCATTTAGAGAGCTATGGAGTCTTCATTTTAGTACTTTATACATTCGCTCCAAAACCAAATATGACTTTTTTTACTCAACAGCAAGGAATTTTAATCTATAGATTCATGAATATTAGCACAGAATAATATCTATGGGTCTTATTTTTATACATAAATGAATAAGTAAACCCTTTTTAAATTAAATTAACTGCCTCTCCCACTTGTTTGTCTCTAACCAGCATGTTTGCAAGTATACAGAATTATGTTGTGGAATGTGTAAATCTTTACCTCTAAGTTTCCTCAAACATTGGTATATTTTCTTAAGAACTCGGAGGTTAGGGTAAGAAGAATGAAAAAGAATGAGGGGGAAAAAAAAAGTCTACATGGAGATTTGAAGGACATTTCATTTCTTTATGGAGAACTACTATGTTCATGGTGCTGAATTACCACATTGTGACACTTTAAAGACGGTCATCAGAGTTTTTTGGATACTCCTAACCTTGTGGGGGTAGTTAGAAGAATGTAACTTTACAGATTGTGAATATATTTATTTATTTTCAAGTTGTATTTGTCTTTTGTGTGTGTGTGTGGTGCTGAGGATTGAACCTAGGGCCTCCTGCATGCAAGGCAAGCACTCTACCAACTGAGCTATATCCCCAGCCCTGTATTTGTCTTTTTAAGCATTCATGTTTTAAGAGACCCCAGGCTTTCAGAAAGCAATGTGAAAATTCCTTACCAAACATTTCCAGTCTTTGCTGCCCTCAACTCTAAGCCATTGGTTCAAGATGCTGCCACTAGGGTTGGATTTTCATCTGAACATATGTTTTTCCAGTCTTATTAGATGAATTAATCCTTATGGTTACCTAAGACTCCTCTGAGTTTGGTTTCTAGTAGCATTAAATGGCAGTTTATGACAGGAACACCAGAGGGCACCATTTCAACACTACTTAAAGTAGTGTTGGGGCTTGGGGCTGGGGTGGTTTTGAGGGAAGAGGTGGAAAGGTACTTAGGTTTGATTTGTTTGGAAGTTTGCTTGTATTACTTGAGCAAATAAATGCTTGAGATATAAACCGTGTGTGATATGAATGATCTGAGAGCCAGCACCAAGACTCTGCTTCTCCATGAGCTCTTCAGTTGCCTCCTGCTTTTCTGACAGGGCCTTGGGTTTGGGAACTTGATATGTGTATAAATGATCTGTTGGCCACTGTTTCATTCATTCTGCCCACTGTATCTTTGTAAAGTGATCTGCACTACAGCAGGTGGTATGGGATAGAAGAAAGGCAAGCAGAGAGGACTCTGAAATGAACACTACCCACTGGTGTGTTGTAGCAGGGGAGAATCTGTGGACACAGGGCTGGATGTTGTTCTTACACTATATTAGAGCATTAATTCACTCAGAGGGCAATTTTGCAAATGGGGTACACAGTCCTATATTGAAAAAGTTGGAAGGCATCTGGGGCTATAAGGGTTAACAAGCATTGTCCGAAGGCTGATGGAAAGCAGAGACTGAATGGGATTGAGAACAGATGCGAGGCTTGATTTAAATTACATTTTATTGGATGCTGCAGCCTTAAGAGACGTGACTGCTTTACAGTTTGTTTCCACACTGTGGGCAGCTGTCTGTTCTGTGTCCACAGTAGGATCCTGCCCAGAAAGGAGCGGCCTCCCCACCTCGTGTTTGAGGCTTGGCGCCTTCCTCTTAACTGTAGAGCTTGAGTCAGGAACATGGCTTGACTCGCAGTGGGGCTGCTATGTCTCCTCCCTGGCTTCCATCCAAGATCACATTTACAGATTCAAAGGGGCCAAATTTCTTTTCCCCTCTCCCTCCTTTCTTTCCTTCCCCTGGTATTTGGAAATAGGGCTTTCTGTGGACTGGTTTGTTAGTTTCCTTTCCTTCTGTTCTCCCCCCACTGTCAATTTCTAGGTCATTGCTGCTCTTAAGACTTCAGCAATTGGAACAGGGTTGGTTCTGTCAATGATGCGTGAAGCAGACTTAGAGTCCCTGCTTGGCTTCCGCTGCCCTTGTGGGAGCAAAGGCTGATATATGTTTGTCAGTAAAGTCTTAAGTGTAATTCAGACAGCCAGAGAAGAAAAGGAAGAAAACTCTTTCCTTGCTGTTTTTTCTCACTGAAGCTGAGAGCTACAGGAAGGTGGTAGGAATTTTAGTGGGATGGGATGGGCCTGTGGTTAGTAGTTTTTGCCAAGATATTAGGCTACTTCATATGGAGTGGTGGCAAAGATGCTGACCTACTTTTTTTTTTTTTTTTTTTTTTTAAGATGCTGGGGTGTGTGTCTGCCTATATCCTGGTTTGTCTTTTTTTTTTTTTTTTTAATAAGTAGATAAAGCTTCCATAGTGTTGGGTATTGCCATGGAAAGAAAAAAAAAAAAAAAAGACACAATAATGTTGGTGTGAGTTTCAACCCCAGAGCTGCCACTGACATTTCTGGCTCAATGAAGACTCATCTGTGGCTAGCTAACTGCAAGAGTGTGTGAGGTCCAGACTACCCAGAGATCAGGAAAGTTGGTAGAGCCCTATTTTCTCCAACCCTCCTCCCTCATTACTCCCTACCTTTAAAAACCCTTTTAAGATGCACCAATAAGAACTGGGAAGTGAGCTAGCTGGGTATGTATTACACACCTGTAATCCCAGCTACTCAGGAGGCTAAAAGGATCAAAAGTTTGGATCAGCCTAGGAAATAAGTGAAAGACTTTGTTTCAAAATAAAAAGGGCTAGGGATGTAACTCAGTAGTAGAGTGTTTGCCTTGCATGTATGAGGCCCTGGATTCAAGCCCCAGTATGGCCTGGAAGTGGAAATAAGTTATGGCTTCAACCATATTTTTTAAAAATATCTAGGAGTGGAAATGTAGCTCAATGACAGAGCACTTGCTTAGCGTACGTGAAGCTCTGGATGTGATCCCTAGCACTGAAAAAAAAATTCCTTTTTTTTTTTTTTGGTTTTGTTGATTACTATGGGAGGAAAAGAAGT
Source organism: Callospermophilus lateralis (assembly GCF_048772815.1). NCBI lineage: Eukaryota > Metazoa > Chordata > Mammalia > Rodentia > Sciuridae > Callospermophilus > Callospermophilus lateralis. The sequence goes on along the minus strand of NC_135315.1, from coordinate 21,766,388 downwards.
CCAAGATTAAGAGGTTTTGTTTTTGTTTTCTGGTGTTGAGGATGGAACCTAGGTCTCATGCCATGCATGCTAGGCAAGCACTCTACCAATGAACTACATGCCTAGGCTCAAGATTGAGATGTCATTTACATTTGTATTTATCCTCACAGTGCCTGGTGCCTAGTAGGGGTGTGTGTGTGTGTGTGTGTGTGTGTGTGTGTGTGTACGCACTGTGGATTGAACCCAGGGCCTTGGGCATGTGTGAGGCAAGCACTCTACGGAGCTATATCCCCAGCCCTCCTGCTAAGTATTTAACAATTGTTCAATGATAGATGAACCAAGTAAGATGCTGTCTTTCCCATCTTGATAGTTCTCAGCTGAAGGTAAACATTGTTGGTGCTTTTGTACAGAGGTAGAGCAGGCCCCTGCAAAAGAAGGGTACTTCACCTACAAAATGTGTCTTGGCATAGTTCTGGAGCATTTATTGGCCTCACAGATGCATTCCAATCACTCCTCTGATGTAGTTGTATTTTGCTTGAGACAGCCTCTATGTTGCTTGTTGCTTAAGGGAAACTTTGGCTATGGGACAAGGCTTACCTTCAGGCTGGGAAGAGGTGTGCCTGTTACCAAGTGTCCCTAGATATTGGAAACTGCCTATAGTTGACAAGGACCTAGGAAGGAACCCACTTTTGATGTCCTACTTTTTAACATTTGGGGAAAGTAGTGATCTCAGGTTCCTCTTGAAAAGTCAGGACACCCTCTAAGATACATTCTCTTGAGCTGCAAACACAGCAGGTCTTCCTCTTAGAAGTACATTCTGTAGGGGGAGAAGGTGTACTCCTCTGGCCTCCCCTTGATTTCCAGCCCCAGCCCCAAGGCACTGGCAGTAGAAGCTAATTGGGTGCAAGGGGCCTGGGTAAAGGCTGAAGACTGGCAAAAGGAGAGGCAGCTCCGTTTTTTAAAAAGCTCTAATTGAGTTCTGAATCAGCCTCACTCCCTTTGATCCCTCCTCTGTTTCCCACACTGCCTGAAAGAGCTAGATCAGCACTTTATAACAAGGGTGCGCCTGCTCCCCACACCCGCCCCCCCTCCTGACGCTCTCTACTGCCGCCATCCACTACTTGTCTCCTTCAGTTAAGATAATGAAGATGCTGAGAGATAAAATGTGTATTTAATAAGGGTGGGGGTAGGGAGGCAGAAAGGGGCAGCCAGGACCTTCCCTAGTTTGGGGCCTCGCCAAGACTCAAGCTGAAAGCAAAGCTAGAGTAAGACTTGGCCCCAGGGTGTGGGGGTTTCTGGGCCTCAATCCAGCTGACTTCACTGCCTGCTGTTTGCCCTAAATTCCCCCACCTCCACCCTCTCACCCCCACACTCCTTTCTTTCTCTCCTTGCTCCCAATGGGAAAAAGGAGCCTTGCTTCCACTTACTTTAGAGCTGGTAAGTTGGCCTTTGGTGCAGTGCCCCCTACCCCAGTGTCAGCTGCAAGGTCGGGCTAGGGCAGCCCTTGTAGCCAAGGCCTGTAGAAGCTGTGGGTTCACAGTGGGGGGTGAAAAAGCTGGAGTTAATGAAGACCAGCTGCTCGTCTGGGTTCTGCCTACAGCTAGCTGGAGGCCAGCCTTTGGTGGTGGTTAGAGGTGGGGGGGGTGGAGTGTGACCTCCATCCATGGGCACAAGGATATCCTGTGGCAGCTGGGCCTGTGCTGCTCTCTGAGCTTGGTTTCATCCTTAGTTTGTAAGAGAGTAGTCTGTTTCCCTCTTCCCCTGCTCCTCCCCTCCCCAAGTAACACTCAGCCCTTATTGAGCTTTATAACTGTAGTGGTGGCCCAGCTGAGATCTGAGGATCTCCAAGTCCCTTTTGTAAACACTCATTAACTGCCTGGGAAGGACCAAGAGCCCTGTTTAACAGCTGGGAGAGAACTGAGGCACATTAGGGTGAAAGGCTTGACCTAAGTTCACCCCATGGACTCCACCCTGGGGCCCTCCATCCTTACTGTCTAGCTCCTTTCCCTAGTTCTTTCCACAAGACAGAAGGGGTGGAGGCCTTGTTGCCCTCTCCCCTTCTAGGAAGAGGCAATGATTTCTCCCTTCCCTCAAGTCTGTCCTGGACTTCCCCTGGCCCTTCACCCCATGACATTTTCCCTGCTCTGCTGCTGGAGATAATGTGTAACTCTCCTTGCAAAATGTTCTCAGTCCAGTATTGTGCTGATTTCTCACCCATCATTTCCCTGGCCCACCTGGCCCATCACACCTGAATTCTCCCTTTTGAGCTACAAACAAACTAACTATCCTAAACTGAGTCAGCGACCTGGAAGCTGATCTTTTGTGTTAAGAGGTCCTCTACCCCCTGTATTTATCCAAAATGATACCTGGGAAAATACTCTTTAACTTGTGCATTTTGGTAATAAAGATCCAGAACCCTGTTGAGGGCTGGGTCAAGACACTAGTTGAGGGGCTGGGGATGTGGCTCAAGTGGTAGCGCGCTCGCCTGTGCGGCCCGGGTTCGATCCTCAGCACCACATACAAACAAAGATGTTGTGTCCGCTAAAAACTAAAAAATAAATATTAAAAACTTAAAAAAAAAAAGGCACTAGTTGACCTCTTAATTCTGCAGTAGTCCACTGACAGTTGCTATTTCTAGTTATGGATATAGCTCAAAGATCTTTTTTGATTTTTTCCCCCTTCCTCAGCCTCTCAGACTCTCACCTGTATAGGTATATTGGTATACCCCACACCTACACACACACTCCTCAGTTTAGTGATAAAATTCTGCCAGTTTTTTGGGTGTGGGTTGTAGTTCAGTGGTAGAGTGCTTACCTAGCATGTGTTGAGCCCTGGGTTTGAATCCCAGCACTGCAAAAACTAAATAAAAGATTTTTGCAGGTTTCCAGCTGCCAACAATGGTCATCCTGCCATTTTTACTTGCTGACCATCAATTTTCCCCTGGCATGGCCTCCTAGGTACTTAGGAATAGTAGGGCAGAATGAAGGAGACTGCTATAGTCTCTGAGGAAGAGGACAGAAATGAGTATCCATCAAAAAATAACATCTCCTTCCTCAAATTCTCAGTAGCTGAATGGCTCAGCACAAGTGGTAGAGATCTTAACCTCTTCTCTAGCACCAAAGGTCCAAATCCATTGGCTCAGGGCAGGCAGGGAAAAAATGTCTTTTCCTCCTACCCCTTGCCATCCTATCCTTAGCTTAAAGCATTCATATGCTTTATTTGAGACCAGGAATATACCTGTCCCTAGCCTATGACTGATTTCACCTTTCTTCCAGTGGGTTATTTCTCCCCCATGGGTCCTCAGCTCTGCACCTTAGGACTTCAGAGCTGATAGTAGAGGGCAGGAGAGCCTACTGTTTAGAGAGTGGACTTTAGGACCCAACGGGAACCTGTGCTTCTTGCAGCAGCCTAACCCAGAAGCAGGGGGGAATCCTGAATCGAGCTGAGAGGGCTTCCCCGGTTCTCCTGGGAATCCCATCGCCCCCCTGCCAGCACACACCTGAGCAGGTAGGATCATGCACACCCCTTCCCAATTCTCCTTTTGCCACCTTTTGCCCGGCCCCTCTGCCTCTGATCTTGCCGTTTCCCTTTTCACCAGTTCAGGCTCTCATCCCTCCTCCCCCATTTTTCACTGTAGTCCTGGGAGGTGGGAGCCTAGGAACAGTGGGGTGTCTGAAAGATCAAAACCCCTGCACCCTCCAGCACCCCTCCCACATTTCCTTGAGGCATTCTTCATTTTCTAAGAAAGGAAAGTTGGGGGAAGGTCTGCCCAGGCCCCACACCCTTTGTACCCACCTTTGCAGTATTGCCCAATACCCCTTCCCCCATCACCTAGACTGGATAATTGGCAAGTGTTGGGGTAACAGAAAGAGTGGAAAGAGCTTGAGGGACCTGAGCCTTCCCAAGGGATTTCTCTCTTGCTTTCCTGCCCAAAGAGCTCAGGACTTTGCCCCCACTCCCTACTCACCTTGTAGGAGACCAAATGTCTCCTTCCAGGTTCATGTCACACTTCGGTAGCCAAGGGGTTTGCTAAAGGGTAGTGGAGGTTATGAGCATTTTGGTGACCTTTTCCTCTAGGGTAAATTCTTTCAATTTAGAGCCTTTATTTCTGCCAATACCTCAATGCCAATTTCAAAAAGCCCCCTCCACTCTGTGTGTGTGTGTGTGTGTGTGTGTGTGTATGTATAAAGGCCATGTGGTGTAAGAGCTATAAGTTTTGGGTAGAGGTTTCTGCATGCATCTCAGAGGAGAGATCCCAGAATATGGCCCAGGCCAGAAGAGGCTCAGTCCAGATGGCTGGGAAAGGGGGTGTAGACAAGACCAGGGAGGTTGACCAGCCATGCCAGCTCCCTGGGCTCCTTGGCTTTCAGAGCCTCAGGCTCCTGGTGTTACCCTACAGCTGGGAGGTCCCCAAGCTTCTGCCCTCCTGCAGGCTCTTTGGAAGAGGTCTGGATTTCACCTACTGTTTATATTGGCATATTTTTCTCTTCTGTTGTGGGCTGACAGTCCCTGCTTTCTGAAGATCTAGAGCATATTCTGGTTTAGTGGGTTTATAAAAGGGGTGAATGACTTGTCTGAGAAACCATGTGTAAGGGTGTATCTTGCCTTAGGGAGTAGTAGACTATGGAGAAGTGTGATAGAGACTGGTCACACTTTGAGGGAACTCCTCAGGTTCTCAGTGTGTAGTGGGGGTGGGTGGTATGGACCTATCCGGTAACTGTCTGGGTATAAAGTGTACTCTGTATTCCTTCATGGCTCCTCGGGTCTCCTGAGGGTTGTATTTGGAGGAAAGGATAGCTAATGGAGTAGCTTCAGACTTTATTCTGCTTTCGACCCAAGAAGGAAAATAGAGATTGAGTGTGAGCAGCGAATCGGGAATCAGGCCTGAATTTGAAACTCAGCCCAGGGTCACTTAACTTTGCATTTATAGTCTTTCCTTTTTCCACGCCTCAGTTTTTTCATTTGTAGAAATTATCAATAGCAAGCCTGGCTTGCCTGGCAGGGACACTGCCATTAAGACCCCGTAAGATAATGTATGGTAAAGCCCAGTGCAAATAGGAGTTATGGCTGAAAGATTCTAGGATGGGATCCTTTTCTTAAATCTAGGTCAGTCTCTCTGCCTTCAGTTTCCTTCCCCCATCCTGTCCATCTGGGGGACTGAGGAAACAGGCATAGCTGTTGCCCCAGGTACTGCAGAGTTCCCCTAATGCAGATTGTAGGTGTCTCCAGAGCACTTTGGTCGGAGTACAGATCTCTCCACCCTGCTGTTTTTCCTCTGAGGCTCCACAGCTACTCCCCTGAGCCCTGTCTCCACCTTCCTTCTGCCATTCCTGCTTTGTGTCCTTGTCTCTGTCTCTCCCCTGCCCAGTGGCCTCCTTGTCCGGCTCACTGGGCAGGAGCTCTAATCGGATTCGACAGCTGAGATATGTGTGGTGGCTGAGAGTGGGCGGGAGGGAAGCCAGTGGGAGGATGGTATGAGGGCTGCCCCTGGCATTGCCCAAGCCTCCTGAGCACCACCTTGAGCCCGCTGACTGGTTGTTTGGCTTGGCCCCAGGGAAGGGGTGCCAAAGGAAGCTCAGTAACTAATAGGCCAGGGGATGGAGATTACTGCAGGGGAAACACACTGGGCACCTGAGGACCCTGTTAGTATTTGATGACCTTTGACAAGGAGGTGAGAGTTGGGCTTACCCTACACCTTCCAATTCCTCTGGTTTCTTTTTCTTCTCTCCTCTTGTTGAGAAATACATTCATTTTTCCATCCAGCCTTTTTGGCCAGTACCTTCTTATGGGGTAACATCTGGGAGCTGCTGGGGGTGCTATGTGTCTGCGTTCATCTGGGTCATTTCCTCCCCTCTGAGGTATTTCCCTCATTCACTCTCTGGGCTAGGTGCCAGGACTCCTGGGTTTCCCGCCTGCTTCATGGACTGGGCTCCCTTGCAGGCCTCCAGAGAGTCGCTAAGCTGATTTCCTGCCTCCTGTATAGGGAGGGCATTCCCCTAGGACTGGGAGGTGTCAGGAATCCCAGGTGGGGTGGGGTGAGGGCACTGTAGTCCCTGGCACCATAGCACCCAGGCTTCTCCCTCATAGCCTCTGACTCAGCTTGGGGGCAGCGCATGCCCAACCTGGCAGGCATGGCCTGTTCTCGCCTCCAGGCTTCTATCTTTACATGTGGGTAGCCAATATCTTCTGCTATCCTTTTTAGTTTTTTTCCCCATGGTATCTGGGGTGGCCATGGAAACCCCTGTATCTGCACCCGTGGGTGTGTTTTGGGGAGCAGGGGATTAGCATAATTGAGGTTGGGGCACTATTTGTCTTCCCTCCAGCTGGGCCAGGATAAAGAAAACTGGCACAAACTTCTCTACACCAATTCCCTCTGCCTCAAAAGAGCAGCCAGTGGAGCCAGGACCTGCCCTTGTGGTGCCCACAATGTGGTTGGCACTGATTTGTCAGAAATTGGGAAGGTTTCCTTCTAGACCGCTTTCATCCTTTCTCCTCCTCCCACAGAGTAGGGGCAGCTCTGTGATGTAGGCACTTATGGGCAAACCTCCCCCTAGGGAAGGGGTGTGTGATGCCCCTGACATGGCCAAGTTGGCACTGGCCCCAGGTTGGAGTGCTGGACATGGTTCTGAGCTGGGAGTTGGTGGGGGAGGAAAGGGCATGAGCATCCCTGCCCCCCTCATTTCCTGCTCTTTGGGCAGCTGTGGGCAAGAAAGGCTGCAGGGACTATTTTTAGTTGGTCTGTCCCCTGGCAGGAGGGACGTGCAGAAAAGCACGGGGCAGGCAGAGGGGCTGGCCAAGGTGAGGGTAAGAGGCAGGCAAAAGAGTACGTGGGGGCACAGATTGAGGCATGTTGAGCATGAGCAAGAGCTTGCTAAGAAGGGTCTCACCAGGTAGATGGGCTGGACTTGGCAGGGGAGTCCTGTGACCCCTCAAGGCTCTCTGTCCAACTTTATGGAACTGGAAGGGACTTTAGAGGTTACCAAGGTTACAGAGGTTACAGAGAGGGAAACTGAGGCCTAGAGGGGGATGTGGTGTGCCCTAAGACCCTCAACCAGCCACAGACTGCATTGAGACCTGAACTCAGGCCCCTTGGTCATTTCTCTGGTCACTTTCCCTCTCCACACCTCCTTGGATTTCCTTCCCCTGCTGCAGGGAGGGGGACCTCAGGCTAGCACACATAGTCTATTTCCCTCTCTGCTTGTTTATACAGGGTCTTGGGTAAACCCCAGCCTGTTTTGTTTATTAAGTCTCCACTGTATGGAGAGAGTCCATGCTCAGGCTGGAAGGAGGTTGGGGTTGGGGTTTGTTTGGGTGGTCTGTGGCCACTGGTGTGAATGGAGGTGCTGGACAGGTTCCAACACACTCACAGGCTGGCGAGCTGTGGGGCTTAGAGACACCTTACAGAAGGGACGTCCCTTCCAGCTGCTCCATTTTAGAGAGCTAGAGAGGGTCAGGGGTTTGCCCACAGTTGCAGGATGAGTTAGGGACAGATGGAAAACATTGGACACAAGTCTCTAAACTCTCCAGAGCCCTTTGTGAGTTCCCGCCTGCCAAGGCCAGCACCTCCCTCTAACAGCCCAGTGGGTCATGGTCCTGGTTTGCCACTCCCCTCAACAAAGGAAGGGAGCAGGTCTGAGGAGTGGAGAGATTAGCACAGGCTTTTGATCACTAGTCTGTTTTCTTTCTTTCTTTTTCTTTTTTTGGTGGTGCTGGGGATTGAACCCAGGGCTTTGTGCATGTGAGGCAAGCACTCTACCAATTGAGCTATATCCCCAGTTCTTGATCACTAATTTGCAGGGAGCCCTCCTCTGAAGCCTGGAGGCAGGAGTGGGTATTTGAGAGTTCGGGGGATAGGGGGAGAAATTTGGTGGGGAATTGTGGTCCTTCGGAATTCAGTTTGTGTTCTGTCTCCCAGAGGGCCACCATGTCATACAGTTGCACAGGAAGCCATTCCTTGAACTATGAAGTGAATGGTGCTCCCTGGAGTTGTCCAGGGCCCTGTCCGTGTAACCAAGCATCTATCTCCCCACCTTCTTTCTTCAAATCAGCTTCAGATTCAGCTGGGAGGAGGTGTTCCAGACAGCCCTTAATCCAACACCCTCTCCCCCATCCTATCTCCTGCCTCTCAACCTCTCTGGTTCCTCTGCCACACACCCCTCCCCACCAAGCAGCTCCCAGTAGGTCACAAATTATGGCGCAGGAACCCCTCCCCCATCTCCACTCAGTTTCTCTGTGTGTGGGGGTGCTGATTTATCATGCCCCTCCCATCAGTCCTGCTGCAGTGTGTGAGAAATCAATAGTGCAAATGGATTGAGGCTGTTCAGCTTGTCAACTCCCCTTGGGCCACACCAACTCCACTGGGACTCTTGAAGTTACTCAGTCCCCTTCCATACATATACATAGATACACACACCTAGTGTGGAGCCAGAGCACTGAGCACAGGAATTAGTCTTTATGTCCATCTCTGTCTCTTTCATCCTCTTTCATATGCTGGGCTGGTCTTAGCATGACAAATACTCTTGAACATTTATTTCCTAGTTTGGGTGGAGTGGGGGTGGAGAAGCTCAAAGGGCAGTAGGCTGCCAGCCAGAGGTGGGGAGGGAGGCAGGTGGGTGAGGGAGATGGTGGGGGTACTAGCTGGAGAAGGGATTGGGTGACAGCCCACCCCATTAGCTCTAGTAACTCAATCCTTGTACCCCACCCTCCTGATTTCCCTCCCTCTCAACAACTTCAGCAGCTGTTGGCAGAAGCAAGGCTGGCAGAAGTATATGCAAGTGCATGTGTATGTATGTGGGGGGGTGAGAGGGGCTGTGGGGGCAGGGGTGCTGCCAGGACATGTTAAAGGAGACTCAGCCTGGGTACAACTTGGGTGGCAGAAGGAGGTGGGGCAGGTAGGAGAGTGGGTGGTGAGTGATGGGCAGGGGGCAGGCTGCAGGAGGGCAGAGCAGCCCAGGGGTCTCACAGAACTTGTCAGCACTGGAGCAGGGCCTGGTGTGATGGGGGTGGATAGTAGTGAGGGGGCAGGGACAGGCACAGCCTCAGCTCACTCCAGGATGCTGAAGCCTACCTTCACCAGGGGGCGCATGTAACCATGGAAGGGCACAGCCTGCCCCTGTCCCTGATCCCTGGACCATGCCTGTAGGGCAGTGCAGTCCCTGTGGTGACTAAGTCGCTTCTGTCCTGGGGCTGGCAAAGGGCCAGACTCTGCTCTTCTCGGTAGGTGAGTCACTGCCCTGGCATCTCCCCCGGATGCGGCTGAGTCACCCAGCCATGCCTGCTAGGCAGGTGGGCACCATGCTTGGGGAGGAGGTAGAGGGTTATATGTGTAGTCCCTAGTGCTTTCTCTGATCTCTCCTGGCACGAACTGGCCCCACCCATAAACCTGCAAAGCTAGGCAAGAATGGTGTTTCTCCCATGTGCTCTGTTGAGAGGTTAAAGGAAGAAGCTGCAGGCTACAGAATGATGTGGAATGTTTGATTTGGCGTAAATGCTGTCAGGGTTGGGCACAGCGAGCATTGGGGAAAGGACTGGGGTTTGAATCCCAGCTCTATATGAACTTGGAAAGGTAACTTACTTTTTGAGATTATATATATATATATATATATATATATGATGTTGATGAGCCTTTGTTTTATTCACTTATTTATATATGGTACTGAGAATTGAACCCAGTGCCTCACACATGCTAGGCAAGTGCTCTACAACTGAGCCACAACCTCAGCCCTTGAGCCTGTTTCTTCATCTATACAATGGAAACAAGAGCCATGCCCCCTCAGGACTGAGTCAAATGAGATGGGGCCTTGAAGGTAACTGTGAGAGGAACACCTTTTTAAAATAATCTGGGAGCCCTGAGAACACATCTCTCAAGAGAGCTGGCACTGTGCTCCGAGTATGTGTATATTCACCTTTCATTTGCTAATAAAGCTCTTCCTCTTTGCTAAAAAAAAAAATAATAATAATAATAATAATAATAATCTGGGAGGCAAGGGAAAAGAAGGGTCGATGGGGCTGGTTTCAGTAGAAGTCGCCTCCTACCCCACCTGCATCCAGGTGGTCTTGGAGAGACAACTGTTTCCCATTCTTTCTTTAGATTCCACCTAATGAAATGCCTAAAGAGGCATTCCCACAGGCTATGAGAAGAGAAGGTCTTGTTTTGCTAGAAGTGTGGGCTCTCCTAGGGCTATTTTGTATCTCCTTTGACTACTGGGACCTGTCACTGGATGTCCTACCTATCCAAGCTCTCTCTGGCTTCCTGTCAGTCTGAAAAGGGATCCTTGTTTCACGAAACCAGGGCTCAGACGCTCTGCCAGCCTATCTCCTGTATGCAGGGGAAGGGTAGGCCTCCTGGAGGAGTGTCTTTCCTAAAGACTAAGGTACCTCTTGCCTGGTGGCTCTTCTCCCTCTGCTGGTCTTCTGCTGCCACTTCCTGAGCACTCTTCTCCATTATCAGGGTCCTTGGTGGGAGGGGCTAGAAGCTCAAATTCAGCACAGCTGGAGTCCAGCACAGCTGGAGTTCAGCTGCTACTGGGGATTGGAAATTCCTTCTCCCCCAACTTCTCCTGCTTCCAGGAGTCAATTTTGGTAAGACTGGACCCCGGACAGGTGGTACTGGGTGCCCTGGGGAGGGAATACTCCAAAGGTGTGCTGGCTATGTGTTTGTACATATGGGCACAGTCTTATGAGTGTCTGACCCTCTGTAGGGGTGGGTTTGTGTGTGCATGAATTTCTTTCCTCATCTGCACATGGGCTTACTGCTGTGTCAATTCAGAAGCATGCCCCACCCTCTGCTTCATGCCCTTGTGTGTGCACACATGTCTGCATGTGCTTGTTCTTGCTGGATGTGCATACATGTGTTTTGAGGGTGTATACATTTGTTCTCTGAATGTGCAGGTAGGTATGCATTTATATGAAGATGTCTGAATCTCTGCGTGCACGAATGTACCTGAATCCTTATGCTGGCAGGTGTATGTGAAGGTCGTACATGTTGGAGGCAGTGTAACTGTGCATACCCACTTGCATTTTTCAGTCTATGAACCTTCCCCTCTGGTCTCAGCTGGTAGGAACTAGGCTGGCTGGAAGAAGCTTGTAGAGGCTAGAAGTGGGCTGGCTCTAACCCCCCTGGCAGGCTGGATCCTTACCTGAGTGGAGGCCCCTGTGGTCGATGGGGCTTAGGCTGGAAGGCCCTGGGGGAGGGGGCTGGGATGGAGGGGAAGGGGTTAAGCGTCAGCGTCCACATCTGGGAGCCATTGGCGCATTCCTGCCGGCTGAGCACATGTTTGCGGATGGATCTGGACGGGACAGGGCGGGAGAGACTGGGCGGGAGGTTCGCACCGGCAGACGGAAATCCAGACGGGAGCTGGAGACAGCCCCAGCCCAGCAGGCAGGAAAGGGTCTGAGGAAACGCTGCTCGCACTGCCGTGAAGGTTTTCCCTTGCGGACTTCTGAGCATAGCGTCCCACCGACCCGGCCTATCCTGCCTTTGCTTCCTTCCAAGACTAGGGGACTAACAAGACAGAGAGAGCAACCAGATACTTCAATTCTAGAGCCGGTTCTGCAACCTGTGCGACCATGGACAAAACCCGGTGTCCACTCTTGGCCTCCTTTCCTAATTTGTCATGAGGGGGTTGTCGGATCGGCGGGTCAGGATGAGAGGCTCTTCACTCGGGTGATGGCTTGGGAGTGTGGCACTTCCCTTCCAGTGGGAAGTCCTGTGGGGACACTTGTGGTCACTTCTCTGTCCTGGAACGTGGCGGTGGAACGTTCCTAGGGAACTCATTAGGCTGTTCCCTAGTGAGAGTGAGTCTGATCCCCTCACCCACCCACCCAGGAAGGTTCTGCTAACGGTGGGGATATGATCCTCCCAAACCGAGTAGCAGGCAGGGAGGGAGCTCCTGGCTGTGTTGGAGACTGGGGTCTGCAGATGAAGCATGATCCAGATCCTGTCCAGCTGGAACATAAATGAGAAACTACCCACTTTGGGGAAACTACTTCAATAGGTCCTGGGGGTTGGGTTGGGCCAGGATTCCTTAGACCCTAAAGAACTGGAGAGTATTTTTTTTGGGGGGGGGGAAGGAGGTGTCTCTAAGGGAGATTTACTCCTGTGCTCCTTTTTTACAAATGAGAAAACTGAGGTCCAGAGAAGGGAATTGACTTGCTCAAGGTCACGCAGCTTTCAGATCCAGCTAATCCTGGAAAATAGTAATTATGAGATAGGGCCTTGTCAGCGAGGGCACCGCATTCACTTCCATATTTCACCATCTTCTTTCTTCTTTCTCTCTTCCCAGGTTTAGGTGTGGTGTGTGTGTGTGTGTGTGTGTGTGTGTGTGTGTGTGAGAGAGAGAGAGAGAGAGAGAGAGAGAAGCACGTCCCTATGAGTGTGGGCGTATGTGGTTGGAAAAGGGAGTATAGGATACCACACACTGCGATCCTTTCTCCACTGAGCCCTATTTTCATTCTTTCCGCAAAACTTCACCCGCTTCTAGCTCTGAATCTCACATTCTGGCGTTGAGGGAGAGATTCTCTCAGATTCCCACGGTCTAACCTTCAGCATGGAGCGTCTCCTTTAAGACTCGCCCTTCCCTAGGTCTATTAAGGAGAGAGGGGCGGGCGTGAGCCTGAGAACCCGCCCCTGACTGGTGATTGGCCGGTGGACGGGCAGGGGCGTTCCTGAGGGGGGCCTTCCCCCCCCACCCCAGCTCCATACCCTCCGCCCCCCCAGTCTGGGGCTCCGGGTAAAGTTTCAGCCTCCGCACGTGACTCGCCATGGCCGCTGCCGTCGCCCCGCGCCCCTGAGCCGCGGCCCCCCGGACGGCTCCTCTCCCGGGACCCCACAACCCTGACGCCAAGCAGCGCGGAGGCGCCGGGTTAGGGCAGACGCCGTGCCCGCTGACTCTCCAGACGTGTTGCGTCCCCCTGCTGCGAGGTAACCTCTCCCCCGGGATTCACGGGAGCCCTCGGCTCCCTCTGGCTTCGGGGCCCGGTGGCCTGCTCTTGATAGGAGCCACGGGCAGGGACCAAGTGCCAGGCAGTTCCGACCCGAACCTGAGGGTTCCTGGGCTTCCCAGCCGTCCGCCTCCGTGTCCAGGGTGGGGGAGCCCCATCTGTGCGTCTGTCTGCGCCGAGTCTTCGCGCGCAGCCTTGAGGCGTCTGGGGTAGTCTGCCGTGCGTGTCCCCGGCGCTTGAGCCGTGTCAGAACCGCCACTGGGAACTCCTGCTCTCTCTTTTCTCCTCAAAACCAAGCAAAACAAAAAGACTTTCAAACCTGTTTGGGGAGAGATCAGATGCCCAACGGACTAGCCCCCCCTCCTTCCTCCTGTTACCTGAGCCGCCCTGTGGTTTGGGGAGAATTAGCAAGGGGACCCACCCCCACCAGAAAGAACTGGTTGGGGGCGGGGCCCACCCAGCTGGTGTCCCCCGTGGAGTGAGGGGAGCCGTCAGAATTGGGTGCGGAGCCAGTGTAGACGTGTGGGGGGTGTCCTTGGGTCTTGTGTTACAATGGGGTTTTGGAAGCCTTTTAGGGTGGAGGAGGACAGAATAGACTGGCCGACCTTGCTCTGCCTAGGATGTCTGGGACCTGGTGCCACCCACGAGGCTTGGAAGCTGCTAGCCAGATGTGTGTATGTGTGTCGGGTGCGGGGGAGGGAAAAATCAGCTTGGCTATGTCCCCTCTCCTCATTTCTGGGTACTGCCCTGTTGTCAGGCTGCTCCATAGGAAGAGGGGCAGGCCCCCATTGTACTAACCTGGGGGTGGGGACCAGCTTACATGAAAATCAGATTTTAAAAAATCCACCAGCCTTGGAGAAGTTTCTTCATTCTTCATCCTGTCTTGGGTAGGATGCCCAGTATGTTGACATGTAAGGGTACCCCCCTCACCCCACCTTGTGTCAACTCCCTCTTCTGCCACCAGGTTATCTTCTGCCTGCTGCCTGTGTGTACGTGTGTGTACACACACAAAGCATATAAATATGTCTATGTTTGTGTGTGTATATATATATATAAATGTTTTCTGAGGGGATTGTACCTGAGAACACTTCCTGACCGCTCACCCTTTGTTGCTTACCCCAGCTCTCATTTCTGCTGCTGACTCCCCCCACATTAGTGGGGAGATTGAGAGATGTCTCTTGCTCATTTTCTTGGCTGCAGTCTTTATAAGGGTATTAATACCCTTTGGGGGGAAGTGGTTCAGTAAGGACCCTCCTGGGGCTTGCTGGGAAACTAGGGCCTAGGTCCCCAAACTCCTCAAGCTCCTTCAGGACTGTATGGGGAGGCTGGACTGGGGAAGCCCCAAGTTGGAGTTGGGGTGGCTTAGAGCTTTGGGGCTTCCCCCCCTGGAGGGGTGGAGATGAGTCTGGGGAAGGGAACAAGAGAAAGTATTTGGACTTGGGATCTGGTTCTTCCTCCTGGAGGAAGAAGGGGAATGGATGTGGAGTCAGGGAGTTTGTGGCTATGAAAGATGGTGCACAGGAGAGTTGGGACATCAGTACTGCATGAGAGTCCTGGCTATGAAACAAAGAGGTCAGTAGGGTCAGACATGAGTAGGCCTTTGGGAGCTGAGGATCTTGGATTTGCAGGGACTTTGAGGGTGTGAGCTTGTGCCTGAGGTGGTCATTGCAGGGTTGCACCACCAGACTCTTGAGGCAGTGCAGATGAAGTGGCAGTTCTGAGAGGACCCTGGGATTGGAACAGCTTAATCCTGGCCACCTCCTCCTAAATCCTTTATATCTTGCTCCCTTCAGTCTGACCCTAAATGCCCCTGCTGCCACTCACTCTGGGATACCTCTCTAGTTTCCCTCCTACTCCCAACCCTGCGGCACTCTGGCAGGAAGCTAGCTGTAGGCAGCCCCATCCTGATCGCCCCTGTTCCTCCCACGCTGGGCATAGTCACCCACTCATGCCATGACGTGGTTCCTGCCACCCAATCTACTATGGGGGAGAGAATATTGTCTGAGTGGCCTTCAGGTTTGTTTGGGGGATATCAACCCAGAGAGCCCAGTTAATTAGCTCCCCTTCCCTAAACCTTTTGGTCTCTGAAGCTGGCTCTATTCCCTGGGACTTATCTCCCCAGGCCACTCTTTGCTCAGGTTCTAGAGTCTTAGGTGGGATGGTCCTCAGAATTGTGTGATGTGAGGGTAGGGCCTGCCCCCAAATACAAGGCTCAATATCCAGATTTCTGCCCTCTGGGAGGCATGAGCAGGGCAGGACTTAGGCTTGGCTGGAGGGGTAGGTATGTTGAGGGCTGCCTTGTGGAGTCTGGTTGGGAGCACTGCTTGTGATTTAGGGTGACCGGCATTTGGGGAAGATAATCCTCTCCCTGTGACGAGGAGTAAGTGGGATAATCTCCACTTGCCCAGCACCTCACGCCCCTGTCTGGTGGTAATGGTTTGGGAGTGTGGGAAGTTGGCAGGGCCCCTGGCAAGACGTCCAGAGTTGTCTTGGCTTACTGGGTTTTGGGAAAGGAGTGTGGCAACTGATACCCTCAACTCCCAGGGCTTTGGCTGCACATCCTCTCTGACGCCTGCTCCTTCCTCCCTTTGCTCTTCTCTCCACCCTCCGGCTGCTGTCTGGAGCACACAGGGTTTGTGGGGGGGATGTGGGGCGGAGGGTAGAGACTGGATCTCTGTGTGTGTCCAGGGAGTGTTCTGGGAATTGGCAGGACTGACTGAGGGTATTTGGGTGTCTCTGCAGGGTGGGCGGCATGTGGGGACCTGGCCCAGAGTGTGAGAATGTGTCAGAGTCGGTGTGTCTGTCCCTAGTCTGGCTTGGGTGTGGGTGTCTCTTGCTTCGTCTGGATCTTGCCTCCTGCTCTAGTCTTCATCCCCCTCCTCCCCCCCACCCCAACCAGGACCGCCTGCTTACTCTCCTTCTCCTGCAACTGGAGCCTCCCTTGCCTGTTCCTGGAATTTGGAGAGGAGGAGGAGGAAGAGGCAGGCAGACAGACCTCCCACACTCTAGCCTGCCCGCCCGCCTGCCTGGCATCATGGGGAAATGAAATAGGTGCTGTGGAACTAAGTTTTCCCTGGCTTCCCCAGACCCTCCTGCATACAGTAGCCAGCTCTTACAGACGGGCCATGGGCTGCCCGCCTCTCTGGGCAGTGACTCTCCTTCTACTTAGTGTCCTGCCCCACAAGGCCCCTGCTGGACCTCCAGGCACCACTGTCAGCCTGGGGAGCCAGTAAGGGGATTAGGCTGCTGCCAGCTTGGCCAGCACCTGTTGCCAATCCCAACCCTGTAACTGGAGCTGGCTAGGGAGGGGGCTGCAAAATGACAGGTGGAATTTCTGCAGCTAGGCAACCTTCCCACCCAGCCCCCAACTGGATAAGTCTTTCCTTTCTGGCCTGAACAAGGAAAGCCTCCCCAAGTGTCAAGATGATCTTAGGGTTGATGCCCAATGACTCCCATCCCCATCACTGTCTGCTGAGCCGGGATGCCCTCCTCCAAATTTTCAGAGCTCTGCTGCTCTGGCAGGCTAGGGTGTGTGTGTGTGTGTGTGTGTGTGTGTGTGTGTGTTGGGGGATGGCTGGGGGTGGTTCTCTGTTAATGTTTTAATTGCATAAAAACTGGGAGCTCAGCTCTGGACCAGTGGGGAGTCTGGGTCTGGCTGGCCGCCCAGTTTGGGCTAAATATAGTCTGGGACATCTGCAGAGAAGAGGAGGGGGGTGGAGGGAGGTTCCATTCCCCCCACCTCCAGCCAAGGTGCCCTCGTCTGGGCAGGCACCTTGGAGCAGGGAGGGGGATTCCTCAGCACAAAAGGCAGAGGAGAGGTAGCAGGGGCTAGGCACAGTTGGAACCGTACCTGCCTGGAGACTAGTAGATACCTGAGATGAACCCAGAGGCTCATTAAAGGACCTGAATCGGGTGTGCCTGCTGGATCCTCCCCCCCCCCAAACACCCCCCCCCATAGCTGCCTGAGGTCAGGTTGTCGCCATATGTCACTGCGCCCATCCAGCGTTGTGTCACAGTGACCCATTCACTGTGTGCCTGTGTGTACACACCTACCTTGGAGTGGCTTATTTCTAGCCCCTCCCCCTGAAGCCTCTGTCCCCTGGGTCCTACTGCAGGTCCCCAGCCCTCCTTTCCTCTGTCCCTTGCCCCACAGCGAAAACTTCAGTCCAGGAATCGAGACTTGAGAAGGGGAAGCTGCGGTGGGGAGTTCTCTGATCTCCAGTCACGGCAGGAAGTGGAGAGGAGGGGGACCAAGGGGGGAACAGTGAGTGGCAGGCAAGGAGGGAGGGCCCTGTCAACCCTGCACTGACTGACCGTGCGTATGGTGATGGAGGATGGCAACCCTCCCAGCGGTGCTCCCTTTCCCTCCAGCTCCAGGTGGAGGAAACTTGAGGGACAGCTGATTCCCCAGGGGCTGTGAACAATCTTTGTCACCCCCCCAACAGTGAGAAAAAAATGTCTTCCTGTCACGTGGCTGTCACTTCCTGTCCCACTGTGGTTCCCTGGGTGTTTGTTGTTGGTTGTCATGGTGACGGCTGCCGTAGGCACTACCCCTGGTTCTTGTGGGGAGAAAGCTGCCCCTCCCCTCAAAGCCCACAGTTGGGAGGGGGACTTGGGGGGCCTGACTAGGGGGCCTTTTCAGGCTGAGTGTGTGTGGTCTCTGATGCCCTAGGTCCCCCAGGGCCCCCCAGACTTTTGTCTGTGGGAAGGAGTCACAGCCACCTACTCAGACTGAGTGTTGGGGAGATTGTGACCGCATCTGGCTGTGCTTGACTATGGCTGTGACTGTGCATCTGACTGATTTGGCAGCCCCATCCCTTCCAACCCTCTGCTTCCTAAGATCCCAGTTCACGAAGTCCCTGCCTTCCCTATTTCCCTCATACAGTTTGGGAGCCCTCTCTCATCTTGTGTTTTGATTGGCACCACCTTCCCCAGGGAGTTTCTGTGGCTTCTTGGGATCAAGTCTGGAGTGTGGAGGGACTCTGGGCAGGGTCTCCTGTGTGTTTTGGGGGTGGGAATGGATCTGTAGACTGTGCTTTCTCCTACACAGCACCAGTACCAGCTTCTCCCTTATCCTGCACCCTTGTTCTTTAGGGAAGGCCATGAGCTCTGTGACCAGATTTCCCCACCCACTGTGGGCTTCCCTGATCAGCTGGGGACAAGAGATTTCCCTTAGTTCTAGCCCCAACTGAGTGGTTGGGTGTGGAGTAGGAAGTTCCTGGGGGGTCGATGGGTGTGGGGTATGGGGCGGGGCACAGTCTGACTCAGGCCTAGTCTGGGGTCAGAGCCAAAAGGATATCCTGAGGTAGGAAGGGGGCTGTTCCTGGCTTCCCTGCAGCTTAGGTCCCCAGGGAAGGATGCTGGGAGTGGGCTGGTAGCATCTAGTCCTGTTGGCGGTTTGCCCTAGGATTCAGAATATGGCAGGCTCAGGGTTGGGGCCCAGATGAGGCCATGAGTGGGTGAGTGCTATAGCCTGTTCCTCTACTTGCTGTTCTGTCCCATTTCTCTGTGAGCCCTCTGCTCCCCAGTGCTTCCTGCTTGGTGTATTGCCCGGAGGCGGGGGACAGGGGCAGCTGCCAAGGTGAGGGTGGGGAAAGCCCCATGCCAGGCTGGGTGTGATGATGGTGGTTTCCAAACTGGGGGGTCCCCTTAGTGCCCCTCTGGTCCCCCACCAGACAGAGGTGCCTTTGTGTGGTCCATACACTCTTGTGGTCTGGCTGTAGCCTCAGCAGGCTCATCTCTTCCTCTTCCTGTTTTCTTCCTTCCCCATTTGGTCCCTCTCCCTGAATCCTGGGCTGCCCCCTGCCCTTTCACCTACTCTGTGCTTCAAAGGAAGACCTAGTGGGAGGTCTTCAGCTCTGGTTCTGGGTGGGCATCGCAGCTAACCTGGGCTTTAGAGGTCCTTAGCATGGCTCCAGAGGGCTCTCAGGTGCCATCCTTGGGAGTACCTGGCAGATATCCCCACTTCTTCCTCCTAGAACCTGAACTGTCCTAGGCTTGGGTTCCTGCCTGGATTCAGTCACTGCGGACATTATGGGGACTGGGAGCCAGGCAGCTCTGTGGACGTGGGGCAGGACTTGGGGCTGTGTGGAGTACAAATTGCAGGGACAACCATTCTTCTGGAATAAAGTGCTGTCTTGAGGCAGTGGGCAGTGGGAGGCCCCAGCAGCACTACTGCCCTCCCCTGATGTCTGTGAGGATGTGCTCAGGGCCTGGAAGATACTGGTGCAGGTTTTCAAGCCAGTCCTAGCTACAGAGAAGCTGGGATTCTGTGAGGCTGGTAGTGAAGAGGTGCCCTCCACCTGTACTAGCCTCCCCCAGGTGATCCTTCTCAAGCCCTCCTCAGGTGTTCTCTTTGAAAATGAGGCTGGGCTTGCCTTGGAGGAAGAGTGAGAGCCATGGCTAAAGCGGCCTCTTGCAAAAGGGAAAAAGGGAATAGTGGTCATCACACTCCCCAGCCCGGTCTGCAGATGGAGAAGAGTGGGGGAGGGGAGATGTTGTGGCTTTGTGTGTGTGTGTTTTCCTGGAAAGTTTATAAATAGTTCCAGCCCACTGTTCTAGTTTGAAATGTGCCCTGTCCCGCCCTGCTTGGCCAGCTCGGCCAGCTCAGCCAGCTCCTGGCAGAGTAGGGGGTCCAGAGGAGGCAGGGCTTTGTTTCTGCCAGAGCTGGAGTCCCTCCCACCCAAGTTGAGCTTGAGCTCTGGGTGTCATTTGCATATGATTCATTAACTGTCTAGAATGCTTAGGAAACCCCCTGTCTCCCCTTCTTATAAACTCCTCAATCCTTGCCTCTTTCTCTCACTCCCTCCGGAGGGGACTGCTTGACTTCTATTCCTGGGCAACTGTTGTTTCAGGGAGCCAAGGGAACAGAGAGGAGAGAATGAATGAAGAAGAAGGCAGGCTGGGCCCAGCTGAGCTTGGGGATCCCTGGATCCATTCCCCTGAGGATAGGGGAGGAAATGGTCTATTTCTCTTCCCCTTCTTCCCTCCCCAAATCCAGAGATTTCCCTTTTTTGGTTTGTGAAATGCAAGAAGGGAATTTGGGAAAGGGTTGTGGTCAGGCCTCCACCCACACCCCTAATATCCGTCTCCCACATCCCTCTCCTCTGTCTGGGGGAAGCAGACCCTGGAAAATGGGTAATGTTTCCTCCCTGCCCTGTCCACAGAAGCAAGCAGGAGAGGACCAAACTGCTGAGGCCCTGGGTGATAGTGAAAGGCGCAGGGAGGGAGGGCCTAGGTGCCCAGTTCTCCCCATGCACCAGGCTTCTGCTAGGTGCTTTCCAGGGCTTCATCTCTTAAATCCCACAACCAGCTGTTGAGGTAGGCCGTTCACAGGCTTGAAAATAAATGCTTAGAGAGGTTAAGTGACTTGCCTAAGGTCGCCCAGAGTGGCAGAGCTGAGATTTGACCTCTGTTTTTTCCTGTAATTTTTATGATTCAGTCAACTCTTACCTTTTTCCTCTAGTGTGTGTGACTCTAGGGTGTGATCCTGGCACCTTTTAGAGGTGAAAGAGGCCCCAGCAAACAGGGGCACATGGCTAGTGATAGGCATTCTCGCCCCCACCCTTTTCTGTTGGGCTCAGTATATTGGAGTTGTGGGCCTGTGGTTTTCTCTCTCTCTAGGGAGGTGTCGTGGGCAGTGGAGGTGGCTGGCTTAGGGTGGGGGTTGGATGTGGGTAGTTTGTTTTCCCTCTCTTTGGTGCTGGTTTCGATTCTCTGATGGGGCCTTCTCTACCCCTGTGTACAGGGTGCTGGGGCCCAGGCCCCTCCATGAGGGTCATGGCTCCTAAGGGACTTCTGAGGCGGGGCCTGTGCCCTTTCAGTCCCATCCACCATCATCCCTGTCCTTGCCCATCCCTGTTCCTTGGTTAGCCTGGCCCTTGGCCCATTTCTATGACCTTTGTCCCCTCATTTGTTTCTGGGTCCTCCCTCTCCAGGGAGCTGAGCAGCTTTGTACTGAAGTCTGCTGCAGGTTGAGCTGGGTTAGGCTATTGGAGGTTCTGGTAGGGGGCAGGGAAGGACTTTCAAGCCTGTCCCTGGGGTGTTTGTCTGGAGGGGGAACCTTGAAACCTGATCCACTTTCAAAGTCTTCGGGATCAGAATTGAGGTGTTCATTCTAAGGTGACTGTAGTTACCTCTTTCCTGGGAGCAAGGCTGAGCTCCAGAAAGTGCCCAGCTGGGCTCCAAACAGTCCAGGCTGGTTGTCTTCCAAACCCCCAAAGCCTGGGGTCTGGAATGAATGGCTTTCTGGGCCTCAGCCTTGACTCAGGAGGCCTCACTTTGGGTCAGCTGCTGCCTGGGCTTCACCTCTAGGGAGGCAGGCTCTGGATGTGAATCCATTTAGTCTGGATCCTGGTGTGCATGGGGAGGCGATGTACATGGGCTCGGCCCACAGGGAGGACTTTGGAGCATTTCTTGGCAGAAGAGGTAGACAGAAGGGCCAACCTGGCTGTGTGAGGGCCAGGGAATATGCACTTTGGGAAACTGTGGGACTATGGTTATGTGTCTTCTGGGAGTGTGTACAGGGGCCCATGCAAATTCTGAACTGTGTTCACTACTTGGTGGAGCCCAGGTGTGAAATGGTATCTCCAGGTTCCCTCTCCTCACGTGCATGCCTGCACACATAGGCTGGGGTTGCAAGCATGCTCTTGCCCACCTTCATGCTTTCTAGACCTGCATGGTGTGAGTTTCTGCAAGTGCATGGTGTATGTGTGTGAGGGTCCAACTATAGACACTGATGAGGTTTGGCCAGCCCCTCCTTTGCTTGCCTGGCTCCCCCAGCTCAAGTTCCCTTTGTGTGGGGCCCCACTGGAATAGGGGGTGGGGGGGGAGGGTGGCAGCTGGTAGCTGGTCCAGTGGGTGGGGCCCCTTTTCCTCTGACTTTAGCTTTTTCTGCCTGGGAGGGAATCAGCAGGGCCTGGGAAGGGAAGAGGGCACCTCATTCTGGAGTGAGAGTGAAGAGAGAGGCCTTGTGCTTGTCATAATAAGTAACAGTAAAAAATCACGGTCATTAACAAAATCCAGATTTTACTCCAGAGGCAGCTGCTTCCTTCTTAGCCAGTACCTGTGCCTTCCCTTAATCTCTCCATCAGTCTGACACAGGCTGGCTGGCTGGTCCAGCTGGACTCAGAAGTCTTGGCCTCTTCCATAGTGGCCTTGGCAGAAAATCCCCCATCCCAGTCCTGGTCTCCAGCCAAATGCTGGCCATGTACGTGTCCTCTGGTCTCTGGGTTTGAGCCTAGGGCTTGGAGCTTGGAACCTGGTATATCCTAAGCTCAGTGGGTGAGGATGGAGGATGTTAGAAAGGGTCAATCCTTATTTTGGGTCTCTGTAGCCCTTTTTCTTTTCTTTTAACAGCTTTATTGAGACGTAATTCACAAACCATAAAATTCACCCATTAAAGTATATCATTCAGTGGCTCTAGTTTATTCACATGGTTGTGCAACTGCCACAACACTTTTTTTTTTTTTTTTAATGTTTTTTAGTTGTAGAGGGACACAATAGTTATTTATTTATTTACTTACGTTTGTGTGGTGCTGAGGATTGAACCTAATGCCACACACTTGCGAGCAGGCACTCTGCCACTGAGCCGCAATTCCAGCCCCACAGTCACTTTTCTAGCATTTTCTTTCTCTTTTTTTCTTTTTCTTTTTCTTTTTTTTTTTTTTTTTTTTTGGTACTGGGGATTGAACCCAGGAGTGCTTTACTCCTGAGCTATATCCCTAGCCCCTTTTTTAAATTTGATATGGTATCTGGCTAAGTTGCTGATGCTGTCCTCAAACTTGTGATCCTCCTGCTTCAGCCTCACAAGTCATTGAGATTACAGGCATGTCCCACCAAGCCCTGAACCTTAATAACATTTTTTTAATATTTATTTTTTTTAGCTTTAGATGGGTACAATATCTTTATTTTTATGTGGTACTGAGTATTAAACCCAATGCCTCATGCACAGTAGGCAAGCACTCTACCACTGAGCCACAACCCCAGCGCTTTAATAGCACTTTTATCACTCCAAAAAGAGCCCCTGTACCCATCAGCAGTTACTTCCCATTTCCCTCATATCCACACCCTGGTAACCACAAGTCTACTTTCTGCCTGTATAGCTTTGTCACTCCTGGATATTTCATATAAATTGAATCATACAATAGATAGTCTTTTGTAATTATTATATTGTTTTCAAGATTTACCCAGGTTATAGTGTGTGTTAGTACTTCATTTCTTTTTTTGGCAGAATAGTAGTCTCCTGTGGATAGTTGACATTTTATTTATCCATTTATCAGCTGATGGACATTTGAGTTGGTTCCACTTTTTGGCTATTATGAACAATGCTGCTCTGAACATTTATGTACAAGTCTTTTGTGGACTTATATCTCTTGGGTAGATACCTAGGAGTGGATTTGGTGGGTCATATGCTACCTGTGTTTAACCTTTTGAGGAATTACCAAAGCAGCTATACTATTTACATTCCCACCAGCCTTGTATGAAGATTCCAATTTCTCCATATCCTCAACTATACTTGTTATTTTCTGTCTTCTTTATTATAGACATCCTGTGATGTGTGCATACCTTGCATACCTTTCTTCTTCTTCTTTTTTTTTTTTTTTTTTTGGTGCTGGTGATTAAACCCAGGGCCTTGTGCATGCAAGGGAAGCACTCTACCAACTGATCTATATCCCCAGCCCATCCTTTATTATTCTTGAGATAGTACCTGGTGGAAGAGGAAGGGAAAGAAGCAAGACTGGGCAGAGTTTCTTGTGGTTTTTATTGGCTGTGATTTATTTTTACACACATATACACTATATATATATATATATATATATATATATATATATATATATATATATATATATATATAAAATTTGTTATTTGTAACCCATAATCCAAATGAATTTAAAATATCCTGTTGTGGATCTGTTTCTCATTTTTCTTCTCTCTGCTTTTTACTGCCTGTCTCACTGTCATAGAATCTCTGGGTTCACCACTGCCTATCTACTCCTTGTGTATCCTCTTCTCCCAGCTGTTGAAACAGGGTGTGGATCTGTGTACACACTGCTAAGGGGGTCATCTAGCCTTTTATCTTTGGCCTACCTCCCTCCCCGTTCCTTGGTGTGTTGCTTCTGCAGACAAAAGTGTTGTGGTGAACTCCGAGATCAACCTCTCTTGCCCCTTCATTGCTGGAGGTGGGAGACTTTCCACCCTGGGCAGTACTGGCCCTCTTGACACATTGCTCACCCCCCCCAATCCCGACCATCCATGCTCTTAGGCATTGGAAGTGATACCTAGGGGTCTTTGATCTCCATTTTCCCCTCTGTGTGTATGAAAATGGGTCTCGTCCCCAGGCCTGTGGGACCAACCCATCTGGGGTGCTGGGAATTAGATTTGGGGTGGGAAGTGGTGTAAGAGGGGCCTCTTGGCTTAGGAGTCATTTTTCTGAGAAGTGCCAATGCTTTAGGGAAGCGGCTTTTTCTCCACTCCTCCCCCAAAGCACGTTCTTTGCATCTTGACCTCAGGTAACCCACACTGAGGAAGGAGAGCCAGCTGCCTGCCTCTGCTGCATTGATATTTTGAGGTGGCACTGTGGACCCTTTCCCTGAGGATTCTGGGTGAGAGGCCCTCTGATACTCTGGGCTATGTCCCCAGCCTGGCTCTGCTATCCTGCCACCCCCAGCAGTGCCTGGGCCCTGCTCCCAGGCTGGCTTTGCCAGCCAGGCATGATGCCAGCTGTCTGCTCAGCTGGGTGCCACAGGAAAATCTCCGGTCACCCAGGTTAGGGAGCTCCATGGGGAATCCCATGTGCCTTCTCCTCAGTGCCCACTCACCTGTCTTTTCTCCTTTTGCAGCACCACAGGACATGGCCCCCCCAACTGCCTAGCTGGGGTCCGTCTAGGAGTGGCATCTCTTTTGGTGCCCTGAAGGCCAGCTCTGAACCTTCCCAGGAAAGTGACAGCTCACAGAACTGCTTCGCCAAAGGACCAGCTCTTGGGATATTCCCCAACCCACCTGGCCCCCCAGCTAGGGTGGGGGCTCCAGAAGGCTGAGATTGGTTTGTTGGACAGCAGCTCCAGGACAGAAGAGGGGGGTGGGCTGACCACCCAAACCCCCTCTGGGCCCAGGCCCCATGCCTCGAGGAGGGGCAGCCTGAAGCCCGACACAGCTCCCTGCCAGACTATCTGCCTGCCCTTCTGACTGTGGTCGCTTGGCATGGCCAGCAACAGCAGCTCCTGCCCAACACCTGGGGGTGGGCACCTCAATGGGTACCCGGTGCCTCCCTATGCCTTCTTCTTCCCTCCTATGCTGGGTGGACTCTCCCCACCAGGACCTCTGACCACTCTCCAGCACCAGCTTCCAGTTAGTGGATACAGCACACCATCCCCAGCCAGTAAGTCTGGGTGTCGGGGGAGGCTTTGTGGGAGGGAGATGTGGAGGGCAGCAGGCTCAGGGCTTGGGCTCTTGGCACATCTATTCTGCTGGGAGCGTAATGAGTGGCAAGGTCTTTTCCAGACCAGTGGGATTATGGTGTGGGGAGCTCAAGGATGAAAGTCCCACTGCCTGTAGGCTTGTTTGCAGTGTTTGACATTGAGGGTGGCAGAGAGATGAACCATGCTGTTCCCAGCTCCGTGGAATCCCTTGTGCCCCTCTCCTGTGCTATGCCATTGAGGGCCTTTATAAATAGTTCCAAGGACTGGACACAGAGGCTGGAGGTGAATAAACAAACCTCTCAACATTTGGTGGAAATGGCAGCTCTGTGGAGAGCTAGAGAGCTGTCCCTCACCTACGTGCCCCCATCCACTACTCTGAGGGAAAGGGCTTCTGAGTAAAGGCAGGTGGCTAGAGCCCTCTGCTCTACCCCACTAGCATCCCCCACTAGCACCCCGTTTCTTTTTGTGGGAGAGTGAGAGAGGGACTGGCAGTTGAGCCTGGTGGACAGGGTTAAGTATCCCAGGAGAGGGCGCTGGGATTGGACTCTGGCTTAGACACATGCATGGTCTTGGCAGGGTCTGTGTTTCTGCCTCCACCCTTTGCTGTGATGGTCACCCATTGGCTGGGTGGGGGTCTCAGTACTCTTCCCTGGCTGGCCAAGCCAGGTAGTGGGAGGTGGCGGCAGCTATGGCCAGCTGGCAGAGTCCAGGCCTGAGGCCTGCCAGGCCGCTTACAGTAACTCTGGCCCCCAGGGCCCAGCTGGGCGCCAGGCCAGGGTTGGGGAGGAGGGAGCCAGGCCTGGCCTGGGGTAGGAGTGGGTGGAAGCAGCAGAACAGGCCATGGACGGCTGGCTGGCTGGGCAGCTGCTGACCTGGGAAATGTGTCCCACCTCTCCTGGCCATCAGGGACTGAACACCCTGCCCTGGGTACCCACGGCCCCTCCCACAGCTATTGGCAAGCTGCCTGGCACCACTGCCTTATGTGCCTGGCTGGGCTGGGTTAGTGTCCCCTTCTCGATGTGGGGGCAGAACTCTCTCCCCGGAGCCAGGGAGTCTCTTTGTCCCTGGGGCAGGCCCTGGCTGGGCACCTCACTGCCCACACTGGCCGTCAGCCCACTGCCACCACTGCTTCCTGGATCGCCTCCTCTGGCTCCACCACAGCCCCCTCCCTCCAGGCCCCACCAGCCACCAGGAATAGGGACTCTATATCTCTGCTCCTCTAAAAGTTCCCTGTACTTTGTGCCCTGGGGCTAGGGGACAGACAGGTGCTGCCTCAGTTTCTTTTTGCTAACCCTTTCTGAAAGCTTCATCTTCTGTTTCTGCTCCTTCTTCTGTCTACCTCATATAGGAGGGTGAGGCAGATGGAGTCTGGGAACCCCAATTCTGGTCTGGTCTTTTAGTTTGTGTTGGTGACAGGAGAAAGACAGTCTTTGGGGTTCAGGGTTGCTGGGGATTGGGTGGGTGCATCTATGTGGAATATTTGCTGCATTTGAAGGGAGCAGGATTAATAGTCCAATCTCAGGTCATTGCAGCTGGAAGAACATCCACTTCTTGTCATGGAGGGATTTTTAAGGAGTAGAGGAGTTGGGATCCTGCAACCTGGTGCCTGTGGATAGCTTTTCCTTCCCCAGGTGATGGGAACACAGCCCTACCTGGGGCCTATATTCACTGGAGAGTTGGAGGTGGGGGCTAGGGCCTGGTCCTTGTCCTTGCCCATTCTCTGCAGACAGAGCAAATGCTTTGCCCTCCCCTGAGTGTTGCAAGCTTCTTCCTCTTTCTTAGAGGTGGGTGGGGAGGGATTCCTACCCTGGTAACCTTCTACCCCCAGGGTGGGGTACCCACATTTCGGGCAAATGTGGCCTTCTTTGGCTTTCTCCACCCAAGTTAAGCAATGCCCCCTTCCTGTCCCCTCCTCTGTGAGTCTGTTAGTTTCCCAGCTCCTCCCCCACTCCTAGTAAACAACAACAATTTCTCTTCCTATTTAGACCCCCAGCTTCTGAGCTTCCTTTTCTGAGATCAGAGGCATGGCTTTGGGTTTGAAGGCATTTCTTCCTTCTCCTGTAGGGGTGGAGGAGCCTGGTGATCAGAGCTCTTCAGCTCTGGGTAGGGAAGCAGGACTGATAAAGATGTCACATGTCTGTCTTGGAGATGGAGGCAGCTTAGCTTGCCCCTTGGGGGTGATGATGGGGATCAGGCTGTTCTAGGAGAGATGAGATTGGTGGCCTTCCATTCCTGAAGGGAGCAATGGTATACTCTGGTCCTCTGAGGAAAACTCACTGAGGATGCTGCCTTTTCTTGTTCCCCACTGAGCAAAGGTGTTCCTCTAATCCCTTTCAGCTCTCTACCCAGGTGGGGTGGAGGCAACACCTTAGGTGTGCTGGGTGTGCCCTTCAGAAACCAAGTGGCCTGTGGAAAGACAGAACTCCTCTTTGGGTCACTGCGGGGAGAGGTGGGCATTATCCTAATGCCTGCTGCATCCTCCCAGGGAGCCAGGTGGGAGGCCCCCAAGAGAGTATGAGACCTTCCTCTCCCCTTTGTGCTTGGCCTCTGAGGACTGGTGTTTACTGTGGCGGTTTGGGATGCTGTGTGCATTATGGAGGGTTTTAGGGGTGAAGGTCAAGGTTGATTTTTTGTGTTAAGAAGGAAATTAAGGGGCTGAGGATATAGCTCAGTTGGTAGAGTGCTTGCCTTTCATGCACAAGGCCATGGGTTCGATCCTCAGCACCAAAAAAAACAAACAAGAAGGGAATTAATGACTAGTGTGTATTTGGTGAAAGAGTTCCAGAGTTGAGTGTGTTTTGGGAGAATCAAATCCAGTGCTCCAGAGGGGGTGTTGGCTAGCTTGTTTATATGCCAGGGCTCAGGGCGGGACATGATTTATGGCATAGCTTGTGTGCTTAAGGGGGAAGTGATCTTTCGACTGTTGTGTTTGGGAGGAGAGGGTCTCTCTTTCTTATGCTTGTGTCATGGCTCTGCTCAGCTGAAAGGGAGAACTAATCTTCCTTTTTTGTTGCTTACCCCGGGAATTCCATGAGCCAAGGGGTCTGATTGGGGGCCATGGAGTGGGCATTGGAGCTTGTCGGTCAAAACTTGGACATACTATGTGTGATTACCTCTCAGAACATGTTTCCTCATTTATAAAACAGGGATATTACCAGAACCTACCTCAGAGGTCTGAGTTAGGCAAGATTGTCAAGGTATTGTATTCAGCTGTGTGTGGCACATGACTCTGTGCCATTGGACCTTCGTTGTTTGTAGGTGGGAGCTGGAGAGAAATGGAGGCTATGGAGTACCTGCTGTGGGTCAGGAACTTTATCTGGGTTTTACAAATCTTAATCCCTACAATTTTGGGAGAGGGAACTTACTCCCATTTACACAAGTAAAAACTTAAGGTATGGCAGAACCCAATCTGGAGGACTGTAAAGCCGGGCTGTTTCCCACCATCCAGATAGGCAGGTGTGGGGGAGACACTTCCTGGGTGGAGAGCCTGGAGGGAATTCTGTGCCAATGTTGACACTCCCTCCTGTTGTCCTATTGCTGAGGCCCGTGTCTCTGCTTTAGCTTTCCTGCCCCACCCCACCCCAGGGGGTGCAAGGAAGGCACCAAGCCACACCCCCTCTTCTCTGTTTTGGATTCTGAAGGCTGGAGGAAAGGGGAGATAAGATGCCAGCCCATCTCCATCCTGTCCTGGAAGTTGTGGCTACAATCTGTTCACACCCATCCCCACCTCCAGTCTGCCCGCTGCAGCCCACAAGAGTTTGCAGAGCTCAGTGGGCACCCTCCCCCCATCTTCAGACAGACACTGAAGGAACAGCATGTAAAAGCCACAGTTCCTATTCTTATTTTGTTTCAATTTGTGGGGTGGGTGCAGGGAAGTTCAAAGCAGTCAACAGAGGAGCCAGGGATGGGAGCCTGAAAGCGTGGCTCCAGATTTTCCATCTAGGAGTTTGCTGTGTGTCCAGAGACTGGGGAGTGTCCCCAGGGTTTGGGTGAGCCTGGACCTGAAGCACAGTGGAGGGGGCTATGCCTTCCTCTTTTCTACTTCCTCTCCTTTGCAGTCTGTGCATCCTCCCTCCCTTCTTCCCACTCCCAGACCAGGGGGAGGGGATGCTGCCTAGCAATGCCTTTTCTGGGGGTCCAAAATGCAGAGTCAACTGAGAGCCCTTGGGAGAGGGAATTGTCTGAATGAAAATGGGATCCCTCACCTTTAATCTTGCAGCATGGATAAAGCACAGGCTCTCTCAGTGCAGGTCCCTTCATGGAATGGCAGTAGAGGCTCGTGGAAGGAAGCCTCTCTTTCTCTTAGGGGAGTCAGGTTCTGAGGCATTGTGTCTACCTCATGCCAAGGGATATGTGCCCATGTGGATGTGCTAGTACAGGACCTGACAGCCCTGTGGAGGGTTGTATCTGTGGAAAGAGGAAGTAGTACCTTCTCCAAGTCATGCTGGGGTGGTACCTTCTTCTCCTCCATGGCCAGGATAGACTGGAGGTCATTCACATTCAGCTCTGGCTATATCAAATAGAGGTCTTCCTCTTCCTGAAGGTGACCTGAAACCCCTCTACCTTATCTTCCCCCAAGGGCAGAAGTCCTAAAATATAGTTCTTCCTGTGTGGCCTTGGGCAGGTCACCTAACCTCTCTCTGAGTCTGTTTTGTCCTTCTTGAAGAAAGACTCCTAGTTTGTCCCTGGCTGGACTAGTTGTTGTGAGGCCACAATGACCCACTTGCTGGTGATAGCTTCTGTGAGTTTCAAATACCTTCAAGACCAGTGATAACAAGGGGCAGGGTGGAGCTGGGCATTGTCTTGGGAGATGGCCACCCTGTATTCAGATCTGGCATCAGGCCTCATGATCTGTTTAATGTCCCCTCTAGTTGAAGGTGGGGACAGAAGGGAAGACACACTGCTTAGCACAAGTGGGAGCTGGTTCAGCCCACTCTTGCTCTGGGTTTGCTAAGCACAAAGCCCTGGAGGAGCTGGAGCTGGAAGAATGAAGCAGAGGAGGATGGGGTCCAAGCTTCCACACCCTGCTGCTGGCCAGAGCCTTACTTTTCTCCTCTTATTGCCCCAGGATACTGTGTTCTGCCTTGACCTGCTGCATGACCTTGCAGTTGCCCAGAACAGGCACCTCACCCCAGCTTTTCTTTTCTAGCTCTGGAAATCCTATCCATCCTTCAAGGAACATCTTGAATGCTGCCTCTTCCCCAAAATCTTCACAGATGTTCTCCTTTCCTTGCCACCCTCTTCCTCCCTCCCTCCTTTGAATGCCTGTGGCTCCTTAGTTTTTTCTTTCTTACAATACTCATCTCTTTACCAGTTACTTCTCCCTTTCCTACAGTGAGCTATAATCATTTGGGAGATCTTGCCCTGACCACAAGGGACAGTGTCAGGTCCCTTACCACTTTGCAGCTGTGAGCATAGAGCCTAGCACATAACTGGTGCCAAAGAGCTACATCATTGGACGGAAAGATACTAAGGGCACAGAAGTACTCTGTCCTCTTCTCCAGCAGCCTCATTCACTGCCAAGACTTGCATACCTATCCCAGCCCCCAGTATTCCTTCTGCAACTTTGACCTTCAGTGCTGTGCCCCAAACCCATCTATCTGCCCAGTAGCAGAAGGACTTCTCTATAGTGCTGTCTCAGGAACTTAGCTATTGTGTAAGCTATACCAGATACCCTTTCCCACTCCACCCCACCCCCATTGGTTCTTCCTGTAAAATATCTTGTGAATTCACCTTTCTCTGTCCCTCACCACTGCCAGTTTCTTATGCTAAGCTACCTTTGCCTTAGCCTGGACTCCTGAAGTAGCTTCTAAATGGTCATTCTTGCCATCATTTTTGGTGGTGCCAGGGATTGAACCCAGGGCCTTGTGCATGCTGGGCAAGCACTTTACCAACCCCACTCTAATTCATTCTTCACACAGTATGAATTTCTTCAGGTCTTGCTTCTTTGCTTGTAATCTTTTTATGACTTCTCCTTGCATTTAGGATAAAATCCAAAAGCCTTATTGAAACCTACATAGTCTGGTCTTAGTCCACTTTCCAGCCTGGTCTGATGCCTCTTTTTCCTCTTGAATTTCATCTGCATCCATCCTGTCTTCTGTCAGTTCCTTGAATGAATCATCAACTTCTTTACCTCCAGGACCTTTGCACAGGCTCTTTTATTGGAACTGTACTCCTTCCTGCTCTTTTCCTGATTTCTGAATTTCTAAAATGTCTCTGCTTTGAATTTTTCCTTGACCTTGACACCTTTCTTTCAGAGCACACTATACTTGTGACATAATTCTCTCTCTCTCTCTCTCTCTCTCTCTATATATATATATATATATATATATACACACACACACACCATATGTACATATAATGTTTTCATATTACACATTAGTAGATGTTACTCCAGAAGGTCTTCAGGATATCCACTTTATAAAAGACACTTAGAAAATACAATTCATATTGAGTTGCTTTGGTGGAAGCATGTGCTCTGGTGACAGAAACTTGCATCTTTACCCATTATATTAGTAGTGTGATCTTTTTTTAAAAAAAAATATTTATTTTTCAGTTTTTCGGTGGACACAACATCTTTATTTTATTTTTATGTGATGCTGAGGATCGAACCCAGTACCCCATGCATGCCAGGCGAGCGCATTACCGCTTGAGCCACATCCCCAGCCCCAGTAGTGTGATCTTGCAGGACTCACCTACTCTTGCTGAGATTTCAGTTTCTTTTTTTGGTGGTATTGGGGATCGTCGAACCAGTCTCATGCAAGCTAGGAAATGCTCTACCATTAAGCCACATCTCCAACCCAAAATTGTTTATTTTTAAAGCCTCTTGCAGTTGCTGTGAGAATTAAGTGACAACATATGTAAAGCACCTGGCTTCTAGAAGAATAACCTTGTGTTTTATGTAAATTCATCTCCTTTTTACAGAGCAGGGTAATAGGATACCCCTCCTCCAGGGGCATCCCCTTTTTCTAAGGACCTACCCAACCAAGGTCCTTCTTTCAAAGAAACAGACATCCTAGGCATCCTGAGGGCTTCCGGGAGGAAGTGGTCAGCTGGAAGACACCAGACCCTCCTTTTATCTCTCCAGGGCTGGACCATTTGGCTGTGAATCCTAGTTCCCTAGTGGGAGACACCCTGGGCGGGGCTTTGCTCACCGGAAGCACGCAGAGTGGGGAGGAGAACCCCTCTGCTTGTGTTTGTGCCAACAGTACTGCGCTGCCGCGTTGGGTTCCGGCGGGCGGGCTGGTGGCCGGAGTCACACATGATGTCACAGACCGTGACACAAGCCGGGTGTCTCATTCAGACACAGTAACCAAGTTGCACAATGTCACAACCGGGACACTAGGCACGCTGCATTCGTGGCTCTAATGCTTGCCCACAAGCACCACGGCCCAGCCCCACCTTCGGCCGTTCTCTGCGTGTCTGGGAGAGCTGGCCCGGTCGGGCCGGGCAGGGGACCGGCGGGCGAACCCTGCGGGCGGGCTGGCGAGCGGGTGATGTCACGGGCAGCGGTGGGTGGGTCACTTGGAGGTGAGGCGCCGCTAGGCGAGTTCAGCGAGAGTTCAGCCGCATTGCATTAGGCAAATGAGGCTGGGGCTGGGTGGGGGTGTGTGTTAGGGGGAGGACACGGGGACCACCCCACCTCCCCGGCCTCCGCAGCGTCTGCCCGGGGAATGACCAAAGCTGGGTGGGGGGGAGGCTGGGAGCCGGAACTCGGATGGGTGAGACGCCCGCGCCTCTTCCGCCCGCACCCCTCCTTTCCCCGTACCCTGCCTCCGTCTGTACTCGGCGTACTCCTCCTTTGGTTCGTTTTTCTCTTCCTTCCCCTCTTCTTCCCCTTCGAGGATCTCCCCACTCGCTCTTCACTCGTCTCCCTGTGTTTCGTCGTCTACAGTCTGACCCGCCCCAAAAGGGTTAAGCCAGGGGCGGTGCCTGATCGGGGCGGGGCAGAGGAGAGGAGGTGGGACCTGAGGGAGGGAGCTGTCGGCCGGGGGCGGGGGCTGGGGGGGCCGCGGCGCGCACTCGGGAGACCCATCTAGCCTCCCGCGGCCCGGCCTGGCGGAGGCGGGGCCGCTCGGGGTTCCCACCCCCACCCGGAATCCTCGCCCAGGAGAAGCCCGGGAGTCCCGGAGCGTTGGAGGAAGTGCTCGGAGACCCCCCCACCCCGCCTGCTCCTTACCGAACCCGCCTCCCGCCTGCGGACTTCGGGAGCCGTCCGACTCTTCCTCGGACACGGGAGACTTGAGATGGGAGCCCCCTCGAGGTGAAGCCGCCGAGTTCTCTGGCCTCCGCTGAGCGTCCCCTCCCAGGGACCCCAGTCTGCACACGCAACTTCCCGCTTTCCACCTGAGACTGGTGGAGGGACTGGTGGAGAGACCGGCGGACTTAGACGTTGGCACTTACGGACAAGGGCGCCCCCACTGCCCGGCTGCCCGGGTCGCCAGTCGGGGCAAGGGGACGTATTCCTTGTCCCCGCCTCAGCTCGGATGGCGCGGCCGGCTGAGTGAGGGGGCGGCACGCAGGACTTCCCCACCTGGACCTCTTGTTTTCAGGGGGGAAGATGTACGAGAGTGTGGAAGTGGGGGGGCTTGCCCCCACCCCTAACCCCTTCCTAGTGGTGGATTTTTATAACCAGAATCGGACCTGTTTGCTCCCGGAGAAGGGGCTCCCCGCCCCGGGTCCCTACTCCACTCCGCTCCGGACTCCGCTTTGGAATGGCTCAAACCACTGTATGTACCGGCCTCCGCTCTGCTATTGTAGGAGGTGTGGGTGGCGGTGGGGCTTCCACTTCTCCCCGGGGATGCAGGCCTGGGCACGGTAGGGGTCTTGTCCCTCCCCTTCACTTTCCCTTATCTCACTTCCACTTGAGTGCCCTAGCTGGACAATTGTCCCCAGTAACCCTGGGGTGCTGTTTCTGTTATAACCGGGCTGAGGAACTTTGAGGGTTCCTCCTTTCAAGGAAGCGTTCATTCACCTCTCTTGCACTTCTTCCAGGGGACTTGAAGCCCAGCCTCTTGCCCCCAGTTTATATCTTCTTGTTTGGAATCCCATAGCTTACCAGCAGGCTGGAGGGTGGGATAAAGGTGCTCCTGTGAGCTTGTCTGATCCCAGGGGGAGGGGCTATCTCCCCAGATCCCACCCCTGCTAAAGCCTGGGGGAGAGCCCCCTCCCGTGCACATCTGCTGACCCTAGCCCCCACTCTTGTGTCATCAGAGTGGGTATCAGGAGAGTGCTCCGTCTTTGGTGCTTCCAGTGGGGTGTGGCAGAAGGGGCTACTTCACCAGATCCTAGTCTACTGTCCTGACCCAACCCTTAGGTAGGGACCAATCTTAGGGAGGGGTATCTGGTTCATCTGGGGGTGATTTGGCCCCAGACACTGGCTGGCATCCCAAAGGATTCTTTCTCCAGGAATGGAAAGAAGAGGCTGCTCTGTTGGGAATAATCCTCCTTCCTCTAGTCCTAATCTGGGTTGAGTTTGTCTTTGTGGGTCTGGGGCTGTTCTGGAAATGAGGAATATGTTATTCTCTCCTAACCCTACTGGCCACCAAATCCTTTTGTTAGTCTAGGAAAAGAGGGCCAGGTGTCTTTTGCTGTCCCTAAGAGGGGCACTGATGAGAACCCTGATGTCCTGGCAGTTGAGTACCTTCACCAGTCAGGGTTTAGGCTGGAGAGGGAGGGGTTTGTGTATGCCAGGGTGAACACCTGTGTGTATTCATGCCCATCTGTGAGGTGGGCAAGAACAGGCGCTTGGGGGGTTATTGTTAGGTGACTCAGATTTCTTACCCTATCCATCTGTACTTGGCTCTTCCCAAGAGGTTCTCCCACCTTCTTAGACCTGCTGCCACTCTCTTGCCTGCCAGGGAGGAATGGAGGGGGTCTCTGGGGATCTGACAGATTAGAAAGATTAAATGGCAAAGGACTTACCCACCCTCCTGTAGCCCCTCTTGCTTCAGGAAGAGACCTGAGGTGGACAGATTGCTCACCTCTGCCCTCCCAGAGACTCCTCTACACCAGTCTTTCCTATCGTCCTGCCCCCTGACCTTTGCCTCTGGGGCTGAATCAGCTGTGAGGCTGCAGACCAGAAGGGAGGGGTGAGTGATAACCACTAGCTTTGAAAAAGAGGGAGGTGAAAGAGGTGACATTAGAACCCTTTCCATTATCCCAGCAGTGGAGGAAAAAGTCCCCTCTTTACATGCACACCCTCCACAGGGATAACTGGGGCAGGGCTGCCAGGCCCACTCCTTTCACTGCCTTCTCTAGAGCACTGGGGATCTGGGAGTCTGAGCCCTTGGGCTTCAGCCCCTGTCTCTTCCTTAGCCCATGGGGACAGCTCATCTCTTCCTGGCCCAGAACTAAAAGGGAGGAGGTTTGCAGAGTCCTACATGTGGCCAGTTTGGTGAGCCTGCTTCCCCCAACCACTGGATATGAGGAAGTGGAGACCTGCTTCATACTCAGCCTGGAGTGGGTTTGAGCTAGAGGCCTGGGTTCCAGTTCCCCTAGTCAGCGTGGGGTGTGTATATGGCAGCCATGGGGTATGAGTTTGCTCTGAGGCATGCCGGAAGAACCTGGAGTTGTGGTGGCCACTAGACCCTGTCTAGATTGCATAGGACCAATGTCACTCCTTGGTATGGTGAGGCTCTCTGGGGACTGGAGTCATTTTCCAGCCCCCTCATGGAGAATTCTCCACTCACCCCTTGCCTCCACCAAGGGTGGAAAAGAGCAGGTTTGTGTGGGAGGAGACCTACTGTATCCTGCAGGAACCTGGAGACCTTGATTCTCTCTCCGCAGCCCCCATTTCTGTGCCCTAGACAAGGGGTGCATAGGATGTGGCGCCCCATCTGTCCCCCACCAATCTCCGCAGCTCACGCCTCCGCCCGCTCCCAGACGTCCAAGAATGTGAAGCACGTGGATGCCCGTAGTGGGGGAGGGGAGAGATGCTTATCGAGCGGCCCGCTGGGCTCAGGGCTTTCTTTCCCTGGTTGGCTGGCTGTGCTACACCCAGAGCCACCCCCACCCTCTTCCCCGGTGTAAGCAGGGCGGTTGAGAGAGGGTCCTTCGCCCCCTCCCCAATTCTCCCCAGGGTTTGTGGAAGGGAGCTGTGGAGGAGAGGGCGCCAGCTGGATTGGGAGGGGTGCCGCTGGCCAGGGGCCCGGCTGATTTCCTGCTGATCTCCTCCAGGAAACCGGCCCCTTGCGCGAGCCTGCGAAAGGCTCTGGGGCGGCTCAGGGGCGTGGGGACTCCGAGTGCTCTGCGCGCCCGCCCAGGAGCGGGAACTGGGGAGGGGCACCCTGGCAGCAGTGGCGGGAGGGGACGCCGGGCTTCCTGGGCCAGTTCCAGCCCTCTACTGGGCGCTGGAACTTTGAGCTGAAAAGGTGTGGTCCTTCTTCTGCTTTAGTCCTGATTCAGGAAGAGGAGAGATTTGTGGGCTGGGGCCTCTCGGGAGGGAGGCCTGCAGGGAGAGGCCAGGGTAGTCCCTCCTGGGTGGTATCTTTCCCCTTCCCTCTAGTGTGCAGAAGTATAGCTGTGCTCTAATTCGTGCAGAAGCAGAGGGAGCCTGGAGTCCCCACACCTCTGCCTTGTCCCTCCTGCCTTGCTGGTTAGAAGCCTGGGGAGGTGGGGACTGTGCCCCAGGCTCTGGGTTCAAAGGGCAGAGCAGGAAACCTTGAGCTGGGTTATCTGGGTGACAGGTGGGGATATGTTGGGGTGGGGGTATAGCTAGACTGTATTGCAGCCTATAAGGTAGCCAGTCAAGCTGCTGTGGGATGGCTGAAAGGGGCTTCACCCAGCCTAAACTGTAGCCCCAGCCCTGGGTAAATTGTAAAAAGCACATTTTTTTTCAGCTCTATAAACAACCCCTGGACTTTGCCTTAGCTCCAAATTTCTATGAGCCTTTGCCCCTCTGGTGTGTCCCTGACTGGCTGCTCCTCATCCTGGTATCCTGTGCCTTCCTCTGCTCCCCCTTCCTATCTGTACCCCAGAGCTCCCTCAGTTCTCTCCTCCTCCAGTCTGGTTCATTTTAGAGGGCGGGCTTAGGGCAAAGGATGGGTTAGAAGGGGAGGGGAGGTCAAAGCTTTCTTCCCCTGCCTGTTGGAATGCTGACCAGGATTCTAGGCCACAACCCCCCCACCTCCTTGTCCTTGATGCCCCCCCTCCCCAGTCCGGATTGTCTATTGTTACTGCTTTTACATCTTGGAAAAAGTTAGCACAACAAAGGGCTCCTTTGTTGCTCACCCCTCTGCCTCCTGGCCTCACCCAGGCCCCCCAAACCCCCCCCCCCAGCAGCTGTTCATTGGCCTCCCTGCCTGTCTGATTTGCTTGTCTGGCTTGGGGAGAATGAGATGGGGGGAAAAACAGGCCAGGACAATTTGGTGTTGGGGTGAAGAGCAGAAGGCTGGGGGTGTAGTCCCTTCACTGCAGGTTGCTCTCTGGGCAGGAAAGAGAATATGGGCTACAGCAGTACTGGTCAGCTGGGCTGACCAGGAAAGTGGTGCCCAGGCCTTACTAAGAGCCAGGAAAGCCTGCCAAGGTTGTTGGCCTGCTTCCCTGTCATCAACTGCCTGGCATCCCCTGGTATGTTTGCAGGTAAGGGGGGAGGGTGCTGCAGCCCCCTTGTCCCCACACGTCCTTTCTCTGTTCCTGGACTTTGGGGCCATAGGACTCATGTCTGTAAGGTACTTGGACCAGGAGCTGGGGGTACTTTAAATGCCAGTTTCTTATATGCTAGAGTATAGAGTGGAGCTTGATTGGGGTGTGTGCAGAAACATATCCCTAGGGAAGCATCCTTACTCATCTTTGGCCCCAAAGAAGTGGATGTGGCAGACCTCAGGAGGACACTGGATGGCCCCTTGGGGATCGAGGATTACCTGTGTTGTAGTTCTTATCCAGCACACTACACCCCCAGTTGCCCAGGCTCTAGACATAGACATCCCCCACCCAGGCCAATCCTGTTTGGCCTGGGGTGATGGGCATGGAGCCAGGCACTAGGGAGATTTGGCCAGTGGGGGCTGCCCATGCTGGCTGGGTCACCCCTCCTGGCTGCCCTCTTGGAGCCGAATAACAGAAGGAGAGGGGGTAGTAACCCGGACATAGTATTGAGGCCAGACAGACAGAGCATTGATGGGAACAGACCCCTTTTGTCATGATGCTTCCCCCCAGACATCGGGCACCCAGAGTGATGGGTTCCTGGGGCCATAGGAACTCTTTTCCTGTCTTCAAGGGATCTCCCTAAATATCTCTAGGAGGCCTAGCTTGCTTTACCCCAATATTTGTGATTCTTCTTTGCACACCCTGCCTTGAGTCCCTGGCCAGGGGATTGTTTGGGTGGAGGAGGGGCTGTGGTTGCTGGCAGAAGGGGTGGAGGGGGGAGCGGAAGCTGAGGGGGCTGAGGGAGTGGCCGGCTTTGAATATCCTGTTGACCCCAGTTTCCTCTGCCCCCAGCTTATGTCCTCTTCTCTCCCTCCCTCATCAGGCCTTAACTCCTTCCTACCTCTGGGGAAACCAAGCCAAGATGCCTGGAGGCCCCAGCTTTGGAACTGGGCTGCTCCTGCTCCCCACCCCACAAAACAGCCATACACACACACACACACACACATACACATCTCTGATGATTTATAATCTGATCTTTCTGGTGTCAAAGGTGGGGTCCTGGAAAAGTAGTCAGGAGTGATGGGGGAAATAGAGGTGTCATGGCAGCCTCCTTCCTCAGGGGAAGGCTGAGAGTGCCAGCTTTCCTGAGACTGTCCCTGCCCCAGGCTTTGAATCCTGCTGCAATGGTGAGCATAGGCTCCTGGATGGGACCAGGAGGCAGGGTGGGGCAAGGTCTCTAACTGCTCTCTTCTCTTTTCTAGCCATTGAGACCCAGAGCAGCAGTTCCGAAGAGATAGTGCCCAGCCCTCCCTCGCCACCCCCTCTGCCTCGCATCTACAAGCCTTGCTTTGTCTGTCAAGACAAATCCTCAGGCTACCACTATGGGGTCAGCGCCTGTGAGGGCTGCAAGGTGAGTTGAGGAGTCATGGGGAAGGGCAGTCTTGATTAGATAAATGGGATGTCCCCAAAGATGTTGCTCTTGAGACTTGATAGCAGCAGTGGAGGCGTAGGGAACACCTGCAATAGACCCTCCTCCTTGATGCCAGGGCTCCCCGAAACCAGTGGTGCCCTCCTGCCTGAGCTGCTTTCCCCATCTCCATCCTCCTGCTGGCAGGGCAAACATTGCTCTGCCACCGCTGCCCAGGTTACCATGGTGAGCTGGCTGCCGACAGGCTCTTGGCTGGGGACCCAGGAGACCTGCCCCTGGCGGCCCTGTCTGAACCTCACCATGGCAGCCAGGCAGAAGGCATTTGGGAGCAGGCACCCTGCCTTGGCCTCCCCTTCAGGCACCCAGTCTGTGGTGTGGGCTCCTCATGTCTGGCTGGCCCCACCCATACCTTAGACTCCAGGTTAGATGTAGCTGTACCTTCCCAGCAGTTCCTCTCCCTGTGAGTCTCGTACTGGGTTCTTCTTCCAGAAGTAGGGCTTACAAACTGCACAGCTTCGGGGCTGTGTTTGACTCTGGGTCACAGCCTAGAGTAGCTGATCCCAGGTATGAGACTCAGGTCAACAGCAAAGCCAGGCCTCAGACTGTGTGTCTTCTTGTCCTGTCTGATTGTTCCTGGCTTCTTCCTACCTAGTCTGACTGACTGACTCTATCTGGGTGAACATGTGTATCAGTCTGGTTAGTGAACCTGTCTCGCTGCCTTCTCCCAAGTCTGTGTGATTATGAGTGTGTGCTTCTCATCTTCTTGGCTTCTTCCTTCTTCTCATCTCTTTCTGTGTTCTGAGTGCTGGGCTGTGGGTTCCAAATCTCTGCCTCTTTCCCATCCAGGCCCATGTGTTCCTATTCCTGACTCATCAGCAGCCTTGAGGTCCTGTCCCCTCAAGGGAGGAGTCGTTTATGTGGGTATAGGTTGGGAGAAGACTCCTGCCCACGCTGCAGGATTGAGGCGGGTCCTGGGATTCTCCTGAGGAGTCTCCTTCTCCTAGGTGAATCATCTACCCACCTTTTCTGGCCTGTTCAAGGCTCAATGGGCAAAGGCTTGGGGGCAGCAGCTGCTGGCAATCTTCCCCAAACTGAGACTCCATGCTGGGCACTGCTCCCACTGAGGGTGCGGATGACCTGACTCCCTGCCCTCCATACCCAGGGCTTCTTCCGCCGCAGTATCCAGAAGAACATGGTGTACACGTGTCACCGGGACAAGAACTGCATCATCAACAAGGTGACCCGGAACCGCTGCCAGTACTGCCGGCTGCAGAAGTGCTTCGAAGTGGGCATGTCCAAGGAGTGTGAGTGCCACAGGGCTAGGGGCCAAGCCCCACCCCAGGTGGGGCCAAGGTGCTCTTGAAGGCCAGTGGAGCAGGGCCATGTGGATGTGTGTGCACATGCGTAGACATGCGTGCTATGGCATGCAGGCTCGTGGTTAAGAATGGTTTGTGTATAGCTGCAAGGGTCTGTTTGTGGTGCCAGCTGGCTGTGTGTCCAAGTGTGGGTCAGTGCTCAAGCCCAGTGTGCATATAACTATTCCATTTGCACGTCCAACTGTAGTATTTGTACAATCGTGCATGTGTATCTGCTCCCAGGATAGCTTTCTCCCAGGCCCTGCTTGGTGTTAGGGTGGGGCTCAGAGGCATACCTGATTATGCATTTTTGGGAGGGGCCCTAACTCTGGGAGGTGCTAGGTTGGTATTTCTGTATGGAGTGGGAGCTGGTACAAGGATCCGAAGCCATTGTCTAGGTAAGCCTGGGACCTGGAGTAGGAAGAGAATTAGAGCTTCTCAGATCCCAAAGGAACAGGGGTTTCCAGTTTGGGCTCAGCTGAGGCCCAAAGGAGGGAGGGAGGGGAAGGCTGGACAGGGAGACCCTCTTGTGTTGAATCATGGGTGTTGCCGTGGTGACCGGTGATTGATGATGTCAGAGATAAATGACGCTGACAGACGCCTCCTTGTCTGCGTGGCCGTTGCTATGGAGCTTGAGCCTTGGGGGATGGAGTGGGGGAGGGGGACACAGGACCCCCTAGCCCTTTGTGGGGAGGGTAGTGAGGAGGGAAGTGGAGTGGGGGTTTAGGGATGAGGTGGTTCTGACTGATGCACCAGGAGCCCTAGACAGGAACAGAGGGGACCTGGAGTATCCTGCCATCTCCTGCCTCAGGAGGCTGGGCGAGCTTGGTTTTGAGCTCAGGAAGTGGTGCTCCCTGCTGTAGAGTGGGTGACAACTTGGGACCTGCAAGTCTGAGACCATCCCAGAAGGGCTGTCACCTCCTCCTCCCTCAGGCCACCTTCCGCTCTTTTCACTTTTTCACTGCTGAAGGACCAGTATGGGGACCCCCTCTCCCTCCCACTGACAGCTCCCCGTCGCTCCCTCCTTCCCCTCTCCCGGCTGCTCTGTGCCCCGGAGCTGAGCAGCTGCCATTTCAATAGAATTAAAGCTTCCGAATGATAAACGTCTTGTCACAGCTGCAATTTTCTCTTCCCAAATTATCCCCCCACTCTCCCTCTCCCTCTCCCTCCTCTCCCCTGCACTTTATTGAATTTGCAGAATCGACATGAGTGATCTCCAAATTATGCCAGCTCCCCCCACTGCTGCCCCCTTCCTGGGCCCCCACCCCCACCCTCCCTTCCTCCCTCGTCAGCAGCCACCACCACCGGTCCTGTGAGTGATTGTGTGTCTGGGATAATCGGCTGGTAACGACCCCATCGCTTCTTTAAAGCCGAGTGGTGTGTGCGGCTCAGCGCCCCCCGGTGATTTGTCAGTTCCCCAGCTAATGGACCGAGAGAGTCACCCGCCTAGCCCCCAACTCAGAGGCTGGGGAGCCCTAGTACTCCCCACCTGCTCAAGGAGTTACTCTGAGCCTCTTAGTACTAGGGATCTCCAGGGAGACTGCCGGGAGGCTGGGTGCCGAGGAAGGTCCTTCTTAGGGGGACGCTGGCAAGCAAGGTACAGAGGAGGAAGATGTGTCCTGCAGGTCCCAGCCCTGCTCTCACTCCCGAGTGTAGGCTGAAGGGGGTGCTTGGAAGGACAGCGTGTCACTGGCTGGCTGTGGGGCCTGTGTGGGGATGGGTGGGGGCATAGCTGTGGTCATGGGGCAAGATAAGGCTAGAGCGTAGGGGATGCCTTTCCTGTCCGAGCGTGCATCGCGTGTCTTGTGTGTTCGTGACAGCCAGGGTGACCTCAGCAGCTCTGTATGGTGGGAAGTGCTAGACCTGCGGTGGCCGCTGCTACAACAGCTCTCTAAGCCGCCCCTTGCCCTCCACAGCTGTGAGGAACGACCGAAACAAGAAGAAGAAGGAGGCGCCCAAACCCGAGTGCTCCGAGAGCTACACCTTGACGCCGGAGGTCGGGGAGCTCATTGAGAAGGTGCGCAAAGCGCACCAGGAAACCTTCCCTGCCCTCTGCCAGCTGGGCAAATATACCACGGTATGTGCCCCCTGGAATTGGGGGTGGGGAGCGCCCTGCAGGATGTCGCTTCTGGTATGCTTTCCCCCTCACGCCTGGCCGGGAGCCTGGCCGGGAGCCTGGCCGGATCTCCTTATCTCCCTTCTCCCCTCTGCTGCCACTGCCTCCAAGGAGCTCTCAGGAAGTGGAGGCTGGCTGGAGGGCAGGTCAGGGAGCCAGGCTGAGCATGGGTGCCACTAAGGAGGCCCTTACTCTCCTCCCTCTCCCAGAACAACAGCTCAGAACAGCGTGTATCTCTGGACATTGACCTCTGGGACAAGTTCAGTGAACTCTCCACCAAGTGCATCATTAAGACTGTGGAGTTCGCCAAGCAGCTGCCCGGTTTTACCACCCTCACCATTGCCGACCAGATCACCCTCCTCAAGGCTGCCTGCCTGGACATCCTGGTGAGGGTCTGCCCCCCACTGTCCTGGGCACTGCCCTGTTCTTGGGGGATGTCCTCTCAGCTAAATAGTTGCTCTTCTGAATGTCCATATTGAATTGACCTGTCCAAATGCCCACCACCTAAATATCCACCTTTCCTCCCCCATGTGTCCACCTGCCCACTCATTTGCCTGTGCATCTGTCCGCACAGCCACTCAGCAGCTAGTGTGTATGCATTCACCCAGTCACCTTGCTCATAGTAAGATTCACCTACACCCATCTGGCCAATCCTTGAGCTGTGTCGGGAGCC
The DNA here is from genome assembly GCF_048772815.1 of Callospermophilus lateralis. Taxonomy (NCBI): domain Eukaryota; kingdom Metazoa; phylum Chordata; class Mammalia; order Rodentia; family Sciuridae; genus Callospermophilus; species Callospermophilus lateralis. The sequence continues at coordinate 21,722,890 of NC_135315.1, read as the reverse complement.
CGAGGTGGATACACCACTGTACCCTCTCCTGAGAACCTCCCAGTGGAGGAGGCCACAATGAGTAAACAGAGGATACAAAATTGCTAAGTGCTACCCAGAGGGAAGGGGAGGCTGTGTCCTCCCCATCAGAGAGGGTTGTGACTCCCTGGCCACCAGGGAAAATGTCTGAAAGGAGTGCCCTCTAGAAGTTGATAGAAGGGACAGGTGAGAGGGCGTCCCCTTTCCAGGAGCAAAAAAGGCCTGCTGCTGGGAGACCAGTTCCCTTTCAGACATGTCCAGGGTGAGGCACCTGGGATTTGGTGAGGCTAGTGGGTGGTAGGCAGAGAGCGTGCTGTCCATGCGCAGCCACCCATCTCCATGCCCAGATGTGGAAGGCACCATCAGGGTGCACCTGGTTCAAGTCAGGACACCTCGACTGAACTTTGTCCTGTGAACTGTGGACACAGATCTTCCTAGTTCCTTGTCTCCTGGAAATTTGTGTCCCTCTGATTCTCTGTGGAGGCAAGATGACCTAGATCTGCACTGCCCAATACAGTAGCCACTTGCTCTGTGTGGCTATTTAAATTTAAATTAATTACAGTTAGGCTCAGGCCAGTTTCTCAGTTGCATTACTCACATCTCAATACTCAGTAGCCGCATAGGTCTGGTGGCTACTGTGCAGGATGGTGCAGAGAGAAGCTTTCCATCATTGTAGAAAAATTCTGTCAGACAGCACTGCTCTGGCTGCCTGCCAGGTGGTCCTCTGGGGAATGCTGGTTCTGTGTGCCAGGGGTAGATGGAGCTTGAGTCCCTGAACTTGTGCCTCTCTGCACCCAGATCCTACGGATCTGCACGCGGTACACGCCCGAACAGGACACAATGACCTTCTCGGACGGGCTGACCCTGAACCGGACCCAGATGCACAACGCTGGCTTCGGCCCCCTCACCGACCTGGTCTTTGCCTTTGCCAACCAGCTGCTGCCCCTGGAGATGGATGATGCTGAGACTGGGCTGCTCAGTGCCATCTGCCTCATCTGTGGAGGTGGGCAGGGGCCCGGGTGTGGGGACCAGGTCCAGGGTGGGAGTGCAGGCCTTGGAGCCTTTGCAGAAAACTTAGACATCATCTGCCATGTCCCTCTGAGAGAGGGACACTGAGGCCTTGAGGGGCAGCAAGACAGCAGTGTCAAGGGCCTGAACCCTGAAGCCCTATTTCTTCTAGGGAGTTCAAGAATGAGGACTGGAGGGTCAGTCTGCCCAGGTTCAAGTCCTGGGCAGCTGTGTGACCTTGAGCAGGTTACTGATTTTTTAATGTTTATTTTTAAATTTTAACTTTTGGTTGTTGAGCTTTTCCGAGCCTGCTTCAGAGCCTCTGTTTCTGTCAAATGGGGTCAATAACAGTCGGTCTACCTCATGAAGTCGAGGTGGGGTTAACGAGATTTTCAATAAGGCAGAGTGTGCCTGCAGTAAGACCCGGTTCATGTTGATTGCTGTCACCATCGTGTGTGATTTCTGCTGCATTGTGCCTGGTGGGATTGGGAGCCTGCTGGGAATCCTCCCTCTGCTTGACAGTGGTGCTGCCTGTTTAGGGGTCCCAGACCCACAAAAGGGGCTGGTAGGGAGGGCTTTGGTAACTCTGGTCCTAACTCCTCTTTGCTTACATTTAAGGGCCTCTGTTCCCACTGGGCGCTCAGAGACCCCCTGTCTTGTGGGGAGGTCTGAGGTACCCTCTGGGCTGCCCTAACTGTGGCCTGTTCAGACATGCCCCCCAGTGGCCGATACTGGGAATGCAGTTGTGTGCTAGTTGAGGGCATCTGCTCAGGGGACAGTTCTGTGCTTCTCAGACCGGCAGGACCTGGAGCAGCCTGACAGGGTAGACATGCTGCAGGAACCACTGCTTGAGGCGCTGAAGGTCTATGTGCGGAAACGGAGGCCCAGCCGTCCCCACATGTTCCCCAAGATGCTGATGAAGATCACAGACCTGCGAAGCATCAGCGCCAAAGGTGAGGCTCCCTGACCTAGAAGGGGTGGCCCCTCCACCTAGCCTGGGACCTACTATTCATGCCCAGGGTCTGGCCCCCAACAGCTTGGCTGGCAACAGCTCACCCTGCCCAGACAATGTGCTGCTCATCTGGATCCACCTGTCCCTGTCCCTGTCTACGCTACACTTCCCTGAAAGCTCTCTGGCCAGATGCCTTTGCATGGTAGTTCAGGGCACGGCTCTGGAACTAGACCCATGGGTGTTGTCCATGAGCCAGAAACTAGCAGCTCTGGACCTCAGTTTCCCATCTGAGGAGTGGGGATGGTGATAGTGGTGATAGTGTCTGGAGGTGGGAGTGGGATAATCAGCAGGCCCAATGTCAAACCCAGGTAGGCAGTCTGACCCTAGAGCCCAAACTTGGTACCACTTTGCCCCATTGCCACAAGCCCCTGGACATGGGGTCTAGGAGAGCTGTTATGTGTCAAATAACTAAGTCCCAAGTATAGTGTGTGGTGGGTGCTACATTCCTGTATTGTCCTCCCGCCTCCCATGGCCCTCCCACCCTTGTTGGCCAGGGTGGGGCATATTGACCTCCACCTTCCTTTCCTGCAGGGGCCGAGCGAGTGATCACGCTGAAGATGGAGATACCAGGCTCCATGCCACCTCTCATCCAGGAAATGCTGGAGAATTCAGAGGGCTTGGACACTCTGAGCGGACAGCCGGGGGGCGGGGGACGGGATGGGGGTGGCTTGGCGCCCCCGCCAGGCAGCTGTAGCCCCAGCCTCAGCCCCAGCTCCAACAGAAGCAGCCCAGCCACCCACTCGCCGTGACCACTGCACCACTTGGACACAGCCCTGGCCCATGCCCCGGCTTTCTCTGCCTCCTACCAACCAAGCAACCCTGCCCGCCCTGCCCCCACCGGCCTCCCAGACAGAACTGGGGACCTTCCCAGGGGACAGGAGGGAGGAGGCAGCAACTCTCTGGACAAAGGCCTGGGCCCGCGATGGACTGCCCTCTCTGCAGCCTGGGCTGACGTCGGGGGCCAGGCAGTGAGCCAAGCGAGGACCTGGGCCTGGACCTTGCGTTTGTCAAGACAGCCCTGCCCGCCTCGCCACATCTTCATCACCAGCAACGCCGGGACCTGGCTCCCCATCCTCCGAACTCAAGCCATTGCTCCCCGGTTGGGGAACCTCCCCCCGCCTCGGTTGGTGACAAAGGGGTGGCCGGGGTGGGGGGTTCCCCCTGTATATACCCTGCCATACCAACACCCAGGTATTAATTCTCGCTGGTTTTGTTTTTAATTTTTTTTGTTTTGATTTTTTAATAAGAATTTTCATTTTAAGCACATTTATACTGAAGGAATTTGTGCTGTGTATCGGGGGGAGCTGGATCCAGAGCTGGAGGTGGGTGGGTCCTGGGGGAGGGAAGTGGCTCAGAAGGGCTCCCGCTCGCTCTCCCTCTGCGTCCCTGTCCCTCCAGCCCTCCTCCTCAGCCTTCTCCTCTTCAGTTTTCTCTTTAATACTGTGAAGTACTAACTTTCCGTGGCCTGTCTTCCCCTCTGTGCTGGGGGAGCAGCCAGCCCCTTCCTCCCTCTTCCTAACCACTGGGTGTGGACAGTTTCGGGTAACCCTTGGAAGGAGGGGTCCTGGCCTTTGGCATCTGCCTCCACTCAATGACAAGTGGGGTAGGGGGAAGAACTGGGGTCCCTGGGGACATGTAGAGTGCTTCTCTACAATGTCTCTGCCTGTCAGGGCCCAAATCATCCGAGCCCCCAGCCCCATTGTGAAGGGGCCAGCCAGGGGTTCTGAGCTGCCTCTGCCCCCAGCCTCACAGCCACCAGCACCCCAAGGGGTCCCTGGACACACACACACACACACACACACACACAGAGTTGATGGGCTGACACACTTAGCCTGAGTTCCTCCATTTCCCTGGCCTATCCCCCAATCCTGGCTTGCCCCACACCCATGCCCCCTTCTTTTCCCGCAGGACGGGTGTTTGGGGGGGGTCCCCTTTCCTTACCCCTGCACCTCTGGGCTGGGGGAGCTGGCTCTGCCCTGCCCTCCTGGCCCCAGGGCTGGGGTCCCATCCCCCAGAGCCCACTGGCGCACCTATTACTGTTGGACTTTCCACTGAGATCTACTGGATAAAGAATAAAGTTATATTTATTCTACACCTGCCTCGGCTTCGCTGCCTCCACTCCCTTCCCTTGGTGTCCAGGTAGGGGGCTTGGGAGGGGGGCTTCCTGACAGGCTTTTGGCCCCTGCTGTCAGGCACAGGCACGGGGGTGGGGGGCCACAAGGGTTAGGCCTGTGTGCTGCTCGAAGCTGTCCTTCCAACAGGGTGAGGTTCTTTGGAGACTCTGATGGAGGAGACAGCTCCCTGCAGTCAGGGAGCCCCCAGGCTGGGAGTGGGGAGGGGAGAGGAGGAAAGACTTCCCCAGCCCTCAGGAACCTCCAATCCGAGGGAGGAAGCCAGTCCCTGGTCCATGGAGAACCAGAGGCTGAGCTTGGATCTCAGAGGAGATCTCTTTTGGAAGTGACCACAGACTTGATCTTTATGGCAGGAGTGGCAGGTGGCATAGGGGTGGGGGTCAGGCCTTATGTCAACCTATAAGAACATGAGATTGGGGTAAAAGTTCAGGCAGTCAGCCCACCCATCCCTCTGCCTTCAGGAAGGACTGTCCAGTCCTCCCCTATCTACCTGAAGCCCATTTGTGGGCAGCAGGCACAGAGGAGAGTTTGTGGGAGAGCCTGGATGTTACTCATCCATATGTGTGTGGCAGATCCCAAGGACCTTCAGAACCAATTTTGCCCATCCTTCAACCCAGAGAAGGCAATGTCCCTGCCCCAGGCTCAACAGCGAGTTAGTAGCAGGTTGGGTATCAGTACTCAGGGCTCCCAATTCTTGTTGTAGGGCTCTTTACTGGATCCCTGGAACTGCATCAGAAGAAACCTCATACAGGAAGCAGGGGTGGTGGTGATGGTGGGAGGAGGTTGTCTGGTCCTTTGCAAAGACAATCAAAAGGAGTTCCCCAGCAATTTCTACTTCTGACACTAGGTGGCAGCAGCTCCTCACTGAAGTCACTGTTTACTGCAGGAGCCTTGGGAAAAACGGGTTTTCCTCTAGTAAATGTTTTCTAACACTTTATGAAACAAATAAAATTTAATAAAACATACCTGTGCTTTCAAGATCAATATTCCATAACAACTGCAGTATAAAGGAGGAAAGGGGTGCTATGTATTTCGATGTGATGACTTGTGCTTCTGTTTTTACAGGGCCTTGCACGTGCTAGGCAACTGCTCTGCCACTGAGTTACAAGCACCCCTAGACCTGTGCCTCTTTTTTTGAGACAGAGTCTCATTAAATTGCTGAGACTGGCTTCAAATTTGCAATCCTCTTGCTCAGCCTCCCAAGTTGCTGGAATTACAGGCTTGTGCCAGTGAACACTGGCATGTGCCTATTTTGAACGAGGACACTAGGATTTAAAAGGAATAAGGTTGGCTGGGCCGTGGTGCACACCTGTAATCCGAACAACTCAGGAGACTGAGGCAGAAGGATGGCAAGTTCAAGGCCAGCCTCAGCAATTTATTGAGGCCCTAGGCAACCTAGCAAGACCCTGTCTCAAAGTAAAAAGTAAAAATTGCTGAGATATGGCTTGGTGATTAAAGACCCCCCAGGCTCAATCCCCAGTAATAGGGGGAAAAAAAGAAGTAAGGTTAGAAGCCATTCTGTATAAGAAGCACAGGAAAAATAAAAAGAGCTGGGTGAATGTTGAAATAAAAACTGCTATATTCTGTGTATAAAATACCTTTGCAAACAAGGAAAATCCTTAATGTTTCATGTGTAAAACAGAGTCAGGTACTGGGCTCAGGTAATTCAGAGGTTTTCACTCTGTAAATCCCCAGTGGGACCTCCACAGGGAGACAGACCTAGAGGTCACAGACCCTGGTGACCGCAACACCAGGCAGAGGTATCCACCCAGAGCCTTCCTGGAAGAGGGGGCCCCTCTCAGCCCTTAGGGGAAGAGCGAGGCAAAGTACAGAGTGGCAAGGAGAGCTGCATGATCAGAAATTGTCAGCAGCTCTCTGTTTTAGCCATTTCCAATTTTTTAAAAAATATTTTTCATTGTAGATGGACACAATCCCTTTATTTTGTTTATTTAGGTTATTTTTATGTGGTGCTGGGGATCAAATCCAGTGCCTCACACATGCTAGTGCTCTACCACTGAGCCATGACCCCAGCCCACCATTTCCAATTTGGATCACAGCAGCGGGAGAGGTGAGGCCATGGAGGCTGAGATGGGCTCAGGCCAAGGCCAGTTTAGGATCTGGATGGAATCCTGAGGGTCCAGGAATGATTGTGTTTGGGTTGGACTTGAGTGGTGGGAACAGAGGCTGTGGGGGTTCTCCAGGTCCACCAGTGATCATGGGGGGCCTCTGAGGGGTAGTGAAAGGCAGACACAGGAGGAAGAGGCTAAGGGGGTTAAACAGTGGGACCAGGTGACTCCTGACTTGTGGGACACAGGGGGTGGGGCTGGCCAAACTAGTAAGGTTGCTGAGCAACTGAGGAATTTGGGGTTGCTATTGGGGCGCTCTTGCCCTGTGGCTCACTCCACGCCAGCCACACTCCAGGCACACCAGCCTCTTTCCATTTTGCCTCTGGGCCTTTGCACCTGCCATTCCCGCCACCTAAATGCTCTTCTTGGAAACAGTTTCATGGCTGCCCCCTTGCTACAAAATTCTGAAGTGTCACCTCCTAGGGGTGTCACTCTCCCCTTCTTCTGACAACCAACTGACATGTATCCTGTACCCATTTACTGTTGCCTTCCCCTCTAGAACATAAGCTTCCTGAATGCATATGGTGGACCCCAACACATGCACCACACCATACAGCAGCCACCAACACTTGCCTTAGAGATGTGCTGATCCAGTCTGAGATGTGCTCTAAAATAGAAAGTTCACACCAGCTTTGGAAGATTTCATGTAAAAAAAAAATGTAAAATATCTTTTTAATGCTTTTTAATATTGACAAGGGATTGAAATGACACTATTCTGGATATAATGGATTAAAGAAAATCATGTCCTAAAACTAACTCCACCTGTTTCCTTTTTGTTTTTTGACATGGCTAATGGAAAACTTGAAAATATATAAGTCTCTTCACATGCAATTTTTTTTTCCAGCCACATTGGAGATCAACCCCAGGAGCACTCTACCCCTGAGCTACCTCCCCAACACTTATTTTAATTTGATTATTTATGGTACCAGGGATTGAGCCCCGGGCTAACCACTAAGGTGCTTAACCACTGAGCCACATTCCCAGCCCTGTTTTATACTATTTTTTAAAAATTTGAGACAGGGTCTCACTAAGTTGCTTAGGTCCTTGATAAGTTGATGAGGCTGGCTTTGAACTTGTGATCCTCCTGCCTCAACCTCCCAAGCTGCTAAGATTGCAGGAAAGTGCCACCACGCCTGGCCTTAATCTTTTTTAAAATTTTCTTTCTTTTTTTTTTTTTTTTGGTGGTGCTGGGGACTGAACCCAGGGCCTTATGGATACTAGGCAAGCACTCTTACCAACTGAGCTATATCCCCAACCCTTTTAAATTTTATTTTGACACAAGTTCTACCTAAGTTGTCCAGGCTGGCCTTGAACTTGTGATCCTCTTGCCTCAGCTTCTAGAGTCCTTGGGATTATAGGTGCATATCACTGCACCTGACTCCTCACATACCATTTCATCAAATGATGCTGATCTGGGCTGGGGATGTGGCTCACGCGGTAGCGCGCTCGCCTGGCATGTGTGCGGCCCGGGTTCGATCCTCAGCACCACATACAAACAAAGATGTTGTGTCCGCCAAGAACTAAATAAATAAATAAATAAATAAACCTCTCTCTCTCTCTCTCTCTCTCTCTCTCTCTCTCTCTCTAAAAAAAAAAAAAAAAATGATGCTGATCTATTTTTTAATGTTTATTTAATTGTAGATGAACACACAGTGTCTTTATTTTTATGTGGTGCTGAGGATTGAACCCAGTGCCTCACACATGTGAGGCAAGCACTTTACCACTGAGCTACAGCCCCAGACCCAAATGATGCTGATCTTGATCATTGCCTGACACATAGTATATACTCAAGAAATATTTTTTGAATGACTTGATCTAGAAAACAGCTGGACATCCACATCAGCATTGGTGTACAGGGGACCAGGCTGCAGACCCAGAACTGACTCTCATCAGAGAGATGGAGGTGTGCCCTGGGAGGCTGAGTATGTACTCAGATGTGGAGATGTCAGCTGTCTGGAGACCTGTTCAGCTTCTCATCTAACACTTTTTTCTTCCAGTGTGAGTAGTATTGGGGATTGAACCCCAGAGGTACTCTACCACTGAACTTCAGCCCTTTTTAGTTTATTTTGATACAAGGTCTCCCTAAGTTGCCCAGGCTGGCCTCAAACTTTTCTTCTTTTTGGGGGTGTGGGGGTCGGTACTGGAGATTGAACCCAGGGGCACTTTACCATGAGTTAGACCACCAGCCCTTTTTGTTTTTTGAGACCAGGTCTTAGTAAGTTGCTTAGGGCCTCACTGCGTTGCTGAGGCTGGCCTTGTACTTGGGATCCTCCTGCCTCAGCCTCGTAGTAGCTGGGGTGGCAGGTGTGCACCGCTGTGTCTGGCTTCATTGAACACACTTTATTAAGCCCTCTGTATGCACGGGGCTGTGTATCACAGAATGGAGAGACAGCCATCCCGCAGGGGAAGTGCTCTTCCCGGGGAAGCACAGGAGTTAGGGGACCTGCTTCTTCCTTCAGGAAGACCCCTTTCTTGAAGGCGTCTATTTTTTCCCTAGTGAGACAAAAAGCAGGCAGGCAGGCATTAGTGAGGGGAGGACAGGGCTGCAGAGGGAGGCTGCTTCTGGCAAAGGTTGTCACATCCAAACTCTTGGCAAAAGCGGGCTAGGCAGAGACTTGGTATGGTTTCGAGCACAGAAACCACAGGAAGGCCACAGGGCCAGAGGCCTTCAAGTGGGGCCTGGCTGGGCAGCGTTTCAGAAGGCTCATGAGGGGGCCGGCCTTACCCCCAGGGCAAGGGGGCAGGGAGAAATTTAGACAGTCCCTCAAGCTGCTGTGTGGCACACAGGAGGGAAACTGAGGGAAAGAGCAGCAGGCACTCCAGAGACCTGGGAAACCAAGCAGAGCGGGGACATGGTGGTCAACGGCAGAGCCAGATAAGCAAGCAGGGTCGGAGCGAGTCCCTGAGGTGCGTGAGATGGTGGCCCCTGGATTTGTCTCTTGGTCCTGGGTAGTCTTATCAATAGTGTCTTCACTGGGGTGGTGAAGGAGGAAGACAGATGGGGGTAGGGGAGAGACAGGCAGGTGTGAGGCAGCTGAGGGGACAGTCCTTTGAATGCCGGGGTGTGGGTGCAGGGGAGAGCTGAGGGGAACCAGGCAGGAGCCTGTCTCAGGGGCAGTTTCTCCCCAGGGTGGAGCCGAGAACAAGAAGGGTGAAAATGGAAGATGAAACAATGACACTAGGCTGGGCACAGAGTCTGAGCAGGAGGAACACAAGTTCAAGGCCAGCCTGGGCAACTGAGACCCTGTCTCAAAAAAGAAAAAAAAAAAAAAATTAAGGAAGGGCTGGGGCTGCAGCCTAGTGGTCCTGGGTTTAGTACTAAAAACAAAACAGAACAAAAACAGGTAAACACTAGTCTGTCCTACCCTCTGGCCCATCCTACCTGACTCTACCTCCATGCAAGGGCCCAGTCACTCTGCCCCAGCCATTGGGTGGAGAGTGGGATGTGTTCACAAGAGATCTGCCCCTGTGAAGAGCGACTCCTCCCCGCAACTTCCCATGTGTCCTCTCAGGAGGGGACACCTTCCTGGGAAGCCCTCAGGTGGGCTGGGTTAGGGGAGTGGGGAGACAGTCATTGTGGCTGCTGCTGGCATTGGATTCTGGCTATCCTTGCAGCCCATGTAAGTGATCTCACACACCCAGCTCCCACAGGATGTACATTACACGTGTGCAATAGTTCATGTAGGACATACATGTGTCTGTGTGCACGAGTACACACACACTGCTCACCAAGAGGTCCATGTGTCTATGTGCACCTGTATTCACAATACATTTGGGAGGGGTTTGTGTGTACACGTGTGTGCACCTGCATGCATACAGGGTGTTCACAGGCTCCCGGTGCACAGAGCTCACACAGGTTTTGCGTGTGCACGCAAATCTCACAGCATATTCATGTGTTCATCTGCAAACACTCACCAAGAACCCACATGGAAATCACCCGTCTCTGAACAAGGAGAGCGCCTGGGAATGCTGGTATCACAGTTGGTTCTGTCCCTACTACAACCAGGTCACTGGCTGCCTTCCTCCCGCCCACTTCTCAGTCCCCTTGGCCTCCTCCCTTCCGACCAGGATCAGAGCATCAAGGACCCGCCTTAGTTCATTCTCTGCGACCCCAGAATGGCTGCTGCCAGTGCCCCTGCGCGCACTCCTTAAGTGCTTTGCCTCCCGGGGCCAGTCCACCATGCTCAGGCAGGGTCCCGCGACAGTCCTTTCGGAAGTCTCTTGCTTCTACGGCAGGGACCCTGGTGGTGGGGTTCGGCCTGGGATCTCACCGTCCACACAGGGCAGGGACCGCCGCTAGATGGTCAGGTCCTGGCGGACAGTGGCTAGTGACGCCTTGCTGCGGCCGCTTCCGCTCTCGCCTTCGCTGTCACCGGCCGGTGCCGGGTGCGCATAGGCGGGTGGGGCGTAGGGATCTGGGTCGGGGCGCTGCGATGGCAGGACGGGCGGCGGCGGCGGCGGGAGCAGCTTCCGCGCCTCCTCATGCGCACGGTTGCAGCGGTTGTCGCGCTCTCCGGAGCGCGGGCGGCCCTTCCAGAGCAGATGGCCCAGCTCGGCCACGCTGAGCAGCGCCGAGAGCAGTCCCACGGCGAAGTAGAAGACCACGAAGACCGTCTTCTCGGTGGGCCGGCTCACGAAGCAATCGACTGTGTGCGGGCAGGGCGGGCCGGCGCACGCGAAGTGCGGGGCCACACGGAAGCCGTAGAGCAGCGCCTGGCCGCCCAGGAAGGCCAGCTCGGCCAGGAGGCGCAGCGCCACGCTCAGCAGGTAGCAGCGGCGCGCGCGGCGAGCGCGCAGGGCGCAGGGTGCGCAAGAGCCCTCCGGGCGCCCGCGCGCACACGGCGCTGCACCCTCCGCGCCGCCCGCCTCCTTGCTGGCCTGGTGCATGGAGTAGATGACGAACAGCACCGGCGGCGCGGAGAGCAGCAGGATGTGGAAGAGCCAGAAGCGGTAGTGGGAGACTGGGAAGGCGCGGTCGTAGCAGATCTGGCGACAACCCGGCTGCAATGTGTTGCACACAAACTCCTCTTGCTCGTCCTCGAATACCGCGCCGCCCACGGTGGCCAGCACCAGGATGCGGAAGATCAGCATGACCACCAACCAGAGGCGACCCACCAGAGGCGATTGTAGTTGCACCGCGTCCAGCAGTGAGCCCAGGAACGCCCACTCTCCCATGGTGCTGGGGATGCAGAGGGTAGTAAGAGGCAGGGACTGATGGCGACCCCCGCCCCTCCCACGCCCATGGGGTGGGAGTCAGTTTTCTCTAACTTTAGAGTGCACCAGGGGTCAGAGAAGCCCGGTGCAGCAGGGTTTTGTGGGAGTGAATGAGTTAACAGCGGAGCCCAGGACGAAGAGGTCTAAATGGAGGAGGTGATTCCCTAAGTTATCTTCTTTCTGAGCTGGGAAGCATCATCCCCGGAGTTTAGTCAGGGCCTGCTTGGGCCTGCTTGGCCTGCTAGGCTGGCCCTTATACTCCTCCAGATTTCAGACTTTGGGGAAGGGACTCTGTAGATGCCCAGGGCCAGCCCTTGACTTGCACTTATGGAAGCTGAGTCCCAGTGGCCATGTATGCACCAATGCTGGCCATCTGCAAGGGCCATGCCTGGAGCCCAGGATGCCAGGCCCCATTTGGGACTCCTGGGAGTGTTGGGGAACAGCGGGCAGAGCCACTGAGACCTTCTTCTTTCCCTGCCCACCATTCCTCTTGTTCTGGAAACCGCAGTGAACGCCTGGTGGGATCAAGGGGCTAATACAAAAGCAGCCGCCACTCCTGCGACTCTTCAGGATCCCTGTTCTGGGTGTTGCTGCCCATTCCTAGCACGGTGGTGGGAATGCGGCCCAGCCTCCTCCTGCCTCCTGCCAGGCATCCATCCTACAGAATCTCCAGAGAACCTCCCTGACACTCAGTCCTAAGGGTCCCCCACAGCCCCTTGGTGTCCCCAGACCCACAGCTGACCCACTCACCAGGGGTTGGGGTTGAGGTGTTAGAGCCAAGAGCAGGACCTTGGGAGACAGCTGGGACCTGTTCCTCCTGGTCCCTCTTTCATTTTCCCTTTCGGATTTGGCTGGGATGGATGACAGGACAGGATGGCTGAGAGGGGCTAGCTCTCCCCCTTCTCTTAAAGGGACAGGGTGCCCCTGATGGCTGGCTCCACCCTGGGAACAGATCCAAGGCCACACCCCTGGCTGGGCTCTGCCAACCCTCCCTTTCCACCTCTCCCTCATCCCCTAGCTGGGTCTCCATCTGCAGAAAGGCATAGGGTTAGTCAGAGCCACATCTTTTATTGAAGGAGCCAAGGGGTTCATGGAAGCTCTTCCTCAACAGACGCCCCCAATTGGAAGCCTAGATCTGCTATAAATGTTCCTTTTGAAGGTGGTCTTTGGTGCCAGGGGGAGGTTCTTACTGGTGTTTAGGAGGCAACACACATCTAATGGTTTCTGGTTCCAGCTCTGCCATTTCTTGACCTGGATAAGTCATTCCACTCTTCTGGGCCAGGATCTCCATCCAAGGAAGCTGGGCCAGCTGACCCCCAAGTTTGGTCTGGCTCAACATCTTAATGCTCAGGTCTCAGCCATGTTACAGAAAACCAAAAACCCTGTGCTTGGAAATGTCATGTGGAACAACATTAAGGTATCCAGAGTGACTGACTTTGGTAGTTAAACAAAGGCTTTGGCTTCCTTTCTGCTTTTCCGTAATTTCCAGATTTATTATGTTGACCATGTCATATTATAAGCCTTTTTCGTCCATCAGGAGGCTCTGAATCAATGGTCTCCTACTGTTGTAGGTGGCAGGAGAGGCTGTCTCATTGGGGAGGGGAGTTGGGATGACTGATGGGGGCCTGAGCAGCTAGGGAGTCCTAGGAGTCTGCCCAGCTAGCACACTGCCCCCGCTCACTTGCTGGACAGGGCCTGGAGCCTGGACACACCCATTTGCTCATTCAGTCCTCCTACCAACCCTGGTAGGAGGGCACTCTTTACAGCCAGGGAAACTGAGACTCAGAGGGTCTAAGCTACTTGCCTGCAGTCATGCCACCAGTCATGCCACAGCAGATCCTGGCCTCACACTCTGCCTGACTGGTTCTTAAGCCTGTCTTTCCTCTGACCTGGCTGGGATTCCCAGGTGATGTCCCAGAGCCTGCCACGTGACATTTCCTCTTTTAGTCAGCCACAGGGACCTGCATGGTTTTCCATTTGCTGATAGGGACCCCCTGGTCTGCTTTCAGGAAGGGGTGGGAAATGTGCCCTTCACCCCCACTGGCTCAGGGGCCCAGCCCAGCCTGGAAAAACTTAGGTTAAGCCCTGCGTGGGTGTGCCGGGGGAACCTCCCACCCTCCTGCAGGGGTGTCTTGGGAGTGGTCTGGGTGGGGGTGCTGCCCTGGATGAAGTCCAAAGGGAAGAGCACATAGGGTCTCACATTCTGAAAACAGGATGTGTGGAGGGGGCACTGCTGACCTCCCCCTCCCCATTCTCCATCTGTCCTCAGCAAAGTTGCGCCCATGCTGTGTCCTCAACCACAGGAGTTCAGGGTCACGCCTCATCTCTCCTGACTGTCCAGGATGGTCCCTGCCCCATCCCTGTGGCCCCTGCTGGGTCAGGCCATTGGCCCAGCCTGGAAAAAACCCCAACAGACCCTGTCTGGCAGGAGTGCAAAGGGAGTAGAAACGGGCTGAGGTGTGCACGGGCAGGGGGTGGGGTAGAGAGCCCGTGGTCATCCTGCACTGTTCCCTGGCCCCCAAAGTCACAGGGCCAGACATAGGAGACGCTATAATCTCCAGGGCCCATCCTCCTTCTCAGATAGCGCTGTCTGGGCTGGGAGAGGTGTCGCTGACGATGCCCAGAGCACTGGCCCCTCTTGGCCCTGCTTGAAGAAGAATACAGCCCTTCCTGCCCTGCTCCAGTCTGTTCCAGACACTTCACCCTGGACTGCTGGGATGTGGAGACACTTCCTTCATTAGTCACAAAGGGGCACACATAATGCAGCATGCACATGTTTGTACTTATCAAGTTAATACCATGCCATAGCGAGACATAAGTGTATTTTCTTCTCCTACACCCCTTCAATATTTTAAAGTCTATACCAAGCCGGACACCATGGTGCGTGCCTGTAATCCCAGCTATTTAGGAGGATGAGGCAGAAGGATCCCAAATTCAAGGCCAGCCTCAACATCTTAGTGAGACCCTGTCAAATTATTTTTCTCCTCCAAGGGAGGGACTGATCCCAGGAACATCCTACCATTGAGTCACATCCCCAGCCTTTTTTATGTTTTTTTACTTTTGAGATAAGGTTTTGCCAAATTGCTCAGGCTGGCCATGAACTTGTGATTCTCCTGCCTCTGCCTACTGAGTTGCTGGGATTGCAGGCATGGGCAACCAGGCCAAGATCTTGTCTTAAAATAGAATAAAAAGAGCCAAGCATTGTGGTGCAGGTCTATAATCCCAGCAGCTGGGGAGGCTGAGACAGGAGGATCATGAGTTCAAAGCCAGCCTCAGCAACAGCAAGGTGCTAAACAACTCAGTGAGACCCTGTCTCTAAATAAAATACAAAATAGGGCTGGGGAGTGGCTCAGTGGTCGAGTGACTCGGGTTCAATCTCTGGTAACCCCCACCCCAACAAAAAATAAAAATAAGGACTGGAGATGGAGCTCAGTGGTAGAACACTTGTTAGCAGAAGGCCCTGGGTTTGCTACCTACTGCAGCAAAAAACATCTTCACAGGAAAGCTGCCTTTTAGTGAGTGAGGCTTTCCCTAGTGGTCCTACCTGAATGTAACCCCCTACTTCCTACCCCTTCTCAGCTTTATTTCCTTTGCACTGATGACTACATAACATACTTTATGTTTCTCTTATTTATCCTGTTCAGCATCTACCCCGGCCTCCCACATTGGCACATAGGCTCCATGACTGCAGGCTTTTTGGTTTTCTTCCCTGTCCAATCCCCAGCACTTAAACACTGGTGGAAGTTCCGTAATATCTATTGGGTGGGCAAATGGATGAAGTGGAGTGGGAGGGTTGGGGAGGATGCAGATCTATATCTTGGGTCCCACCCACAACTACTCACTCTGGTCTCTAGAGCTTGTGCTCCACTTAAGTGGCCAACTCAGTCTCAGGTCTATACTCAGAATGTGCAATGCGGGGCAGAGAGGAATCAAAGAACCCCTGTGGTTGAGGGCAGAGCATGGGCAGGAGTCCTCTCTGGCTCGGGGGCCATGTGCCAAAAGCCTGGGCAGGGAAAGACAGGGAGTGGGCAATGTGCGCAGGTGGTTGGTTCTGGGCTACTTCACCAGGTACTTCTGCAACCTCCTTCTTCTCCCCAGCGCTCAGCCCCAGGCTCCCAACACATGCCTAGGGCTCTGCGATTTACCTACAACTGGGACCCGCTTCCTTTTCCCGCCTTGACTCCTCCTTTGGCTCTAAGGTTATTCAAGACTAGTCTTGGCTGTAGGAGCAACAAGAACTTTAGAACACGGCTTTCTCGCTAGGAAGGGAGACACAAAGCAGGCAGCGTCGCGCTGATTGGGCCAAGCCCCTCCCTACAGCGCTCTGGCTCCCAGAGAGGCCGAGGGCTGCCACATGACCTGTCTACGCGAAGTCATTGGTTAGAACCCGCTCTCTAGGCCCTGCCTATCCGCAAGGGAGCCTGGGAAATGTAGTCTTTATTCTAGGAGAACTTGTGCTCTCTCACTGTCATATATCTGTTTCTGGCATTGATCCTCCACGCTGAGTTGGGGCGTCGGGGACACTCAGTTTTCTCCAAGTCCCTGTCCCTACCAGCTGCCCCTGTATGGTTTCTCCTGGAGGAAGAGGGAAACTCTTCAGTCTGGTTTGTCACCTCCTCCCCAGGCTCTTCCAAGTGACTGCACCTCTGGCCTCTCTTCATGGGCCTCTGCCAAGCTCCATCCTTTCCCATCCTTGGACCGAGGGGTCTCTGCCTTCCAAAAGGAGGCCTCTACCTATTTTTTTCCTCCTTTTCACCCATTTTTTAGGTTTCACATAGAGCAAACTTACTCCGGGGTGGGTCCTGCATTGGCTCATCTGACTGGCTAAGAGGCTTGGGAGTCGCTCTCTTCCTTTCCTTGAAAGCCCCAAATGAACTGACAGGTGAGAGAAACTGCTCTGAGATTAGGAGTGGGGAAAGGCTTGAGCCCTTTTTTTTTTTTTTTAATATTTATTCTTTAGTTTTAGGTGAACACAATATCTTTATTTTAATTTATGTGGTGCTGAGGATCGAGCCCAGTGCCTCCTGCATACTAGGCGAGCACTCTACCACTGAGCTACAACCCAAGCCCCAGGTTTGAGTCTTTTAAGAAGCATCTTTCAAAGTCCCTTTCCCTCCATACAGCCTTACATGGCCCGTTTGTGAATGTCAAGACATATAAGCAGTCACAATCCCTGGCCTGGAGCCAGGGGTCCTGATCCCTATCTGTCACCCCAGCCTCATGATTCTAGACCTGGAATGGTATTGAGAGAGGTTTCCAAGATTTCTTCCCTTCCAGCAGTTCTCAAGGAGGATGATGCAGGGTGGGATTTCCATCAGGTCACCTCCAGATCCATTGACTGGCTGACCATAGGTGACTCCCTCCCTGAAAGCAATTCTCCTGTGCCCAAAGAACTCCGCTTGCAACAGGTCTTAGAATCAGATTACTGGGTGCAGAAGACAAGGTCACTGTAGACAGAACCTCTTTTCGTTCAGCTAAAGTAACATTTATTGGTATTTCTTTTGACACTCCCCAGGATGTACTGGGGACACCATGAGGGCCTGTGAATATACTATCTGACTCAAAAGAAATGCAAATCTGACCCCTGAAAGTATAGAGGAAAAACGTAAGTGGCCGTCGGGGGAGGGATACCAAAATGATACAAAGCTGGCTTTGAAAAGCAGTTCCTCGGCTTCTTATAAAGTTAAACATACACTTGCCTGGATCAGTGGCAAACACCTGTATTCCCAGTGACTAGGAAGACTAAGGCAGGAGGATTGCAAGTTCAAGATCAGCCTGGGCAACGTAGTGATACCCTGTCTCACAATAAAATTTAGAGAAAGGGCTGAGATGTAGTTCAGAGGTAGAATCCTCTTGGGTTTGATCCCCAATTAAAAGAAGAAAAAAAAAAGGATTAAATGTACACTTAACATATGAGTCAAAGATTCCATTCCTAGGTATTTACCCAAGAGAAATGAAAAAAGTATGTCTAAAAAGGATATGTATTCTAGTGATCAGAGCAACTTTATTCATAATAGGCCCAATCTGGAAACAACCCAAATGTCCGTCAGCAGGTGAACGGATAAACAAATCCATGCAGTGGAATCACATTTAGCAATAACATGAAAAAGGCACTCTTAGGGCTGGGAATGTAGCTCAGTTGGTAGAGACCTTGCCTCTCATGCACAAGGCTCTGGGTTCAATCCCCCCAGCACCCCCCCACACACACACACAGGCACTATTAATACATGTAAAATGGATGCATTTTTAAAAACCACTCTGCTAAATGAAAGAAGTCTGAGATAAAAGTGATCATTTTGTGTTTCTATTCATATGAAATTCTAGAATAGGTAAAAGTAACCTCTATTGGTGGAAGTCGGGTCAGTGTTTGGGGCCAGGAGTTGAGAAGACACATGTTTGGGGTGATGGAAAGACTTTATATCTTCATCGTGATGGTGATTACACAGGATATATGTGTGCCAAATGTCAATCTGTACAATTAGAATGGCTGTATTTTGTGTATGTAAATTATACTTCAATAAAATCGATTTAAGAGAAAAAAGCAGTGTTGATCTGTACTGAAAGTCTCTGATGGGAAAGTGAAAACACAGAGTAAGACCGTCATCCTCGGTGAGTCTCTCTCCACTTTTATAGATGGCTCTTTCCTCCCCCTTCTTCTCTTCTGCCCTCCTCCTCCTCCCCTCACATCCACGCTGGTCCTCTTATCCCCCTTTATCATCTGCTTCTGTCCAGTTCCTTACGAAATAAAGTAGTTCGGCTTGTCCTAACAGCTTGAGTTTGTAATTCAGGATAAGGACTTCTGTGCTCAAACTTGTGATCCTCCTGCCTCAGCCTCCAGAGTCACTGAGATTACAGGCAGTGTGCCACCGCATCTGGCCTTGTGTGCAAAGCTTGGTCAACAGGCTGTGGTGCTGTTGGGCAGGTAGTGAAGTCTTTGGGAGGTGGAACCTAGTGGAAGGAAGGTAGGTCATGGGGGTGTGGCCTTGAAGGGAATATTGGCCCCTCCCTCTCACTTTCTTTGTATTCTGGCTGCTCCAAGGTGAGCAGTTTTCCCTACCACAGGCTCTGCCTCGCTACAGATCCAAAGTGACTGGGCCAAGTGACTATGGACTGAAACCTCTGAAACTGTGAACCAAAATAAATCTTTCCTTTTTTTTTTGTTTTTTCAGGTACTGGCAATTGAACCCAGTGATGTTTAACCACTAAGCCATATCCTCATTTTTTTTTCCTCTTTGTATTCTTTTTAAATATTTATTTTTCAGTTGTACTGGACACAATATCTTTATTGTATTTATTTTATTAATTTATGTGGTGCTGAGGATCGAACCCAGGACCTCACACGTGCTAGATGAGCGATCTACCGCTGAGCCACATCCCAGCCCCTCCTCTTTGTATTTTGAGATAAGGTTTCAGTAAGTTGCTGAGGCTGGACTGTAACTTACAATCTTCCTGCCTCAGCCTTCCAAGTTGCGAGATTTAAGTTGTTTATCTCAGGATTTTTTTTGTCACATCAATGGCAAGTTGACTAACACAGCCTTCAAGTTCAATTTACACAATGTGTCATTCTGGTTATACACTTAGTAATTAAGGTATAGAATAAGAATAATACTTTTCACTTATTCCTTCTTTAATTCTTTCTTTTATTTTTTGAGGGGAGTACTGGGGATTGAATTCAGGGGCAGTCGACCACTGCGCCATACCCCAACCCTATTTTGTATTTTATTTAGAGACAGGGTCTCACTGAGTTGCTTAGCACCTCACTTTGGCTGAAGCTGGCTTTGAACTCACCATCCTCCTGTCTCAGCCTCCTAAACCACTGGGATTACAGGCATGTGCCATCACATCTGGCTCACTTATTTCTTAATTTCTAATCATAATTTTAATGATCTAAACTTGCCTAAGTTATAAATGATAATTATAAACCTAATTGATGAATTTTTTTAGACACTTCTAAAAAATTACTAAATTGCCTGATGTGACTGACCACTATCACAAGTAATATCTTCCTACATATTAAAACAACTCTTGCAAACCTAATAAACTAATTTTACAACTGTGGAATTGCAAAGTCTTTGAAATTTTACAATATGGGCCAGGCATAGTAATGCATGCCTGTAATGCCAGCGACTTGGAGGCTGAGGCAGGAGGATTGCAAGTTCCAGGCCAGCCTCAGCAATTTCATCAGGCCCTAAGCAATTTAGAAAGACCCTGTCTTGAAATAAAAAACAAAAAAGGTGAAGGGGTGTGGCTCAGTCATTAAGTTCCCCTGGGTTCAATGCCAATACAAAGAAAAAAAAAGTCAAGACTGAGACAGGGCTGGGTGGAGTATACCTGCCTGTAATCCCAGCTACTTGGGAGGCTGAGGCAGGAGGATCTCAAGTTTGGCAATTTATCAGGACTCTATTCCAAATTAAAAATTAAGGACTGGGGATTGGGGGGTGGCTCATTGGTAGAGAGCTCACCTAGCATGCATGAGGCACTGGGTTCAATCCTTAGCACCACATAAATGTAAAATAAAGATATTGTGTCCACCTAAAACTAAAAAATAAATTAAAAAAGAATTAAAGACTGGAAATGTGGATCAGTGGTAGAGTGCTTGCCTAGCATGCATAATGCCTGGGTTGGATTCCCAGCACCACACCAGGAAAAAAAAAAAAAAAAAAAGTAAAGGGCTGGGCATGTAGCTCAGTGGTAAAGTTCATTCAACTCCACTCTTAAAATGAGTGGATATTGTGAACATATTCCACATTTTCTTTGTCCATTCACTTATGAGATGTGTTTACCGTCAGTACTGCTGTGCTGTAAACAAACTACACAAGTTGGCATTTAAAATATGATGACAAGTGCTCGATTCAGCAGCACATATGCTAAAATTGGAACAAGACAGAGAAGATTAGCACGGCCCCTTCTCCAGGATGACATGCCAATTCGTAAAGTGTTCCATATTTTTTAAAAATGCAGAATTTTGTTTAAAAATAAATAAATGATATATGACAATGTAAGTGCATGGAGAATTCTAGGCTCTCAGCTCCCAGTGTGTAAGAATGTAAAAGTAGAACTCTGTGCCACTGATGAGTGCGTGGCTGCTGTTTACCCTTTAAGTAGCATGTTGAGCGGAATTATACCATGTGACTGTTAAGCAATGAAAGGTTAGAAACCAACTTTTGATCTGAAAAAAAGATGGCATGATTATTCTGTGACATAAAGTATAAAGGCTCCTTGCCCCTCATCCCAAATCCTTGCAGCATCTGGATCCCCTGTACCCAGGATTGAATACAGGAGTGATCCCCCACTGAGAGACATCCCCAGACTTTTTTTGAAATTTTTTAAAAAATTTGAGACAGGGCCTCGCTAAGTTGCTGAGGCTAGTTTTGAACTTGAAATCCTTCTGCTTCAGCCTCCCCAGTCACTGTGATTACAGGCATGTATCACTATGCCTGGCATTGTTTTCGGGGCTGGGGATCTAACCCAGGGGTGTTTAATTCCTGAGCCACATCTCCAGACCTTTTTTTTTTTTTTTTTTAAGAGAGAGAGAATTTTTTAATATTTATTTTTCAGTTTTTGGTGGACTCAACATCTTTATTTTATTTTTATGTGGTACTGAGGATCGAACCCAGAGCCGCGCGCATGCCAGGTAAGCGCGTTACCTACCGCTTGAGCCATATCCCCAGCCCCCCAAACCTTTTTAAAATATTTTATTTAGAGACAGGGTCTTGCTAAAGTTTCTTAGTCTTGCTAAATTGCTTAGGCTGGCTTTGAACTCGAAATCCTCCTGCGGAGCCACTGGGATTACAGATGTGCACCACTGTGCCCAGCTTGTTTTTTGTACTTTTTTTTTTTTTTTTGGTACTGGAGATTGAACTCAGGGGCACTCACCACTGAGCCACATTCCCGGCCCTTTTTTGTATTTTGTTTAGAGACAGGGTCTCACTCAGTTGCTTAGCGCCTCACTTTTGCTGAGGCTGGGTTTGAATTTGTGATCCTCCTGCCTCAGCCTCCTGAGCTGCTGGGATTACAGGCATGAGCCACCACACCTGGCTGTTTTTTTTTGTATTCTTGATAATAGACATTCTGTCTGGGGTCAGATCGAATTTCAATGTAGTTTTTTTATTTTTTTTTATTTTTTTTAATGTTGACGGACCTTTATTTTATTCATTTATTTATATGCAGTGCTGAGAATTGAACCCAGTGATTCACACATGTGAGGCAAGCACCCCACCACTGAGCCACAACCCTAGCCCCTCAATGTAGTTTTGATTTGCATTTCCCTGATGGCTAACATGGTAGAACATTTTTTTTCATACACATATAATTATTTGTTCTTCTTTGGAGAAGTGTCAGTTCAGTTCATTTTTCCATGTTGTAAAAATTCTGCTTGGATTTGCAAATGCATCTCACTGCATATGAATGAAAGATAAAAACATCTGTGATCAATTCCTGATGTGATTCCAGTTCATTATGTTAGAACTATAATCCATGTTACTTTTATTTTATATTAAAAAAAAAATTGGCAGTACTGGGGATGGAATCCATGGTGCTTTACCACTGAGCTACATCCCCAGCCCTTTTAAATTTTATTTTAAGTTAGGATCTCAACAAGTTGCCCAGGATGGCCTAGAATCCTTCTGCCTCAGCCTCCCAAATAACTGGGATTACAGGCGTGCACCACCACGCCTGACATTAAACAAAACTCGAATTTTTATAGAATTTTCCAAAGTAGAATTACTAAGGATTCCGAATAAGCAAGAACAGATTATCTTCTTTTTAAAATATATTTAAAAAATTTTTAGTTGTAGATGGACACGATTCCTTTGTTTATTTTTATGTGGTGCGAAGGATCGAAACCAGGATCTCACACGCGCCAGGCGAGCACTCTACTGCTGAGCCACAACCCCAGCACCGCCTGCTCCCCATATTCTTTTTTTCTTTTTGGTGGTGCTGGGATCTAACCCAGGGCTTGGTGCATGCTAGGCCAGGGCTCTATCACCGAGCCACAGCTCAGCCCTATACATCACTCTAGAAAAAGTTAATTAAACATTTTTCTAGCTGAACACAATGGTAATCTGTAATCTCTACCTGGGAGGTTGAGGCAGGAGGATTGTGAATTCAAGCCAGCCTGGACAACTGTTTTAAAGGGTTGGGGATGTAGTTCAATGGTAGAGTACTATATGAGTGGGGCCCTGAGTTCAATCCCCAATACCACCACCAAAAAAAAAAAAAAAAAAAAAAGAAAACAACAACTTGATTGCATTTTAGGGAAAAATGGTTGAAAACCACTTTTAAAAATCCACTGTAGCAGTAACAGGGGGAGATGTTGGACAGTGGTCCATGCCTGAATTCTAGCTACTTGGGGGAATTGAGTTCAAGGCCAGCTGCAACAATTTGGTGAAGCACTCAGTAATTTAGCAAGAGCCTGACTCAAAAAACAAAAACTAAAAAGACTGGGGCTGGGTTGGGGATGTGGCTCAAGCGGTAGCGCGCTCGCCTTGCATGCATGCGGCCCGGGTTCGATTTGCATGTGGTCCTCAACACCACATACAAACAAAGATGTTGTGTCTGCCGAAAACTAAAAAATAAATATGAAAAAAACCCCCTCTTTCTTTAAAAAAATAAAAATAAAAAGACTGGGGCTGTAGCTTAGTGGTAAAGAAGTGCTCCTGGGTTCAATACCCAGTACCAAAAAAAAAAAAAAAAAAAAAGAAAAAAGGCTTACTAGGTTGATTATTGAATCATTTATCCACTAATGCAATTTTAAAATCTCATTTCTCCCTTTATAATTTGTATTAATTTATCTAAGCCATTTCTCATATGCATAGGAAAAAAAATACATTCTAGAAAAGGTCTAAATGATCTAAGTTTATTAAGCACTGCAATTTTTTTTTTTAGAGAGAGAATTTTTTAAAAAATATTTATTTTTTAGTTTTCGGCAGACAATACATCTTTGTCTGTATGTGGTGCTGAGGATTGAACCCGGGCCACACGCATGCCAGGCGAGCGTGCTACTGCTTGAGCCACATCCCCAGCCCACACTGCAATTTTTATCTCCTTGAATGCCAGTAGCATAGAGATAACATGTAGAGAGTCAAGGAACAAACTTTTCTTATAGTTAGTAAGCTCTTTTCTAATCCGGAGCAAACTTCTTTTAAGAAATATTTCTGATTTTTCTTCTAATGAGGGTTTATATGTTTTTTCCCCCACTATTTATCTTGTAAACAAGACAGGGATTTCACCTTTGATTTGTAACCTGCTTTTTTTTTACTCAGTAATGTCATAGAACAGTTTTTCTTGTAAATAAACACACATGATCACACTTAATAGGTACCTGATATTCCACCTTTACACCAATTGTTTCATCAGAAGTCCTCTATTGTTGGACACTTATTTCCCGTTTTATTGTTACAGAACTATATATTAGTATCTTCCTGCTTGGAAATAATTGTGGATTCATGTTAAGTTTTAAAAGAAATATAGGTAGGTGGTGTTGTGGGTATAAGTCAGTGGTAGAGCATGCCTAGCATGTAAAAGGTCCTGAATCCATCCCCAGCATCACAAAGGCTGGCCTTGAACTTGTGATCTTCCTGCTTGCAGTTTCTGGATTTGTTGGGATTACAGGTGTGCACATATATCACACATATTTTGGTACCAGGGATTGAACTCAGGGTTGCTTAACCACTAAGCCACACTCCCAGCCCTTTGTTCATGTAACTTGCAATCCTGCCTCAGCCTCCCAAGTAGCTGAGATTTATAGGGGCATGCCATTCTACCTAGTTTTTTAAAGTAAGGTGTAGTGTGGGTCATAAAAGGGGGCAATGAAAGGCTTGCAATGTTTAGAACATTTTATTAAAGTACAAAATTGTTGGAGTTAAGCTAAATAGAAAAACATAGTAAATATTTACAAAAA
This sequence comes from Callospermophilus lateralis, assembly GCF_048772815.1. NCBI lineage: Eukaryota > Metazoa > Chordata > Mammalia > Rodentia > Sciuridae > Callospermophilus > Callospermophilus lateralis. The sequence continues at coordinate 21,698,479 of NC_135315.1, read as the reverse complement.
CATTGATAACATCACTCAAGTAACAATACACAAACAATGCAGAGAAAGGTCTTAAAAGGTTTACATGTTGAAATTATGAAGATTTCCCAAAAGGATTCTAATGGTTCACTGCTGAGAATGGTTTTAATGTCATATGTAAGATCTCTGAGCAAATGATATCCCCTACTCTGCTATACAGTACTTCCTAGATATTAATCCTTTGGGAGATTCTGACTTAGAGGCAGCAGAGGGGACAAGTCAAGAGTTGAGACAGTCCTGTGGCTGGCCTGATATTCTCATCCTGTTGACTGGGTTGAGGTCATGCAGATACAGTCAAGGTAATTTTCTTCAGCTTCTGATGATTTTCAGGAGGATATAAGCAATTTCTCATTCTTTGAACAAAAATTCAGTACATAAAGGCTGAACAGAAGAGTACTGGATTAGAACTATCAAGTTCTATTTGATGGACTATTATCAATAAAACAAAGATAATATGGAATTTATCATGCTCTATTTCATATTTAATGAAAATAGGAAAGAAGGCAGAGTGATACTTTTAAATCAAAGTGCTCTAGTTTTAGCTTAATGAATGGTCAACAATTTCCTGAAGTGACCACCTCACTATTACTAGAGTCCAGAAGAATTTAAAATCAGACTTTAAAGACCAAAGAAAACAGATGTAACATACAAAGCAGAGAAGAAAACAATGCCCAGGAAAGAGTCACTACTCACTTTGCTGATAGTTGTATATTAAAATACCTTCCCAAAACTAATTCAGAGGAGAGGAATTTAAGAATTTTAGGTGACTTTAAAAGCAGTCTTGGGCTCAGTAAGACCATTCCTTAAAATAAACACTTCATGTTTTAAAACAAATCATCTTCATCTGACTCTTCGAGGTACTTTATAGGTTTCTTCGCCCGTCCAGATTTTGCTCGAGGAGCCACAGCTGAGTCCAAGTCCAGATGAAAGTCATCGCTCTCCCCCTTGGGTTTCTAAAGAGGAATGTCAAGTAATTTGCATAATGTAAACATGATAGCATAATTTCCAGACTATAATTCAAAGAGTTTTCTACCTTCTACTAAGTAGTAAGAAATAGATCTAAGGAAACTATCCCATTGATATTTAAAAAAGTGCCTTACTTAATTTTTTTTGGCACTAGGGATTGAACTCAGGGGTGCTTTACCACTTTTGCTGGGATTACAGGTGTGCTCTACCATATCCAGCCATATTTAATTTTTCTCATAGCTAAACTATCCATAGCAAAAACTAATGAATTTGAGATTTGAAATTCTTAAAAATATATCAAATTAACAGGAAAAATGTAGTTAGGTAGTTCAAAACATCTAGAGTAAAAAGACTAAACAGGAATAATACCTTGCTTGCGGCTGCTTTAGAAATGACTTTCTCAAAATTACTGTCAGAATCATCAGAAGTGGATGGCTTCCTTTTGCGTCGATTCTTGGTTTTGGCAGGTTCAGGCTTTTGAGAGACATCAGAGTTCAAGTTTGGATCCTTCTTGGTTCCTTTTGGTGCAGCCCTTTTTTTGGGACCAGTGGTGGAGGTGGAAGACTGACCTGTAAGTCAATACAGGAAATCATCATGGCTGCTCTTAGGGATGAAGTATTCTCATTGTGAGCTTTCTTTTCCTTTCCTTCCTCCTTATTATTATTATTATTATTTTTTGGCAGTACTGGGGATTGAACCCAGTGGGCTCTACCACTGAGTCACATCCCTATCCCTTTTTATTTATTTTGAGACAGGGTCTTACTAAGTTGTCCAGGCTGGCCTGTCACTTGGGATCCATCTGCCTCGGTCTCCCAAGTAGCTGGGATTGTAGGTGTACACCACTGTGCCCAGCTCATTTTGAACTTTCTTTAACAACTTGAAGACTATATGTGACACAGAAAAAGATAATCTAATACAGTTGAAAATATCTGAGAGTAAGCCTATTAACTAGCTCATTTGACTATAAAAGATCTAAAACTGCTTCCATTTGGAAAAGTTTGATTTTAATATCAATAGTAGTAAATTTTTTCTGGGCCAGTGGTGAACACCTATAATTCAGTGTCTCAGGAGGTTGAGGCAAGGCAGGAGGACTGTAGTTTGAGAGCAGCCTAGGCAAAGTAGTGACACCCTGCCTCAAAATAAATAAAAATACTGGGGATGTAACTCAGTGATAGTGTCCTTGAGTTCAAATCCCATACAAAATAATAATAATAAAAAAGTAAAATTTCAGTATAAAAAAGTTATGCCGACTTGGGAAAGCGAATTAATTTGGTATTAATCTATTTCAAAGATTTAGGCTTACTATTTGTTGTTGTCTTCTTCACAGTCACATTCTTTTTTGAAGATGGCTTCTTCATTTCAGTTTCAACTGGGAGATCAGCTACAGGAGGGCTCGAAGATGATGGTATGCTATCTTTAGTATCATCGTCATCATCGAGGTCAATCACTTCAAATGGAAAGTAAAACAATATATATGAGCAACATATGAAATACATTTACTGCTTTGTCCCTGCTATGAATTCCCATTTAGACATTTTCTGGAACATTTATATTATGTTACTTCATTTTTATTTACTTATTTTTGATATTGGGGATTGAACCTAGGGGTACTTAACCACTGACCAACAACATCTCTAACTCTTTTACCAATTATTTTATTTACCAGCCCTAATTTCTGAATTCTTTATCAGCAAAAAGTTTTTATTTTTTTGTATCTATCATGAAGCATAGTACCTGGAGCAAGTGGTTGAATTAGTTTTAGTATATTAAACGTGGAGTGTATTTATGTGCAAAAACTAAACCGAATGAACGATGGTAATAGAATGCTAATACAAACTCATGTTTATTTTCAAATGAAGTACTTGGATATTATAGTCAAGATTAGAACCTAATTGGACCTGTGAGACCCAGTAAAGTAGATGTCTTAATTATTTTTACTAAATACATACCTGACATGGTATCTTTCTGTGGCTTCAGTTCTTTTTCAGTATGTCTAGAATAAAATATATATATATATATATATAATAAATAATAACATCCTGACAACCAATTCTAAGTATGTCAAATATCAAAGATTATTTAATTATTAAAAACAATCAGAGTTGGGTACAGTGGCACACGCCTGTAATCCCAGCGGTTCATAGGCTGAGGCAGGAGGATCCAGAGTTTAAAGCCAGCCTCAGCAACAGCAAGGCACTAAGCAACTCAGTGAGACCCTGTCTCTAAATAAAATACAAAATAGGGCTGGGGATGTGGCTCAGTGGTCAAATGCCCCTGAGTTCAATCCCCAGTACAAAAAAAAAAAAAAAAACCAGGTTAAGATCTACATTAGATAAGATACATACTTTGGTGAAGTTTTGGTCTTAGGTGGGCTAGCATCTGATGGCACAAAATCTTCATCTTCAGATTTTTCATCAAAGTCTGAAAAATCTTCATCTGAATCCAAATCCATTGTGAATTTGGTTTTTGCTGTTTAACAAGGAAAGAGGGCAAGAGAAATATTTAATTCATAGACTGATGAAACATTTCATGAGCACATAAGCTTCACTTTAACCTCCTAAAAAAGATGCTTCAGTTTTTATGGGCTTAAGTATCCTGAAGTTATTGGCCATAGCATATCCAGCATGTTCTTTGGTCTCCTTACCTGCAGCTCTCCGTGGCTCTGTTTCTCGTGGAGGGACATCAAAATTACTTTCAGTACTGCTCATATCTGATTCAGAATCAGACCAGGGGTTTCTCTTTTTGCCTTTTTTGACAGGTTTAAATGTCAATGTAGTCTGTTTCTTTGCCTTGGTGCCTAGAAAGGAAAAAAAGATATTAACCATACATATATTCTTAGGCTCAGTTTTCTTCATCTTTCATCCACTCATCCTTTAAATATTTATCTAGCACTGTGATGGTGCTGGGAATGTCAATAGTGAATAGAAATAGATACAGCATAGAACTCAATCATTTTATCGCACAAATAAACTCAATATGTTTATGTAAGGAATATGGTATATATCCATAAATATCAGGTTTCTTTAAGAAAGAGATGCTTGAGCTGAGATGTGAAGGTTTAAGAAGCTAATTAGTTGAAGGTGAGTGAAGAAACATTCTAACTCAGGATGTTGCATGTATAAAAGTTCTGGGAAGAAATAGCATACTTAGAAAACTGCAAGTTCACTATTACTAGAAAGCAGAAATTGGGGAATATGACCATATTTGCACTTTTAAAAACAACTTCTCTCAAGTTGCAGTATGGAGACTGGAAAAGGGCAAGAATAGATGTAAAACAATGAAATGTACTGCTGAACTCAAGGCAAGGGAGACAGTTTAAAGTGGCTGCGACTATCTTGAGGGGTACTTAATAGTAAGTTTCCAAGTGTCTCTCATACCTATCCTTTGTTTATGTCCTTCATCTTGTCCCACTAAGATTATAAGTGCAGTTTCCTTACAGGTTTGATTTGGTTTTTTACCTTTATAATCTTTAGGAGCCTATATGGATCTCAGCTTTTCTCTAGATCCCTAAAATGACTAGTATATACTACTCAATTTTTTCTTTATAAATCTGAGGGTTAATTCCATGCTTTCCCACTTCTTGTACCTTCAGAATATTAGATACAACAGTAGGAACATGAATGTTCAAAATACTAAGCTGACCTATTAGTTGTACAGTATAAATTATTTCTAGCTAAGTTTTAGTTAAACATGTGTTGCATTATAAGGTCAATACGTAATGTTGCAAAGCATGGCACACATAAAATATATAAAAAAAAAAACTAAGATATTTCCATTTGCTTTTTAAAATTTTGTGTATAAACTGATATATATGTGTGCCCACAGATTTGAGCACATATATCTATCTAAAGTAGATTTTTAAGAATACATATAGATTCTATATTCAGATCAATCAGTAGGATAGCATTGAGAGTCCATAAATAAATCAACATTTACAGTCAATTGATTTTGAAAAAGGTGAAGATAATTCAATAGGGAAATTAATCTTTCAATGTGGTACTTAGGGGGCTGGGGATGTGGCTCAAGTGGTAGCGTGCTCGCCTAGCATGCATGAAATACTACTTCACAATAAAAATGAATATACTACTGATAAATGTTACTATGTAGATAGATGACCCATGAAAACATGCCAAGTAAAATATGTCAGTCACAAAAGAACACATGATACTAATCATATGAAATGCCTAGCATAGGTAAATCTAGAGATAGTTTTTATTGATTGGTGGGAAATGGGGAGTGACTGATAATGGGTAGTTTCTTTTGGGGTGATAAACTGTTCAAAAACCTCTGTGATTATACTGCAACCATTAAATAGTAGACTTCAAATAGGCAAATTTGGTATGTGAAGATTGGTTAATAGAACTCTTGATTCTGTGTGATATCATTACCTAGAATCCAGGGATGATGTTGAACTCTAGAGATGACCAAGATGTGGTCACTGGCCTCAAGAAACTTTATACTTCAACATTAAAATTGGCTAGAAAGTGAAATTTAATAAATTTCAATGGTGGATGTTTTCTTAGATCTTTTATTTCAACTTTATACTGTTTTCTTTAAAGTGTGGTAATACCTGGTTCTTTTTTCAATTTCTTCTCCAGTCTTTGTTTTAGGCCATCTGGTTCTACACCATCTTCCTTAGAGGTTCCCTCAGGATTTTCACTCTAAAAGACAGCAAGATATTAAAATAAATAAATAAATAAATAAGAATGATCCAGTTCTATATACTGTATTGAAAATAATATAGAATCGAATATATGAATATATATATTGCCAAAGAATGTTTTTCTTTGGGTTTTGGTTAAGAGCTCTTAGGTACAGGTATTATTTCTTCAAGATACTTAAATATTAAAAAACTAGGTGCTTAAGAAAAAAAAAAAAAATCCACTCTCCTCTCCCCAGTGCTAAGGACTGAACCCAGGGCTTGTGCTTGCTTGGCAAGAGCTCTTCACTGAGCTACATCCCCAGTCCACAAAGTATGTGTAATGATTTCGAGAGTATTACCTTAATTTTCTTTTTAATTTTCTTTTCTGCCTCTGCTTTCATCTCTTCAGTAACTCGGGGAATGACTCTTTTTCCTCGTGGAGAAGGCAAAACTTCAGACATTTGTGCTTTTTTCCCCTTTGCCTTTCCCCCTTTCCCTGGTAGTCCTACTTGTTCATCTTGCTTTTCCTTGGCTTCAACAACCTATAAAACAGATGTAAGAACTCATTATTGTGTATAATTAATATGCGATAATAAAGGTAAATAAGTGTGGAAATAGAAAATTGGGTTTTATATGTAATTCTATCACTTAACCTTTCTGAGGATAAAAAGGGGAAACTGTGTTAAGGATAAATCTCTCTCTGTCCATCTATATACACACGCACACATATACATTAATTCACTCGTAGAAAGGATAAGTACATACTGACTAATGTACACTTACCTAATCAACTGATTAGAATAAGGTAAATATTTATACCAAAGTACCATAATATAAATTTGTGTGTTAAGTTTAATTATGAAGTGCAATTATTTTTCCTATGCTAACTCATCCCCAAAATATTTATTTATTTAAGTTGGCTACAACATCTGTATTTTATTTATTTATTTTTATGTGGTGCTGAGGATTGAACCTAGGGCCTCACATGTGCTAGGTGAGCGCTCTACTGCTGAGCCACAACCCCAGCATCCCTATGCCAACTTTTTCCCCCCTTTGTTGGTTCTGGAATTGAGCCCAGGAGCACTCTTCCACTAAGTTACATCCCTAGTCCTTTATATTTTAAGACAGTGTCTTGCTAAATTGCTGAATCTGAATTTGAATTTGTAATCTCCCGAATAGCTGGGATTACAGGTGCTACCATGCCAGCTGTTAAAATAATTTTAAGAAGCAAGTATTATTTGGAAGACTTAAGTAACAAAAGGATCTTCTGAAACTATCTGATTGATTTGCCCCCAAAGAACTGGCTTTGCTTAATTTTAAGTTGTCTTAGGGGACCGGGTAGGTCTTCTTCCACATTTAGGCTCTCTATCTTCTTAGTCCTAATAGGTCTTTCCTATTTAATTTTATAAAAGAGTCAACTCCAGTTCTTTCCTCAAAAACTTCTGGGTAATATGTTCCTGGCCTCATATCCTTTATTCTAAGTAGTATTTAATTATCTGTTTTCTTGTGTTATTTTGGAATGTATCCTTATGCTGCCTATATCCTTTCTATTGTCAACTGTAAAGTTTCATGACAAAAAGAAGTATTGTAGGAACACATTAAAAAACAACAAAGTGCTAGTTATTGATCCCAGGGCCATGTGCATGCTAGGGACGCACTTGACCACTAAGCTGTATCCCTAGACCCTACAATATTTCATAAATAAAAACTTTAAACCACACACCTCCAATTCCTCAATAAAAGCAGCTAAGTCTTCTTTCCACAAATCTGATGGACTCTTTCTCTTTAATGAGTCCAGTTCTTGCTCCTTTAGAAAATTAACAGAAAATTAAGTCAACAAATGTGTATTAATAGCATTTTTATGTAGCCCAGTTTTTACTTTTACCATTATAATAATGTGAAGTAATATGCACCATCCTATCAATAACTTACCTTTTCATTTCTTTGTTTGCACAGTTCATCTTTCTTTTCTTTGGTTAAATACCAAAGGGGCATGTCAAGAAGGTAGTTGAAGGTTGGCCCAGAATCTGTTACAGAGTCACTCTTTTCTGTCTCCTTTTCATTGTCACTCTCTTCATTCTCTTCTTCGTCTGGAACCTAAAGGACAAATTAAAATGTAAAATTAATAGAAAATGTGAAACACAAACATATCAGGTATTTTTATTTTTTTGGGTACCAGGAATTGAACTCAGGGGCATTCAACCACTGAGCCACATCCCCAACCCATTTTGTATTTTATTTTGAAATGAGCTCTCACTGAGTTGCTTAGTGCCTCACTGTTGCTGAGGCTGGCTTTGAACTTGTGATCCTCCTCAGCCACTGGAATTACAGGTGTGCACCACTACACCTGCCCATACCTGGTATTTAACAAAATTGCTAACCAAGAAGTTACCTTTTGCTGGGCTTCTTTCCAGGCCTTCACAGGATCCGAATCATATCCTCTCTGAATAAGAACTTTAATTAACTCTTTTTTAGGCTTATTTTCTATTAAAAGAAAAAAATGAGAACAGAGATAAGGGTTTTGAGCAAGATTTTATGACAAAGTTTTATCACATTGTCAAAAGAATAAAACTGGAATTCAGATGGTCTCTGTTGTGCATATATTTGTACAACCTGGTATATTGCTCAAGTCTTCTCCTTAAACAATTGGCAATTGTAAATTATGAGGGGCAGTCAAATCATGATGGAGGTTATGATCTAATTATAACTCTTACAAGAACTGAAGAGACTCAAACCTTTATTTAGAATATACTTCTACCTAAATTATGCTCCCTAATTTTTTTATTTCTACATTTCTACTACCCATTCAAAGATTGATTTCTCTTAATCACAGCAACACTGTAATCATTCCTTCCCTTTTTTTGGCAATACCTCTCTGTGTCTACTGCAGTTAATTTTTTATACTTTGACCTAAGAGTCACTAGCTAAACAGTTTTGGAGTACTACCTTTAATCAATTAACTTGACAGACTACACATTTAAACTTTCTATATTCCTCAAGAAGACTAGATAGTCCCTAATATTTCCTAATTCCATTCAGCTAAAAACATTCTTTTTCCCCCCTCTAGTCATGTTCAGTTATCACTCATCTTAGCCGTGCCTTAAGCAAAAATATCTGTGAAATAAGGAGGATGATAGGCTAGTGCTAGTTCTTAAGAGTTATTTCTTTTAGTCTTCATACCCCCACTTTGGTCAAAATATTTTCTTCCTCATCACTTAAATCCTGATTTTGTTGCTTATAGAATTTCTTTCTTTCTTTTTTTTTCCTGGTGCTGGGGATTGAACCCAGGGCTTTGTGCTTGCGAGACAAGTACTCTACCAACTGAGCTATACTCCCAGCCCCTAGAATTTCTTTAAAAAAGAAAATTACTAAGACTTGTCCAAGAATTTACTAATCTGATTTACTTGGAAGTCATTTATAATCTTCCTTCCTTTCTTTTTTTTTTCTATCAGGTTTATTCTCTCTTTTTGTGATCAACCAGTTGATATAAGGTATTCTAGCTCTATTTATCCCTGTCTAAATGTCAACTAATCTTAATCTTTTTAAGATGCTTAATCTAGTGGGCTAGAGAAAGTAACTCAGTTGTAGAGGTAGCAGCCTTAGATTCACAAAGCCTTGGATTCAATCTCCAGCACTGGAGTGGGTGTGTATGGAGCGGGGGAGGGGGTACAACAAAAAACCTCAATCTAGGAAAAGCTATCTCTTGAAAACTACAAATAATTAATCAGATATTTAAATGAATGTATATAAATAACTAGCTGAACTAAACGGATTTTTGTCCTCCCTCCTCCCCACCATTGCTCTCACCAAAAATATTTAAAGAAAGTCTAGCATAAGCAATTATTTAAAAAACATACCAATGATTATTTTGCCATCTATTTTCTCTAAGATAAAGCGAGCCTGATTGTTCAATTTAGCAGATTCAGCACCAAGCATTCCTAGAAGCCATTCTTTTCTTAATCCATAATATTTAAGCCTGAGTTCAAAGAAGTCTCTTAGAATATCCAATACTGTGTCATATTTCTTTAAACAGCCTACATGGTCAAAAAGCACCTGGAAAAGGAAAACAAGATTAGAACAAAGAATCAACAAATTTGGTAAACTTCATAAGATTGCTATTAATTCTTAAAATAATCTGAAACCTCTCACAAAATAAGACATATCATCCACGTATGTATAATGTCAAAATATATTCTACTGTCATGTAGAATAAATTTAAAAAATACATAAATTAAAAAAAAAAAGACATACCATAGAGTTGCAGGTGAGACTAGTTTGGAGTTTGAAGACTTTGTGTAGCCCAACTCTCTCTGCCTCTGCCAATTTTCCCTCAGTCATCTTTACAACAAACTTCACAGTGGTATCTGTGTGGTATTCCCTGTAGTCTGTGATGAGAGGGGGTGTCTTCTCAGTGCCATTCAACATGGGTTCTAGGACCTGTTCTTTGTATGTCTGAAGAAAAAAGAAATCCTTTTGTAAGGAATCTCTAAACAGTCAACAGAAATAGTACAAAACAAAAAATCCCAACAAAACAAACAAAAACCACAATTACTTACTTGGGTCCATGTTCTGATGGGAAGTTCTGAGATTTCAATGGTTGTGGAATTAAGAATAGCTATTTCGCCATTAATCACATATTGATTTGGAGCCAGCTCTTCAATAGTACCTTTGAAGTTTTTGTAACTTGGAAGCTAAATTGACATTATAAAAAAGAATGTCTTTTAAATGTGATACTAAAAACAGAAGTCACAGAGGTGTTCAACAAGAAATCTAATTATAAGGTATGAAATAAACTTTACATTTGTATCCTCTTTAAATTGTATAATCCAAACTGAAACCCGAGGAAAGCTAATGTTGCTACCATGCACAGAATAGTTACCATTGGCAAAGGTTCTTCTCCATCCATCAAACGCCTGATGTTATTTACAACTTCACGAACATCGAAGTTGGGAATTTTGCAGGACCACCCAGTACCAATTCCTTCAGCACCATTTATCAGGACCATGGGTATAATGGGAATGTACCATTCAGGCTCAACTCGTTGGTTGTCATCATATAAGAACTTCAATGTATGATCATCTTTTGGTGGAAATAACAACCGAGCCAAAGGGCTAAAGGAAACAATCAAACAATGTTATTGTACAAAATATTTGCTTTCTGAAGTAAAGGGTCACTCTGGGGTTTTTTGCCTGAGCAATTAGAAGTAAGGTCTTTCATTTACAAAGACAGGAAAACTAAGGATTCAGTTTTGGGTTTAATATTTGAAATACTTATTAGACATCCAAGTGAGAAATGTGGAGAGGGCAGTCAGGCATAAAAGTTTAGAAATCAGGGGAGAAGTCAGGACTGGAGATGTAAAGTTATGAGACTGGATGGATGGGAGATCATTTGGGAAGTGAGTTTAGATAGTAGACAGAGATCTGATGAAGGAGCCTGGGCAGACCAGTATTTAGAGCCAGGGAAGATGAGAAGTACCAGCAAAGAAGGCTAATAAGGAAAAGAACTTCTATTGTTGAACAGGCCAAATAAAGAAGAGTTTCAAGGAAGATAGTGATAACTGTGTTGAATGCTGCTGAAAGGATGAAGATAAAAGCTGAAAATCAACTATTTATAACATCCTACAGATTTGTAAAGTGAAATTTCAATTGCAATATTTAGGAAGAATCTAAGTTTTCTTTATTTGAACCCAAAGTCTACCTCAGGGATTTCAACCTTGGCACTACTGGCATTTTGGGCTGAATAATTCTTTGTTGTGAGGAGCTGACATTATTGTAGCATCCCTGGCTTCTGCCCAGTATTTCCTAATTAATTGAATTTTTGTCTCACATCGTTTCAAAACTGGCCATGGCAAGTCACTAGAAATTAAAAACCTACTCACCTGAGCATTGTGAAGATGTATCGAGGGCTAGCAGAATCCTTGCCACCATGTAGGCGGGTACCAAACTGACCAATGGGTTGCAAGAGGTTCAGATTGTTGCTACCCACAAAATTCTGAGCCAAATTGATGATGGTCATCATTAGTGACATCTGAGGAGGAAAAAGATTGATTAATCTGACCAAAAGCCTTTTAATAATACATATTGATTATTGTGACCAAGCCTCATCATAATCTTATAAATCTTAGGTTTATAGTGATTGTTCAAAGATAGATGGCAGACCTAGTACCTAAACCCAAGACTTCCAGTTCCAAGTTCAGGGGTCTTTTTTAAGAGCAATTTTCTTTTAAAATACTTATTTTTTTAGTTGTAGTTGGGACACAATACCTTTATTTTATTCATTTTATTTTTATGTGGTGCTGAGGAGAGAAGCCAGAGTCTCACACGTTAGGCGAGAGCTCTACTGCTGAGCCACAACCTCAGCCCCTCTAATAGCAATTTCTATCTATTAAATCCTATGAACTTGGAAGAAATAGTTTCTCCCCTAACCCTCAGCAAAATGAAATACTTTCACCTTTGTGTCATCAACACTTTGATCATTTCTATTCTAGCATAGATCACTTTATTCGATAGAATGTGCGTTGGCTTTCTGGATAAATTGTGATTATACCTTGAAAGTACATAAAGTATTTTATATTTATTCTTATATACCTGGTACAGGTAGGCATTCAACAAATGTTTGTTGAGTGAATATTTATCAAGTCCTCACTATATTTTGATTTAAAATAGTAAGTAGGTCAACCATTACATTGAAATTTCTAGAAGCTTGTTAGTACCTCACTTCTAATGAGGCTGGCTTTGATGCTCCTGCCTCAGCCTCATGAGCCACTGGGATAACAGATATGTGCCACCATGCCTGTTCAGCACCCTTAATTCTTTAAAATTGTTTTACAGAGTAAGTGCAAAAAATGTAATTCAATGTTATGTAACTGCATAGTTTTACTTATGTCAATGAGTCCATACGAACATTTGTGACAACTTATAACAATTTCCCAGTTGATGGTCATTTTGCATGTCTAAAATTTGACATTGCAAAGTTATATTATGGGCTGTATGTTTACCTCACCATGATGGTATGAGGACATTTCTGCCACTGATCCAGCTAATTGGGCAACCTTCACCTCTCGTTTGTCATTCCTTTTGAAACAAGTAAACAAAACCTTTCTTTGACCAGGTTTCAAACCTGTTAAGATAAAAGAAGGGCAAACATCAGCATTCTCAATTTAATCATTTCTGGGCACAAGATTTCTTCCTTACAAAAAAGACTAACAAACTGGAACTCACCATCCACCATAGATGGGATAGATCTCTCATTATCAGAATTTGAGAACAGGATAAGTTCCTTGTTTATAAAGTCATTATATGTCAAATAAGTGGTAGCTTGCCCATACAAATAATCCTGAAGGATCAAAGAGAATATTACATTATCTGGTTTAAAATAAAACATTGGTCTTAACAATGCTTAACACAAAAATAATAAGCATCATTTCTATAATTCTGAAGCCCCCCAATATAATTATGCACAAGTATTTTATGTTTTAAAGATAATGCAAACTTAATTGCTAAACAGTTAGAAAAAAGGTGCATTTTTAATTATTTTTCCAGGACCAATACATTTATGCAATAGTCTAAATAAGAATATTTATAAAGTCATGCACAGTTTTAATTATGGAGATACATTCTGAGAAACACATTAGCTGATTTTGTCCTTTGAATATCATCACTTATACTTAGACAAACCTATACAGTATGTGTATATAGATACACATGCCTAGGCTAAATGTTATATATTATGCACTATTAATAATTGCATGTGCTCTACTTTTACATGAATGGTAGGTAATTCAATGTCTTTATTTACACCACTCTCGCCACAAACATAAGTAACACTTTGCAGTATGATTTCGTGGCTATGGTATTAGGAGATAAGAATTTTCCAGCTCCATTATAATCTTATAGGACCACTGTTGCATATGTGACCCATCATTGTTATATGGTACATGACTATAGTTATTGATTATATTAAATAAGTTTAATTTGCTACAATATCAATTCTAAAAAGTCTACCACATAGAACATTTTATGGGATATATTTAAAATTTTTACCTCAGGAAGGCCAAGTAACTTTCGCTGTCTTCTATCCTCCATGAAATGAGTTAACCATTCCTTTCGATCATCTATCTGCTTTTTGCTAAACGCCTACAAAAGGATGGGACTGTTAATAATAGGTTCCAAAATATCTCTTCTATAAGAAATAAACAACAAAAAACACTATTTTCTAAAATATCTGGTTCCTTCTCTGGGATATGAGAAATATTCTATTTTATAAAACACTCATATAAAGATCTAAATGTTTCAATTGACCAACATAGTAATTTCTAAAATTAGGGAAAAAAAAATATATATATTATTTATTTATATATAAATAAAATACAACTCAAACTCACCAGGCTGATTGCAGCATCATCTTCAGGCCCAGTATATTTAAATTGAATACGATGTCTTTTCATATCTGCAAAGTATTCCTTAGCTTCTTTTGATGTACTGGTGCCCAAACCTACAAACCAAGGATACCACGTTACCCCATATAATCATGCATAATGGTATAAAACAAAATAAACAATTTCTATGAATTCCATTACAAACCTTTGTAATACTTGACTTTCCATTTTTTATGGTTTGGAGTAGAACTTTTCCATTCTTCAAATTCAGGAAGGCTGTAGAATGCAATTTCTTGCTTGTTTTTAGATACCTATGGAAAGGACACATTGTAAAGTGGCTTTACACACTGTGGGCTCACCTGCATACCAACATATATCATTGGAGATTCAGGTTTGAGGAATAGAGTCTTAGAATGTCTATTTTTGTATCCTAAAAATTAGTATACCTTTACAATGGGAGTGATAAATTCCTCCAGAAAACGATGTCGCAGAAGAGAGGGCCAGTTGTGATGGATAAAATTAATCAGCAAGCCTTTGATATGGGAACCATCTTGGTCCTAGAAATATTTAAAAAGCCAAAGCATAAAAGAACTGTTTAGAAACTTTAAAAAAGTGTTTAAATCTAAACTCACTTATGCTGTATGTAATATACACATGATATGAACATATCTAATTAGATATTGGTTGGAGATAATGAATAAAGCTCCTAGTTATAAAGTAATTTGTCTTTATGGTGGGAAAGCAATGTAACAGTAAGACATTAGCCAGTGTGGTGTGTACACCTGTAATCCTAGTTACTCAGGAGGCAGAAGGATCACTTGAACCCAGTTTGACACCAGCCTCAGCAAAATAGTGAGACTGTCTCAAAAAAGCAAATAAATGACAAAAAAATTTTCTTAATTTAGTTTAACAGTTTAAAATATTTGATAAGGGCTGGGGATGTGGCTCAAGCGGTAGCGCGCTCGCCTGGCATGTGTGTGGCCCAGGTTCGATCCTCAGCTCCACATACAAACAAAGATGTTGTGTCCCCCGAAAAACTAAAAAATAAATATTAAAAAAAAAAAAAATTTGATAACAAATCTGACCTGATCTGTCATAATCATTATCTTCCCATAACGAAGAGTCTTTAATGAATCTTCATCTTCATAGTTTTTTTTATACTGAAGACCCACAATTTTGATGATATTGTTAATTTCAGCATTTTCCATGATCTGAAAGACACATACCAAAAGAGTAGTTTTGTTTATAAATTTGAAAATAACAAATAAGATGCTTGAGTTTTTGTAAGCTCCTGTATTTTGAATTGTTAGTGTATTAAATCAGAAATATCTAAGTCTGTAAGTCAGAAATATCTTTAAGATATGCTACAATATATATAATTTTTTTTTTTTTAGAACCCAGGTCCTCACAAATGCTAAACACACAAAATAACAACCTAAGATTCATTTCAAAACACTCAATGAGAAAATGGAGTAGAAACATGAAATCTACATTATAAACTAGATTTAAATGCTAAAGTTAGTTTTATACTCTACCTGTTTATGAGAGGCTTCTCGGACATTGAGTATTTTTCCTCTAAGAGGGAAAACACCATACTTGTCTCTCCCTACAACACCAAGGCCTGAAACAGCTAAAGTTTTGGCTGAATCTCCCTCAGTCAGGATAAGTGTACACTCAGTGGAGTTTCGACTTCCTAAAGTAAAAATACACAAATTAATTTTAGCACATTTAGTTCAATCCCAAATATTATGTTAATAACCTTGTAACAAAACATATGAGTTAGAAATGCAATAATAAATTGGCTTAGGAGTAAAATGAGACAATAATTAGTTACATATTTTGGTTAAAATTCATAGTAAATAAAAAATACCAAAAATACCATGCCCCTACCTTATCCCTGGTTTCTCTGTCTTAAAAAAAAAAAAAAAAGGTCCTAAGGGCAATTCCTTTTTTTTTTTAAGTTGTTGATGAACCTTTATTTTATTCATTTATTTATATGTGGCGCTGAGAATCGAACCCAGTGCTACACACATGCTAGGCAAGCGTTCTACCACTGAGCCCCAACTCCAGCCCTCCCTGTTATCTATAATCAACCATGATCCTAAAGTATTAAATGGAAAATTTCAGCAATAAACAATTCATAAGTTTTAAATTACATACTGTTCTGAGTGGTGTGATGAAACCTCACAGTTCCACCTAGGTCATGAATCATTAGTTTGTCCAGTATCCACAATGTGTCTGTTATCTATCTACTTGTTAGTCTTTTTTTTTGGTACTGAGGATTGAACTTAGGGGGCACTCAACCACTGAGCCACATCCCCAGCCCTATTTTGTATTTTATTTATTTATTTATATTTTAAAAAAATATTTATTTTTTAGTTGGACACAGTACCCTTATTCATTTATTTTTATGTGGTGCTGAGGATCGAACCTAGGGCCTCAAACATGCTAGGCAAGTACTCTACCACTGAGCCACAACCCCAGCCCCCCTATTTTGTATTTTATTTAGAGGCAGGGTCTCACTGAGTTGCTAAGCACCTCACCATTGCTGAGGCTGGCTTTGAACTCACGATCCTCCTATCTCAGCCTCCCAAATTGCTGGAATCACAGGCATGCAACACCACACCTGGCTAACTTTTTAGTCTTTTAATAGCTCTCTTGGTTATCAGGTCAACGGTCTTGGTATCCCATTGCTTGTATTCAAATCCAAATGCTATACCACAATGCCTATATCATTCACAATGCCTATATAAAAACCGTTAATATCTTACATCACAAGAAGGGAAAATACAAGATATAATAATAATGGAATAGCTTTTTTAAAAAAAATATTTTTAGGCTGGGCTCAGTGGTACTTGCCTGTTATCTCAGCAGCTTGGGAGGCTGAGATAGGAGGATCTAGAGTTCAAAGCTAGCCTCAACAATGGTGAGGAACTAAGCAACTCAGTGAGACCCTCTCTCTAAATAGAAAATAAGGCTGGGGATGTGGCACAGTGGTCAAGTGCCCCTGATGAGTTCCTCCCCAGTACTCAAAAGTACATTTGTGTGTGTGTGGTGGTGCTGGGGATTGATCCCCTTGTACATGCAAGGCAAGTACTCTACCAACTGAGCTATATCCCCAGCCCCTTATAGCACATTGTTATAATTGTTCTATTTTATTATTAGTTACTACTATTAATCTTTTACTGTGACTGTATTATCATATATGTGTGTGTGGGGGAGATAATATATATAGGGTTGGATAATATTAATGGTTTCAGGTATCCTGTGGGGGTGGGAGGATGTGTCTTAGAATACATGCCCTGAAGTTAAGGAAGGACTACTAGATCTAGTTTCTTAAATTTCTCATAATACTTATATTGCTGCTAAATATCAGTTTGATATTATACTGAAAATATTTACTAGGGTTAGATTTGACCCATTCTTGCTTTATATCTACCCCAAATCATCTCAACATTGTAACAGCCCCAAACTGAAAATGAACTAAATAACAGAAGATTGGTTGATTTTTTTAATTAAGTAATCTGTTGAATATTAAATGTCAAAGGGAAAATATCCATGGTATTCTGGTAATGAATAAACAACTGAAGTATGAGATTTAAAGTTTGGAAACATTATTAAACGTGTACCTGCATCATTGGCATCATCAAGTTTTGGAATTCCCTTGATTCTGTTATGCTTTACAGCTGAACATTTCTTGTTTAACTGAACTTGGGCCTTAAATTTCACCCAGTTTAGTACGCTTTCTACAATACCACAGCCAATTGCCTGAAAACAAGAAGATTCATATTAGGAAAAAAGAATTCTTTCTGAATTCTAGAATACAGCCAAGTGCAATGGAGCATGCCTGTAATCCCAGTAGTTTGGGAGGCTGAAGCAGGAGGATCTTGAGTTCAAAGACAGCAACTTAGTGAGTCCCCAGACAACTTAGAGAGACCCTGTCTCTAAATAAAAACTGTAAAAATACAAGTGGCTTGTTGGTACATACCTGTAATCTCAGTGACTTGGGAGACTAAGGCAGGAGGATCACAAATTTGTGGCCAGCCTCAGCAACTTAGCTTGAGACACTGTTTCAAAATTAAAATGACTGGGGTACACATAGCTCACTGGCAGAGCACCTATGAGTTTACTCATCAGTACAAAAACAAACAAACAAAAATCTAGAATACGAATGAGCCCCCAAGAAAATGAACAATAATTTAAAGATTGAAAAGCGAAGAGAATAATTTCCGAACAGAGGTTAGAGGTTAGTACATTGATTTTGTGATCTTTCTGTTTTAGGTTATCACCAGTGAGGGAAGCAGGTTCTTCTGATTAATTTAATAAATATTTACTGTGTACTTATATTGTGCTAGGTGCTAAGATGGTACTTGTTCTCATGGGGTTTAATGATAGAAATAAACGAGAAGAGTTATGATTAAATAAAAAATTTGCTAAACAATAATATAGGTTCACTGCTACATTGGAACCAACTTGGGCTCCAAGAGTAGAAAATAAAGGCTCTGAGGAAATGGAATTTGGACTTCCTGAGTGGAAGCTATTGAAAGATTTCAAGAGGGTAAAAACAAAAATGTGTGCTCCGACACAAGAAGGTCATTCAAGAGCATTAAAGGGCTGGGGCTTGGACTGAGTGGTAGAACGCTTGCCCAGCATGTGTGAGGCACTGGGTTTGATCCTTAGCACCACATAAAAATAAAACAAATAAAATAAAGGCATTCTGTCCACCTACAAAAAGATGAAAAAAAAAAAAAAAAGAGCGAGCGAGCATTGCAAAGAAAAGCCTGAAACAATAAGAAAATTAAGAACCTGTTATAATAATCCATAAGAAATAATGGTGGGAGACTACTAAGATATTCAAGAGATGATTCTTGTTTAGAGGTAGATAATGACAAGGATACCACCTTTTTTGGGGTACTAAGTATTGAATCCAGAGATGCTTAACCACTGGGCCACATCCTCAGCCCCTCCATACCTTCATAATTTTTTTCAAAATTTGAGACAGGGTCTTGCTAAGTTGCCCAGGCTGGACTCGAACTTGCAATCCTTCTGCCTCAATCTTCCCAGTGGTTAGGATTATAGGCATGCATTACAGTGGGTTTTTACTAAAACAAGAAGTTGCTGTTGCTTTTTTAAAATTTCCTTTTCAGATTGGGAAGGCTTGAAGAAGTACAGTATGGGAGGAATCATTTCGGCAGAGTTGAAAAGGCAATTTTTGGGGGCTGGGGATGTGGCTCAAGCGGTAGCGCGCTTGCCTGGCATGCGTGCGGCCCGGGTTCGATCCTCAGCACCACATACAAACAAAAGATGTTGTGTCTGCCGAAAACTACAAAATAAATATTAAAAAAAATTCTCTCTCTCTCTCTCTAAAAAAAAGAAAAGGCAATTTTTGATTTTTATTTCTTTTTAAGTACTCACAGCTTTGATGAATTTTTCACTTAATTGGCATGTTGATCCAAAGCTCTTGGCTTGCAAAGTCATATTTTCTTTGGTCTGAGAGTCAAAGGTTGGATTTTCAATTAAGGCATTCACAAAAATCCACATGTGATTTTTCACCTGCAGTAAAAGTTGATAAAGTCACTAAAATGTCCTAATGATTTACTTAAAGATTTTCTTCTCCCTGGACTTTAGAAAAAGAGAACTGCCAAAATACCATACCTGATGTGCTTTTACTGCAACACCACCCTTGTTCTTCTTCTTCACTACATCAACAAGTTTAGTCACAATCTGATCAGCTACATAATCAACATGTCTGCCACCCTAATGAGGAAAAACCCCAATCTGTTAAAACTCAGCACCCTCAAATTACAACAATAATCAAACACTTAAAAATATGTAGCTTGGATTCTTTATACCAAGACAGTCAAATATTCAAGTCTATTTCATTTATTAATAACAAGAACATAAAACATTACCTTGGAAGTAGCAATGCTATTGACGAAACTAATTTGCTGAAAGCCTTTTTCACTCATTGTTAGGCACACCTCCCACCTGTGGTTTACTTGTTCATGTATTACTTTCAATGGGTTGCCAGTTTCATCTAACTTATCCTTCAAATACATATCCACATAACTGCGGAATCCTTTTACCTATACCGAAATTAAAGGTAACAGTATTATTAAAAGTTATAACAAGTAGGGCCAATAACATTAAGAAGATTTTCCAAAACCAATGGGAGAATGGTCACTAAAGAGCACAAAAGTATTTATTTTAGGTGTTTCTTTGGGAAAGAAATTCCTTCAGTAATTTAAAAATGAGTTTATTATTTCATTATTGTTTTTTCAGGAACAAATATAAAGTGATCAGAAAAACAAATATGAGGAAAAAAAATCAATTTTGCTCAACAATGATCACAGATTCCCTTATGTCCTTAATTAACACTCAAGAAAATACTCACTGGCAGCTTAATTCCATTAAGAAAGACTTTGACATCTTTAGTGGATCCAGCAATATCATATGCTCTTCTAACCATCAATGCAACAATATCTTTGTCGAGGCTTTGCATTTTAAACTTAGACAAATCAGGCTGGAAGGTGATACAGGTATAATCTTCTCCATTAAAAGGCTTGAGCTCCATCTCACCAGC
Organism: Callospermophilus lateralis; assembly: GCF_048772815.1. Classification (NCBI taxonomy): domain Eukaryota; kingdom Metazoa; phylum Chordata; class Mammalia; order Rodentia; family Sciuridae; genus Callospermophilus; species Callospermophilus lateralis. The sequence continues at coordinate 21,677,893 of NC_135315.1, read as the reverse complement.
CCGTCCCATGTTATCCATCCAAGTCTATGGAAACAAAAAATAGGAAATTTAAAAAACTCAAATCAGGGTTGGGATTGTGGCTCAGTGGTAGAGCACCTGCCTAGCATGCATGCGACACTGGGTTTAATTCTCAGCACAGCATATAAATAAATGAATAAAACAAAGGTCATCAACATCTAAAAAAAAAAAGATATCTATTTACTTGCCTGTTTGAACATTTTCTTGTATTCTCTACTGGCTGTTTCCACAGTAAACTTGGTACTGAATATATTACATAATTTGGCTCCATAGCCATTTCGACCACCTAGGCAAATAAATTAAAAATGCTACTTTATTATCTCATCGACAACTTTATTTCTTAATTACTGGCAAAGCTTTTTAGTTAAAAACATTTATTCTCATATTTTTAATCTTCATGCTACAGTCATTTAAAAAAGTGACTTTTTTTCCAGCAACAAATATGTTCTTCATTTTCCTTCAGTCCTTTACCTGTTACTTTCTTTTCATCATCATCATAGTTACTAGAAGTTAAGAGTTGTCCAAATATAAGAGCTGGGACATACACCTTTTCAACTTTGTGTTCAACAACAGGAATTCCTTTTCCATTATTCCATATGCTAATTAAATTGTTTTCTCTAAGAAAAGAAGATTGAAAACTTTATTGTAAAGACAAATGTTAAACTAATACTTATAATTTAAAAATATTTAAATACCATTATTTCTAAAATATATAAATTTATAAGTCTTAATTTCATTATGACTCTTTTCATATATGCCTTCTAAAATTGAGCATGAAAACCTTTTCTTTCATGCTTAGTTACTGACACACCTGAAATAGGAATGGGAGTGGGGGATAAAGGGAGAAACCTTTCCAACATCTGTGTAGACACTGATAATATTGAAAAAATATAAAATTTAAAAAGGTTAGGATAACAAAGGGAAATGAATTATGCCCAATGGAAAGAACAAAATTTGGAAACAATATTATACCACTTCTTTTTTGTGCTACTGGGGGGGTGAAACTCTGGCTCACACATGTTAGGCAAATATATCTCTAGTACATGCCACTTTTAGGAGGATCATCTGTATATACTTAGTTCCCTTAGCTTTCTCAACCAACAAAGCACACTGTGAAACATAAGAGAAAAACATTATCCATCAAAAACTTTCCTGCTTGCCAATAAAATGCTGAAAGCTTACTTGAACTTATTTCTCTTATTTTAGGATAATTCTCAGAATATTTAAGTTATAATGGAACATATACTATGGTTCTTATTCCAAGTAGTATTTAAAAAAGAAAGACTAAAACTAGCTCAACATTTTTTGAAAGATTATGATACTAAGCATTTAGAAAGTGTTGAGTAAGTAATCATTAGCACATTACCAAAAATAACCTTAAGCCTGGGTGCAGTAGATCACACCTATAGACCCAGTGACTCAGGAGACTGAGGCAGGAAAATCTCAAGTTTGAGGCCAGCTCCTGTAACTCTGAGATCTTTTCTCAATGCCCCTGGGTTTTATCTCCAGCACATAAATAAATAAATAAATCATAAAAATCCAAACTGTAAGTATATTTTATGTGATAATTGACCTGGCTAATAAACAGGTGAAACAAGCACCCAACCACCCATGAAGGAATACCAACATTTAAAACCTGAAATGTTAGATCAAATTCTTCTCTATTGCCACCTGCTGGTTTGCTGTTTGAGTTGCATTTTGAGAAAAAAATTTAAATTCTGCAGTCATGAATGCTTGGAGTAATTATTGGAGATGTTTGAGACATATTTAGAGATTAAGTGTCATAATGTCCGTACTTTAAAATGATTCAGGAAAAAAAATACAGATTAAGTAAACATGAAAAAATGTGGACAACTAGCAGGGTGTGGTGGTGCACACCTGAAATCCCAGTGACTCAGGAGGCTGAGGCAGGAGGATTGCAAGTTCAAGGTCCTAATCAATTTGGTGAGACCCTATCTCAAAATAAAAATAGGCTGGTGATGTAGCTCAGTGGTGAAGTGCCCTCAGTTTCAATCCCCCCTGCCCCCCCCCCAAAAAAAAAAAAAAAAGTTGACAACTATTGGATCTAGGTGGTAGGTATTCATGTTATTTATTATTCTGCTTTTCTGTACTTCTGCAAATCTTCATTTGAAAAACAGCCAATTCCATTAGCAACCAAAGTAAATGCAAATAACAACAATGAGGTATTTAACAGAACTTACGGGTCAATAGTGACTCTAATACAAGACATTTTTGGGTCCCTTTGTTTGTTGTCTGCAGCATTAACTGAAAGAAAATAAAATATACATTTATAAGAAATTAAATCTTTAAGATGTGGGAAGAAAGCTGGATGTGTTGGCACATTTCTATAATTTCCAGTGACTCTGGAGGCTGAGGCAGGAGGACTGAAAGTTGAAGGCCAGCTTTAGCACAACTTACTGAGACTGTCTCAAAACAAAAGGGCTGGGGATGTAGTTCAGTGGAAAAGCACTCCTGGGTTCAATCCTCAGAACCAAGGGGAGAGAGTAAAATGATGTATAAAAAACAAATCCCAAGTAACAAAAAAGTAGTATTAATAATTGGTGTTAATTTGTAGCAATTTTTGTTCATAGAACTATTTCTAGGAAAAAACTCAACTTCTTGGACTTTAGTAGACTGCCTCACTTTTGCCAACTAATTATGTGAAATCACAGGAGGTCTGGCTACAGAGGATTTGACAGAAATGATATTTCTTATGAAGGACTTGACCAGTATACTTGTATGAAAAAATTTACTCACCTAGAATCTCATCAAAGATTTTGTACAAACCAGGAACAAAAGTGACTTCCCTATAGTTCATGCCAATGTCTTCATCGTAAACCCACATTTGCTAGAAATAGGACAAAGAAATAGGTATTTTTTATGCTACATTAGTTGTCATCATTACTATAAAGCCTTCTAAATGAAATACTTGTACATAAATACATACATGAACAATAATAGTTAGGCCAGTGATACTATTAACTGCAAACTAAAATAGAAATGTATGTATTTCAACTAACTAATTGCACTTAATTAGCTTGATTTTACCTGGGTCACTAATTCCACAGAGCCAATGTAAGTATCTGGGCGGAGCAATATATGTTCCAATTGCGTTTTCTTCTGGTAGATTCTTTCAATAGACAGTCTTTTCTTAGCATCTTCATTTTTCTTAATTTTGTTCACTTGCATATTTTCATTTATAGGCTAGAATTTAAAAAAGAAAAATAAAAGAATTTTCCATCACAAATTTATTGGAAACAATGAATAAAATATGTACCACGATACACTAGAACACACTATGTCATAAACTGGTATCTGTGAGTGTGTATAGGTGGACTTGACAAAAGTTTGGAACAAAAATGGCAAATAAGTTAGGCGCAGCCAAGGCTCCAGGTGTCGGTTTAAAAAAGACATTCTAGCCAGCAGGGCAGTGGCAGGCCTACAATCCCAGGGATTAGGGAAGCTGAGACAGGAGGATCACAAGTCCAAGGTCAGCCTCAGCAATTTAGCAAACCCCCTGTTTCCAAATAAAAGGGCTGGAGTTGTTGGCTCAATGGTAAAGTGCCCCGGGAGCACTTATCTCATCAAGTGCATCTGACATGGAAACTTCCGGAACAAAGTTTTATTTAAAAAAAAAATTAATAAAAATAATTTAAATAGTTTTAGATGGGCAGAATGCCTTTATTTTATTTATTTATTTATTTATTTATTTATTAACGTGGTACTGAGGGTCGAACCCAGTGCCTCACACATGCCAGGCAGGTGCTCTGCCACTGAGCCTCAGCCCCAGCCCCAGCCCTTGGACAAAGTTTTTGATGTCCAAGAAAAAAAAAAAAAATGCACCCGCTTCTTTCCCTTATTGCACATTTACTGAATGCTTCCGCTATCCCAGGCAAATGATGGCATTTTGGGATGCCATCGACTCGACCCCTAGGCCACGTGAGCATTTTGAACACAGAAAGGGCGCTTTTTTGGGGGGAGGGCGGGGGAAGCAAGGGGTTCCGCCAGCTCTTCAATGGGAACCGCTCACTGCCCTTGCTCTGCACCTTCCAAGATGGAAGGCATTCAGTGTCCTTTTCAGCCTGAGGGCAGGTGGGCAAAGGCTACAGCCTTCCAGAGGTGAACCCCGCCCCTACGAACTGTAACATCCTAGAAGGGAGCTGAGCCGATAAAGCCTCACTACCCGCTGGTTAGGGGCTTCAGCCTGTTTGTGATGCCCAGGGGCCAGAGATGGGGGTCGACACCAAAGATGGGTTCCCAGACCTTCGCAGGCGGGTCCACAGTCCAGGAGCCTCACCCCTCACCGGCGGCCAGAGGCTCCGCCACCCGGTCCCTTCCGCGAGCTCTACCTGCAGTGGTGACACCTCCATGGTGATGGTCGTGAAGGGGCTCGAGAACCCCGAAAGCGACTAAACCGGCGGGATCCACGAGACGATCAAACACCCGGACGCTCCTCCACAGATGCGCGTCGGTTAGGAGAGCGCCTCAAGTGTCTCTAAAGCCTTCGCCTAGCCCGCCCAAATCAGATAATCCAATCACTGGTTCTTTCTCACCGGCTCTGTCTAGAATAACCAATCGCAGCTGGTATTTTATCTCTACGAATGAATGTCTGAGTAGGCCAGTCGGTTCGAACGAACCTATTAGGCGAGGGAGGCGGGACTAGGGTTTTTTTTTTTTTCAAAATGCACCACTCGGAATCGTAGCACAGAGACTGACAGGCAATCTGGCCACTGGGGAGGAACCGTTTATTCTCTTCTTGCCGAAAACGGAGGCGAGCGGGAGCTTCTACAGCTCTTCTACAGGAGGGGGCTTGTCTTGAGGTGCCTGGCCGATTAGAGAAGGGGAGAAAGGGGTGTGTATTTCCCAGCAACTACGAATCTACTTCCGATCCCTGAAATGCTGCGTTCTGAGGTCGTTAGCAAGAAGAATAGGCGCTCCTCCATTTTTCTGAGGAAACTGAACGCCGGCTTTCTTTGCAGGGGGTCTGGCCATTTGGTGAAGCAAACAGGTTTCCGGTTTCTGCTTCAAACCCGCCCAACCCCCAATAACTTATTTGCAAAGAAAAAGAAATTCTACGGTTGTGGGTTTGGCTTCCATATAACGGAAAGATGTCCAGAGAGGATGCAAACTAGAGGGCAGCGTTCAAATCGCCAGCAGAGCCGTGTTGGGGAAGAACTGAGACAATATTTATGACGGTGGCCTCCCGAGCTGAGGGCGAGTTAGGGGCCTTCTTGGGGCTGAAACCTTTTCCTCACACAGCCGGTGAGATACCCCTACAGTTCTTGTGACTTTTGCTCTCCTCGAGAACTCTTCAGGCCAGAGCAACCGTGCCAGTTTGAGAGGAAATGCCAAAAGTGGACTGAAGTTTGACCAAACCGCCCCCCCCCCGCCCCCGTGTATAAATGTTCGAGTGCAGTTATATTTTCTTTGTCAGTCCACGTGTTAAGACGACCAGGAGGGGGGAAAAAAAAAAAAGATGGCCCTTACAAAATACTAGGGAAAAAAATAATAACCGCACGATATGAATGTCTACTAATTCCATCAGAACCACTTCCGTTCATTACTCCCTTAGTCCGCCTGGGTTTCAAATCCAGCTTGTCAATTTGCTAGTTGTGTCATTTTGGTGAAGGAAGCTTCTTTGAGTTTCCTCTGCTTTAAAAAAAAAAAAAAAAAAAAATATATATATATATATATATATATATATGTATATGAATGAAATGATTCACAGACTTTTAAACAATAGGCTAAAGCTGGGGATGTAGTTCAGCCAAAGCATGCTTACTTAGCATGCTGGAAGTCCCCTGGGTTAAAAAAAAAAAAAAAAAAAAAAAAAAAAAAAAAGGCTATCAGAAATAGGAAGCAGAAATTTGGTGGTTTTTAATTTTTTTTTTTTTTTTTTTAATTTCTAAAAGAAACCTGAGGTCAACCATTCTAAAGTAAGCCCAGCATGTCCGATGTCCACTCTGCTGGCCAACCCCAAGGGAAGACTAATGAGGATAGGGTGTGATGTGGCTCAAAGTACCTACCCTAGATTAGGTAGAGAGAAGTGATGGGAGGGGAGGGGAGGGGTTGGGGAGATAGGAAGGATAGTAGAATGAAGCAGACATTATTATTACTGTGTTATATATGTGAATACATGACCAGTGTGATTCTGCAACCTGTATACTCAGAAAAATGAGGTATTATATCCCATCTGATTCAAATGTATGATATGTCAAGGTCATTGCACCGCCATGTATAACTAATTAAAAAAAAAAAAAAAAAAAGGATGACTGGAAAAGCTAAAGGAAAAGAGCTTAGGCATCGGTCTGGTTCCTGTCCTCTGGTTCCTGTTACCCAGCAGTCCCTAAGTGTTGTTTTTTTTTTTTTTCTAGTTTTTTAGTTGTAGATGGACATGATACTTTATTTATTTTTATGTGGTGCTGAGGATTGAACCCAGAGCTTCACACATGCAAGGGGAGCGCTCTACCACGGAGCCACAACCCCAGCCCCTAAGCAGGTTTTTTTTTTTTTTTTTTTTTTAGCTCCACTGTGCTGACTACATGTATTGAATAAAAAAAGGCAACCTCAGTGTACATGACCACTAGAATCTCAGAGCAGTTATGACTTGCCCAGCAGGGAAGTCTATCTGGTTGCTTCTGCCCAGTCAGAAGGCTGACCAGGTCCTGGGCTCCAAGGCCAGTGCATCACTCTTCTGTAATTTGCCTAGGATAAGCCTGACAGTCAGAAATTAGTCACTGCCTTCTCCCTCCTGGGGCACAGTCCCCAAGGTGGTAGGGGTGTGTGGGCATGTTTCCCCAAGAATGGCAGTCCAGCCTTTGCAGCACTGAGCCTGTAACCTGTAGCTCATTCAGGTTGCAATACCCTGCAAGACCCATCTGGAAGTGAGACAATAGGAATTTAAGAAGTTGCTCCCTTTGGATTTTCTGGGACCCAGTTTTAAATCTCCCCTTAAGTTTAGCATGATCCTGATTGTATGCATGTCTGTTCCAAAATCCCAGAAGTAGAACTGTGGAGTGAAAAGGACTTTGGAATTAAACACACCTGAATAAGAATAATACTGAGCCTCAGTTTTTCTCCCCATGTAATTTTCCTTTGTCAAAGATATAGAGGGCTGAATGAAATACGGAAGCACGTAGGATGACTATTCTGCCCTCTTGTTTCCTTTTCTTCTGGGCACAAGTTCTTTCTCTGTCAGACTACTGAAGGACAAAGTAGGTGGGGGGTCCTGTACAGGTGGGTCTGGGAATTCCCACCTGGAATTCCAGGTGTGTGGCTGACTCTAGTCCTGGGAGGAAAGAAGGGGTTGGGACTCAGTTCTAGGGCCTGTGGTGGCGGGGAGGGGGAAATTGTTGTCTTCATTATCTCCAATCTCCCCTCCCTACTCAGCAGGGGCTCAGCCTTTAGCCCCACCTGGCCTTCACCTGTGGGGAAGATTGAGTATATGATCTTGGGTATATGATCTTGGGCAAGTCACTCAGCCTTGCTGTGCCTCCATTTCTTCACTAAAATAGGGATAGCTGGGTGTGATGATGCATGCTTGTAATCCCAGCAATTTAGGAGGCTGAAGCAAGAGGATCACAAATTGGAGGCCAGCTTGGGCAATTTAACAAGACACTGTCTCAAAAAAAAAAGGGGGGGGGGGTGCTGGGGATGTAGCTCAGTGGTAGGAAGTCCCTGGGTTTAATCCCCAGAACCAAGGGATGGGGTGAGTTGGGACAATGAAAGTAACTCCTCATCTGAGGGTGAATCAACACAGGTAAAGTGCTCAGTGCATTGCCTGGCAAATAGCAAGTGCTAAAAACACTTTTGCAATTATTCCCTCTGCTGCTTTCCAGAACTTTCTTTCTCAGTCAGTCTCATAAGTCCCTTCCTCCAAAACCAGTCCAAAATTCTCCTCTCTAGGGAGTCTTCTCAGTCAATCTCTTTAGTTGAAGCTCATTCAAGTCTTCTGAAGTAAATTTGCCTATGTGCATGAGTTTCTTTCAAAATTATTCTTTGGTTGTTTTCTCTTGAATATGGTGTTTTTCTGGTCTCCCAGCTCAGTGGCAGGGGGAGAAGTACTGAGGTAACTGAGTTTCCACCATTAATCTGGGAGATCTAGATGAAGCCTTGTCCCCTTTCTCCTGTGGGCTGACTGAGCAGAAGGGGCTGGACTGAAAGTGTGGCTCTGGATTTGGGGTTTGGACATGGATAAGCTAGAGCTCTCTGGGAATTCCTGGAACTTGACCTATGCCTGCTGGAGGCTTGGTCAGTAAGACCTGGGCAAACAATAGCAAGCCCCTCACTGCTCCCTTATTCTGATTCTCTAGCCCTTAACGTTCTTCCTCTATACCCCACTAGAATGGAAGTGGCAAAGAGGGTGGGTCAGGAGACTGTGGTCCTTCCTTCTCACATCAAAGGCCAGGGAGGAACTTCTCTAGTCTCTCAACTTCTCACACCAAGATGAGGCAGAACTGGATTGTGATCTTGATGGCCCTCAGGCTACTTGAATGCACACCCCCATTACAGTTTACCTGGTCACTGTGGCACATGGAAGATCATCACTGAAGAACTCTGTCCAAGTCCTCCACCTAGACAGAACAACAAAAAAGGACATCTTTCTGGGCATGGTGATGCAAGCCTTAATCTCAGCAGCTGGGGAGATTGAGACAGGAGGACCACAAGTTCAAAGCCAGCCTCAGTAATGGCATGGTGCAAAACAACTCAGTAAGGCCCTGTCTCTAAATAAAATACAAATTAGGGCTGGGAATGTGGCTCAGTGATTCAGTGCCCTGGAGGTCAATCCCTGGTACAAAAAAAAAAAAAAAAAAAAAGGAGGCGGGGAGCATCTTGAGGTGTCTTCCCTCTGATGCTAATCTGACAGCCTTCCTTTCTGCTGATACTGCTGTAGCCATCATGGCCCATTTAGGTCTACAGGGCCCCCTTTGCAGATGATATGTGGTACCAGGCAGATTAGAAAGGGACGGAGTAAAGTGAGGAGCAAATCTTTCATCTGAAGAAAAATAGAAAGCTATCTCTTGTTTAGGATGAAAGAAAATCATGGTGTTCCCAAGGGCCTGCTTTTTTTTTTTTTTTTGCAGTATTGGGCAAGCCCTCATGTATGCTTGGCCAGAGTTCTACCTCTTAACTACATCTCCAGCTCTCTCTTCATCTTCTTGCTAATGAAAGAAGCTATGGGAACAGAAAGGTGGGGATTGTTCAGAGAACAGAGATGACTGTCAGTTGGTGCAAGCCGTTAGTAGTCTTCTCATTAGAGGAGGAAGCCCACAGACTCCTTTGAAATCAAGCTGTCTTTTTTTTTTTTTTTTTGTTCTGGGGATTGAACTCAGGGCCACTAAACCACCGAGCCATGTCTCCAGTTCTATTTTGTGTTTAAGAGACAAGGTCTTGTTGAATTGCTTAGCGCCTTACTTTTGCAAGGCTGGCTTTGAACTTGTGATCCTCCTACCTCAGCCTCCTGAGCCACTGGGTCAAGCTGTCTTAAATTCTGGCCATCTCTCTTTTGGGGGCCCTAGACCCTTCTCTTTTCCAAGGCCACATTTGCTCAGCAGGGGTAAATATTAATCCGGTCTGAAAAAGTGTCGGGGAGACACTCCCATTTGTTAGTGGGAATCAAGGTAGGAGTAGGAGCAGAGGACCCGCATTCCAGGTAGCTGCTCCCCCACCTCTGACTTTGGAGTCAGAATAAGTTGTCTGAATTGAGGAGGAGGATACCTGGCGCTGCAAAATTCCATCTTCCAGTCTACTTCCCCCAGAGGATTCTTGGGGGCTGCTGGGAGCAGAGTTAGTGGGTAGATGTGGCTCTGAGACCTGGTGCAGCTTGATAGCTACTATCTCCTTCTGAAAAATGAATGAATGACTCTGTGGGAAGCCATTCTTGCACGTGATTGGGCACCTCTCTGATTGGATGTGAGGCATTCTGGCTAAACTGTGTCGGAACTAATCCCCACCCTTTCTAGGTGCGAGAGCCCATCTGTGTGTGGGGGTGTGACTGACCATTGACCCTGAGACCAATCACTGACCCTGACCTTGGAATGCTATCCCCCTCGACCTTCATTGGATGGAATTTTCCCCTGAATTTCTTGTTCCCCAATAAAAGGCCACTCTCTGGCATGCCCTGCCTCTCTCTCTCCTGCTAGTCTGTGTAAACCTCGCTGCCCCACCAGGTGGCTCGAGGCAGGAGCCAGAGGGGAGAGCCTTCTCAGACCTGGTCAAAGAAAAAGGTAATTTGAGTTTGTGTGTGTTTATTTTGATCTCGTTAACTTCTATGCTTCAAACCTCTTGTATGAAGCCAGCGTGCTGTGCTGGTCGCATGGCTGATGACTCAAGTTCTGGGAATCTAGAGCCACTCTCCAGGCTTTTCCTTTTCATCACATCTATTCATTCTTCTCTTCCTTTCCAGGTCTTGGTGCTACTGTATGTTTCAGTCCTTCCATCTCTTGGCTTTTTCTTTGCTATTACTTTATACCCTGTTCTCTATGTTCTAAAGCATGACAGAATATTGGAACCAAGACACCCAAGAGGGTCATAATAGTGATGTCATCGATTTGTAATCTGCTTTCTGGCACATTTAGACTTTCACTTATGTAGATAGCTTCATTTGATGTAGCTAAACAGCCCTGCAGAGTGAAATAGGGATTGGCAACCCCATTTTACAGATAAAAAAGCTAAGGTCCATCATGTCAAGTGAAAAGCCCATAGTGCATTGCCAATAAGGGCAAAGCTGGGATTGGAACTCTTGGCTCTGATGCCAGATCAGGGCTGTCTGTCCCACAGCTTGTGCATCACCATCTGGGGTCAGAAGGCTTCTCCCTTGTGGGTTTTCTGGCATCCCACTGGTTTGGGGCCCAGTTTCTGCAGCTCTGGAGATCACCATGACTTACTAGGTGGGGTAAGGATTATATTGCTGGATTACTGGTTCCAAACATCAAGGCTTAGGAAATAGGGAGGGCTGAGGGAATAAATCTAGGTTTCAGGAGAGAAGATGAGGGCTGCGATTGGGCACTCTGGGCACTCTCTGTTTCTGGGTCCACCCATTCCTATTCTTCAGCCCTAAAGTTCCCTTCAGTCCTCTCTGGGCATCTTTAGGAGCACCCCTTTCTCTCTCAGATCAAGCACAATTCCTATTGCAGCAGAAAAGCCCCTGGCATAGGAAGCCTGGTGGGCTCTGGGGCTTTTCTCCAAGAATCCCCCTCTTCCCACAACTGGGGTTACATCTTGGGTCTGAGACTATATTCCCAGTACCCTGATTGAGGGTTTAAGAAATGTTAGGTTGGGGGTTGTAGCTCAGTGGTAGAGTGTGCCTAGCATGTGTGAGGGACTGGGTTTAATTCTCAGCACCACATAAAAAAATACATAAACAAAATAAAGGTATCATGTCCATCTACAACTAAAAATATTAAAAAACAACAACAATAGCAACAGCAACAAAAAACTGTCAGGTTGGTGCTAGAACTGAATCACAGGAAGAACACAATAGCCTCTGGGCACATGGAGCCTGACCAGCTGCAGCTGGAAGGGTAAGGGTTTCAGTGGTAGCAGGGCCACTTGGCAAGGGGAGAAAGTACTGTCTGGGTTTGGAAAACACTTTGAGGCCGTGGTGCTTTTGGAGGTAGGTGTGTGGCAGGGTGTCAGTTGAAAGCTGGGTGTGCCTGGAGCACAGGTTCTGTTGTTTCACAGCTGGGTATAAATCACATTGAATTGCATGTGGCCTTAGGCCAGTCTTTTTTTGGGGAAGTTAAGGGGTACCAGGAATTAACCCAGGAGCACTTAACCATTGAGCCACATCTCCAGCCTTTTTTAATATTTTGTTAGAGACAGGGTCTCTCTGAGTTGCTTTTAGGACCTCGCTAAGTTACTGAGGCTGGCTTTGAACTGGCCAATTCCTGCCTCAACCTTCTGAGCCTCTGGGATTACTGGCATGTACCTCTGCATCCATCCAGCTAGGCCAGTCTTTTTACTGCCCAGAAACTCATCTATAAATTGGGTTTATATGGTTACCATAGTAATCAACGATCACATGGCTAACATGTGTTGAGATTTACTCTGTGCCAGGCAGCGTTAAGTGCTTTACCCACATCATCTCGGCAAGTTTTCTCGTAGGCCTATGAGGCTGGGCTGGCATTATCTCTGTTACAACTGAGGGCATTTGAGGATAAGAGGAAAGATGCCATTTGCCAAAGTCACAGAGCTAGTTAATGGCAAATCCAGGGTTCAGTGCAGGCATTTTGGCTCCAGGCTCTTAGTCTCACTCACTTGGCTGGTCATGACTAATGACTTGCACTGACTGGGCGCCTACAATGTGACAGGTGCCATTTTAAGTGTTTTACACAGATTCATTCATCTTTTGTCTTATCGACCCTATACGATAGTCACTTAATAAGAAAGATGAGGCCACTGAGGCACAGGCTAACATCTTGAATCTATTCCAGGAATCTAGTTCAGACAGTCTGACTTGAAAGTGAGTGCTGTAAAAAATTATTTATTTATTTATTTATTTATTTTTTAGTTGTAGTTGAACACAATATCTTTATTTCATTCATTTATTTATTTATTTTTAATTTTTTAATTTAATTTTATTTTTTTGTGGTGCTGGGATTGAGCCTGGGGCTTTGTGCATGCTAGGCAAGTACTCTACCAACTGAAATACATCCCCAGCCCTCATTTATTTATTTTTATGTGATGCTGAGGATTGAACCCAGTAGCTCGCACGTATTGGGCAAGTGCTCTACTGCTGAGCCACAATCCCAACCCCTAAAAATAGTATTATTATTAATTATTTTATTTATTTTTTAATTTTTTGGTGTGTGTGCTGGGGATTGAATCTAGGGATGCTTTACCAGTGAGCTACATCCCAAGTCCTTTTTAGTTTTTATTTTAAGACAGGGTCTCACTAACTTGCTGACGCCTCACTAAGTTGCTGAGGTTGCGCTTAAACTTTCCATCCTTTTTTTTTTTTTTTTTTTAATATTTTTTAGTTTTCGGCGGATATAACATCTTTGTTTGTATGTGGTGCTGAGGATCGAACCCGGGCCACACGCATGCCAGGCGAGTGCGCTACCGCTTGAGCCACATCCCCAGCCCCAAACTTGCCATCCTTTGTCTCAGACTCCCAAGTCACTGGGATTACAGGCATGTACCACTGTGCCTAGCTAAAAAGTCATTTTTTTTTTTCCTTAAAAAAATTGAAGTAGGAGCTGGGGTTGTGGCTTAGTGGTAGCATGCTTGCCTAGCACATGTGAGGTACTGGGTTTGATCCTCAGCACCACGTAAAAATAAATAAATAAAAAATGAAGTCATCGTGTCCATCTATAAATAAAAAAAAATTTTTAAAAAGTTGAAGTATAATATACATATAGAAAAGTTAATGTTTAGCTCAATGAATGTTCACATAGTAAGTATACCATTTAACTAAGTAATAAATATTACTCATATTCCCTGAGACTGTCTCCATCCTTCTTCTTAGAGGTAAACTTTATCCTGATTTTAAGAACTGTTTTGAATTTTATATAGAGTCATATAATAGTAATTTTAAAAATATATTTATTTTTTAGGTGGACACAATATCTTTATTTTATTTTTATATGGTGCTGAGGATCAAACCCAGTGCCTCACTCATATTAGGCGAGCACTCTACCTCTGAGCCACAACCCCAGCCCTAGAATAGTAATCTTTTGATCAACATATGAGTCAAGGGGCTGAGGATGTGGCTCAAGCGGTGGCGCGCTCGCCTGGAATGCGTGTGGCCCGGGTTCGATCCTCAGCACCACATACAAACAAAGATGTTGTGTCCGCCGAAAACTAAAGAATAAAAAATATTGAAATTCTCACTCTCTCTTTTATAGACTTATTCAAATATAGATTTACTATTCTACAATTGATTCCATTTTTGGCTATTTTATAGAGCACTTCTGTGAATACTCTTGAACATATGTTTTGGAATGCGCGCACACATATTTCTATTTGGTGTATATCTAGAGGTGGAATTGTTGGTTGCTTCCAAGAGGTTGTACAAATTTGTTTTCTTTAGTAGCATTATGTAAGAATTTCCTTACTTCACATCCTGGTATTGTCAGTATTTTAATTTTTTACCAATCTGTCGGGTATGTAGTGGTATCCCTCATGGTTTTCTATGTCTATTTATTAAATAAAGCAGAACTGAAAGCAAGTAACCATAACACCTACTACATAGCTTCTCATAATAATCCCATGAGCTAGGTAGGTATTTTGCAGATGGGCAAATGGAGATACACAGTTACTCCTTCTTGCCTTCTTCTCCTCCCATCCCCTCACCTTTTGGGGGGCCCCTTTCTACTTTTCCTGGTGGTGTTAGGATGAATGTCTGGTCACACACCCTGGGAGGTCCCTCAGGCCATGATGTTCTCTTGGGTAGGGAAAAGAGGAGGAGGTTAGGGTGAAGTGGGCAAGAGTGGGAAGGATGAAGCATAAAGGCTGGTGAGGGGGCTCTGGGTGTGGAGTGATGGGGCCAGAAGAGTCTGGGAGTAATTAGAAGGCATGACTCTAGTGCTGGTGGGGACAGGGAGGCATGCAGTTGTATATATCCAGGTATTGGGGATCTCTCTGGATCCCAAGCCCTTTCTCTGGGATTTAATGATTCTGAAGACCCCTCTGTGGGATCTCTTTAAGCCTAGAGACTTTTCAAGGGTCTCTATGGGTTCAGAGGTCTCATTAAAGTTAGGTGGCACTTTGTTCCCCAGAGCTGGGAGAGCAGGAGGTCGGGCCAGAAAGCCCTCAGGGAATGTAGGGAAAAGACAGACAGTCTCCTTTGATTCTGATCTGTCAAATCAAGAGGTACATTGGTAAGAAGGCACACTTCTCTTTGACATGACAGGTCTCAGGAGAGGCAGGGCAAGAGTTTTTCCTACCCTAACATCTGGCTCTGTCTGCCCAGATTTTCTGTCTCCACTTTTGCAGGTGTCCTGCATAGATTCACCCAAGTTGTACTTTCTTCTTGCTTAAGTTCTGAGCCTGTGGCTCACTGGTGATGGCTCTGGCAACAGAGGCAGGATGGCCCAGAGGAGGTGCTAGGGTTGTTGACTCTGTGCTCTTTTTTTGAGGTGGGGTACCAGAGATTGAACTCAGGGACACTCAATCACTGAGCCACATCCCCAGCCCTTTTTTAAAATATTTTTATTTAGAGACAGGGTCTCACTGAGTTGCTGAGTGCCTCACTTTTGCTGAGGCTGGGTTTGAACTCATGATCTTCCTGCCTCAGCCTCCCGAGCCCCCTGGGACAACAGGCGTGCACCACTGTGCCCGGCTTAGCTGTGTGCTCTTGATGACCCTCATCGTCTCTCTGGGTGGTATCAGAGCTCTCATTAAGCCCAACATCATTCGTTTGGCTTAGTCTCTCGTGCAGGCCTCAGACAATGAGAAAGGGGTGCTATTGGTGCCAATAGGCCTGAAGAGACTGCATACTCTGGAGGGTTGGGAGCCCTGCCAGAGTGGGACCTTGAAACATGCAAAAGGACCTTAGAGGTTTCAGTTTCCTAGACTTTCAGAGCTGGAAGGGGCTTCACAATTCAGCAAATTCCCCGCCCTCTTTTGTACAGATGGTGGAACTGAAGCTGGGGAAAGGGAAGTGGTCACAAAGCTGGCAAGTAGCGGAGCCGGCTGGCCTGGAGATATGAAGCCAGATTCTGGCCAACGCAACTGCAGTGGACTCTGCTCTCCCCTCCCTTGCTATTCACTGCTGAAGCCACAAGTCCTGAGGGAAGCACCCGGGTTTCATGCTCTGGAGCCAGACCTCCCTCTGTGCCTTGGGGTCTCTGTGGAGATTCTGGCTCTCCTGGCAGGAAGTAGGGCAGGAAGGTGAGTGTACTGATAGACTATTGCTCAGGTCTACACCTGGGGTAACCATGGAGATGCCCTACCTGGGACCTGAATGTCAAATCACATAGAGGGGAGCTGAACCCCCTACTCAGTGTAGACATAACAGACAGTCCAGGTAGTCAGGAGGGGGCTAGGAAGCCAAAGTTACCAAGAGGACTGGGGCCTAGTCCCATACCAATGCCATCGGTGCCTGATCCCCATACCACATGCACTCTATGTCATAATCTTCTGTCCTCATTGGTGTTTCGAAGGCAGTGAGCCTAGGGGTTAATTGTGCAGTCTCTGGAGCAAGACTTCCTGGGTTCACATCCCTGTTCTTCCACCTTACTTGCTGTGTGACTTTGAATAAGTTATATACCTCTCTGTGCCTTAATTTCCCCATCTTAAAAAAAGGATGATGATAGCACCTATGTCATGACTTTGGGAAGCACACAAGGTCTGTGCGTGTTGATTGCTAACTATCATTACTGTGTTTATTTTGTACACTCCATCAGATAGGATGCTCCCTAAGGCAAGCCCATCAGATTAGGGGTTCCTGGAAGGCAGAACTGTATGTCCCCATAGTTAAGCTCTTTTTCTTCCTATTTTCTAAGAGCCCAATGTATGCTTCTCAGAGGTTTTTGAAGTTGTATCAACACTCTGAGCAACAAGTCAATGAGGGTGTGAGGTGTAGAAGAGGCCTGGAGCCTGTTGTGGGGGCTGGCGGGGGGGTTCCTTCATCTGTGAATTAGAAGTAGCTAGCATCTTCCTGGCCCTCAGGAGCCAGAGAGAGGCAAGGCTGCTGTCTATGTGTCTGTGAGTGGTGTGTTGTTGGTGGTGCTGCTTGATTTTCTGTATTAACCCTGAGCTGGGAAGGAGGGCTGGGTTTTGCCTTTCAGAAGGTCCTAGTCAGGGCTCCCAGTCCCTAAGGAGGCAGCAGTTGGGTAGAAGAAACCAATAACCGGCACCTGTACCTGTACCCAGCTCCTTGAGTTCCAGAGCCCTTGCCTCATTTTCTCTCTCAACCATCCTGTGAGAGTAAGCCTAAATATTTTCTTTTTCTATGTGGGTGTGGTACTAAGGATTGTACCCAAATCCTTGCACATGCTGGACCAGCACTCTACCCATGAGCTTCATCCCCAGCCCTAGCCCTCTTTATAAAAATATTTATTGTGAAACAGGTTATCACCAAGTTGCCCAGGAGGGCCTCAAACTTGTGAGCCTCCTGCTTCAGCCTTCCGAGTGGCTGGGAAGAAAACCCAGAGCCTCATACACACTAGAGCACTGAGCTAAACACATCCCCTCACCAGCCCTCATTTTTCTTTTAACAAAGGATGAAAATAACCCTTTATGTGGACAATACCTGTGATCCTAGTGACTCTGGAGGCTAAAGCAGGAGGTTTGCAAGTTCAAGGCCAGCCTGGGTAACTTAGCAAGAACCCTGTCTCAAAATAAAATAAAAAGGGCTAGGGATTTAACTCAATTGGAGGGCATTTGCCAAGCATGGGTTTGATCCCCAGTACTGGGGAAAAAAGAAAATAACCCCTCAAGATATTAAGAGGGAAATCGAAGATCACACAGCTAAGTGG
Source organism: Callospermophilus lateralis (assembly GCF_048772815.1). NCBI lineage: Eukaryota > Metazoa > Chordata > Mammalia > Rodentia > Sciuridae > Callospermophilus > Callospermophilus lateralis. The sequence continues at coordinate 21,660,452 of NC_135315.1, read as the reverse complement.
CTATGCTGCAACTGAACCCAGGTTCCCTGATGCCAAGTCCCTTTATATACTGCCCCTCTCAGATACCACAGGCTTAGATGGGGACACTAAACCTGATCTTCTGAGAGTTTCCTTTGTTGGGCGTGTGGGGAGATAAAAGCCCTGTCACCAGGGATTTCCAGCCACTAGGGAAGTTAGTTTCCAATAGGAAGGGATGGAGGTAGAAAACATTTGGGGTCTACTATGTGCTGGGTGCTTTGAACTGTTCTTTCTCTTTCTCTTGCTGCAAAGTTCCATTTTCTAGACAAGGCCTGAAGCTCAGGAGCTTAAGTAACTCTCTAGCGTGTTCCTAGTGACAAAGCTGGGATTAGAACCCAGTGCAGTCTGGCCATGCTGACACCCATAATTTTTCCTCTAGCATGAAAGTTGTGGCCCCAGGGTCACCTCCTCAACAAAGGCTTTCCATGCTCTGAGTGTAAAATTGACCACTTACACCTGTGGGTGCCCACATTTCCCTATGTAAACATCTCTCCAGACATGTGTGCACTTCTTAGACTTATTTTATTTACACACCTGTCTTCTGTCACTAGGCAGTGAGCTCCTTTAGGCACAGAGTAGTCTTGTGCCAAGATACAGCACAAAGTCACACATAACAGGTACTCAGTAATTGTGGGTTGCATGAATGGTGGGAAGTGCTTGGAAGGCCTCCTCCTGTTATTCTCCTGCCTCTTTGGAACGACCCCATCCCAGTGATGGTGGGGTGGGGTGAGGAAGATGCTGAAGGATGGACTGGGGGCCGGGGAGGTGTTGCATCTGAGGTGTGGGCATCAGTCTCACCTGGATACCTGTCCAGGTTTTTCACCCTTGTGGGCACTCATGCTCTATCCTTGGCATGCCTCTTGGCTCCGTCCAGCCTCTTCTCATCTTGCCTCTGGCCTCAGGACCTTTACCCTTCCTGGATTCATCTAGGGGACAAGTCTAGCATTGGGATCAGAATAATCTTTCTTGGTCCATTTTATTTTCACAAGAGTTTTAAGGGGTGAGAAGGGTGGAGATGACTTACCTCATTTTTACAGAAAGGGACAGTCAAACTCCAAATCCATCCATTAAATTGTGGCAGAAGTGGGTCCAGTGATAATGGAGGGGGATGGGGCAGAGGGGAAGTTTTCTGAATCAGGTACAGTTTGGTTTCCCCCAGGAACTTGAGGAACCTGGCTCTATATGCCCTTCTCCAAGGCAGACAAGGTAGAAGGGACCCCACATTCTCTATGTGATGGGACAGAGAAAATCCTAGACTCTTGTTCCTGGCTGTGACTCCCCAGCCCTTCTGCAGTCTCCATGGCTGCCAGTAGGTGCCGTCAGTTTGCAACTTTTTGATTTGTCCTACAGGTCCATTCCCAGGCCCTCTCTTCTCCAATCACCCCAGTTGTCTGCAATTGCAGAAAGTAGGTGGCCCAACCCCTGTGAGGTGGAAAGACCCCTGCTCTGGGAGAAGCAGCAGAAAGGGGGTTCTTTGTACTTCAGCTTGGCAGTCTTGCAGGTTTCTAGGCCAAGCTAAAAATAATTGACAGTGGGCCACTAATGATGCCTGGACAGGCCCCCTTCCCCTAAAGACAACTCCAGGCTAGCAGGAGCCTTTGTGAGGGAGGAAGGGTGAGTATTAGGGCACCAGAGAAGGAAGCTAGGAAATGGGTGAGTTTCTCCTTCAAATGCTATTCCAGATCTCCTCCCAATCCTAGCATTGGGGCAAGGGTGGGAGATACTGGCACCAATAAGATTTCAAGGAAGGGTGAGCCAGCCCTGAAGAGTGGCACTAAGTGAATTATAAAAGGGCACCTCTTCCTCAAAACCTTGACTGCCATCTGCTGGGAAACCGTCATAACAGCTATACAAATAAACAATGACTACAAGGAATGGTGCCCCCTGGAGTTGTTCAATACACAGCTTGTACTTTGCAAGTGGTGATCTCCCAGGCCAGTTTCTCTCCAGAGCCCATGTGGGCAGTAGAGGCAAACATCCAGGAAGGAGGAAGAGGCTTGGCACCTCTCTCCATGATTTGGGTTGATTCCATCATGGCGAGGCAGGGTGGACCAGGGCCCAAGTGAACCCTGGGGAGACTGAAGGGGGAAGGTTCCCAGGGGGCAAGTGGGAAGAGAGCCTATTAGTGTCTTAGGGTCACCAGGCCTTTCCATGACCCTTGTTGCCCATATGCCTTGCGCCTTGCCCCACCTCACCAGTCCAGTGGTGGAGACTGGAAGTACTGGGGAAGAGTGGAAAGGACTCTGGTCTGGGAGACTGAATAAGCCGACTAGGAGGCCAGGTTCTGTTAAGGTTAGGGAGGTATCCTCCGAAATCGGGGAGGGAGCCAAACAGCAGCACCTTCGTTTCCTCTCCTCCTGCCTCCCCTCCCCAGCTCCAGTTCAGAGGCGCACTGGGCGCTTACCACCTCTTCCAAACTGCGCCGCTTCCTTCTACGGTGCAAAGGACTTTCAGATGTTGCAGCGGCGGCGACTCAGGACAGCGCCCCCTCCCCCTGACGGCCGCCTCTCCCTGCCCCCCTCGCCCGCCCCGGCTCCCCCACCTCGGGGAAGGCGCTGGGGGTGTGGCTAGGGGCCGGTATAAAGTCCGGGGAGCTGGTCCCGGGCAGCCGCTCAGCCCCCTGCCCCCAGCCGCCCGCCTTCTGCCTGGGCCGGGCCGAGGATGCGGCGCAGCGCCTCGGCTGCCAGGCTCGCTCCGCTCCGGCGCGCTTGCTAACTTCCCTCGGCTCTGTCATTGCCCGCCAGCCGGGCCGCCCCGTTTCCCCGCGCTCTCCGCGCTCTCCGGGTGGGGTCCTCCAGGCGCGCCGGGCGCTGCCGCCGGGTACCCACGCTTCCCGCCCGCGTGCCCGCGCTCCCCGCCTGCGCCCAGCGCCCGCTCCAGGTCCTCGCGCGGTCATGCTGCCCCTCTGCCTCGTGGCCGCCCTGCTGCTGGCCGCAGGGCCCGGGCCGAGCCTGGGCGACGAAGCCATCCACTGCCCGCCCTGCTCCGAGGAGAAGCTGGCGCGCTGCCGCCCCCCCGTGGGCTGTGAGGAGCTGGTGCGGGAGCCCGGCTGCGGCTGTTGCGCCACTTGCGCCCTGGGCTTAGGGATGCCTTGTGGGGTGTATACTCCCCGCTGCGGCTCGGGCCTGCGCTGCTACCCACCCCGTGGGGTAGAGAAGCCCCTGCACACGCTGATGCACGGGCAAGGCGTGTGCATGGAGCTGGCGGAGATCGAGGCCATCCAGGAAAGCCTTCAGCCCTCTGGTAAGATCCCTACCCTCCCACACCCTTTCCAGTGCACTCTTTCTCAGTAACTTATTTCCAATTCATGGCTGGCTTGGAAGGCCCTTGAAAAATCCCCTGTGAATTGAGGCGCAAGCAGGTACGTGGCAGGGCCCGACTGGCATGGGACAGGATTAGCCAAGGAAATTGCTCCTGAATTCCTAGCTGCAATTGCCACCATCAAGGGGAACTTTGTCTCATCCCTCCATCTCAAACATCCCAGGGGTGCCTATTTGTTTTTTTCTTTAATTTAATTTAATGTGTGTGTGTGTGTGTGTGTGTGTGTGTGTGGTGGGGGGCTGGGGATTGAACCCAGGGCTTTGTGCATGCATTTTATCACTGAGTTACATCCCCAGTCCACAGGGAGTGCCTATTTGGGAAGAAGGGTCTCAACGATAGGCCTGGCTGCTGATGCAAGAGTGGAAAATCAAGTGACCTCGTCCAGTCAAGTCAGCCGTCTAGGTTCAGAAAACTGGGGGATGGAATGGGGTGTCTATGGGGGTTGGGGGCAGCTTTCTGTTCCTGATCCAGAGGCCATCCCTCACTCTTGGCACAGGTAACGTCACTCCTCCCTCAGTCTGAGGAACCAGGACATGGACTTCTGTCATTCTATAGTGGGGTGGGTTGTACAAATCATAGGGACTTTGATGGTGAGGGGCATCAGACTTGCCCTTTCCCAAAACCCTGAGCTCCTTTCTCTTGTTTATTGAGTGGAAAGACAGGGGTCTTTCTGCCAGACCCTGGCAACTCTCCCTGCCCTGGTATGCAGGATCTCTTCTCTTTTCTCCTGGCAGGTGCCATCTGAGGTGGCAGAAGAGAAGTTTTGGCTCCCAGCCCAGAATTGCAGAAACCTTAGGGGAATGGGATAGGGAATAGAGGAAAGGGGGAATGAGAGAGAAAGAGAAGACAGAAGACTCTGAGAAGACCCACTGCCCCAACCTCATTCTTACACTTTCTTTTTGTCCATTTCTCCATTGGCCATTTCCAGTTTCTCCTTAGAATCCTTCTCAGTCTTTTTCCTTCCTTCTCTTGTTCTTTTGTTGTTTCCTGCCGTGCCTCTCGGCTTCTAGTTTCGCCATTACAATCTTTTTTATTTTTTTCTCTTTACACATTTCTTATTGGTGCGTTATAGTTGTACATAATGGTGGGATTTGTTGTTACATATTGGTACATGCACACAATATAATAACAGAATTGTCCAATACTGCTCCCCAGGAACTCCTCCCCCGACCCCTCACCATAGCATTCATTTTTTTTAAATATATTTTTATTTGTAGATGGACACAATACCTTTATTTTATTTCTATGTGGTGCTGAGGATTGAACCCAGTGCCTCCCACATGCCAGGCGAGCGCTCTACCACTGAGCTACAGCCCCAGCCCCTCATCATAACATTCTTAAGTTCTCTCTTCACAATGTCTTCTGGGCATTATCAGTTTCTTTCCCTTTCTCCACATTGTTCGGTTTTCCTGCTTCTCTGACTTTTGCCTCTCTGTCTCTGTGTCCCTTACCATGTCTGCCTCTGGTCTTTCTGATCTCTGCCTTTTTGCCTCTCTGCCTCTGGTTCTCCTTCCCTCTCTGATTGTTTTGCTCTCCCTGTGCCTCTTTGCGCCTGTCCCTTTTCCTGGTGCTTGAGGCTTCCATTGTTGCAGTCCGGATGCTGAGACTCTGGCCCCAAGCTTCCTGCCCTGGGTCCCAGACCGCTTCACTTCCTCAATCCTCTGTAGCTTGTTAGCTGGAGGAGAGCAGGATGCAGGGAAAACAGGAAGGAGGTGGACCCCAGGGGTCTGGGCCTCCAGTCTTTCTGCCCTTCCTGCCCCTGGGCAGGGAGAGATGGGTCAGCAGAAAACCTTCTAGGGGAAATGCCAGCCTGACACCCAGCACTCCTGGGGTGGGAAGTCCTGGGGGAGTAAATCACTGATTTGGAGGCAGAGAAGCCAGTGGCAGTGAGAGTAGGAGTGAGGGCTGAGCCCCTGGGTTCCCTGAGTACAGCAGGGCCACTTCCCTTTGAATTTCCATCCTCCACCAGCCAGTGGGTATCTGGCAGCAGATAAGGATGGCTGGTGGCTCCTTTTCTCTCATCAACTTGAACATAAAGCAGAAGAATCCTCTGAGGGTTTTCTTCTCTGACTGGGTAGGAGAATCCTAGTGGAGGAAAATCTGATTCTTCAAGGGATCGGGGAGGGCATGGCATGGACAGTTTGTGATTGACATGTGAACATAATGCAAACCAGCCTCGAGAGATGTCTAGGAATGGAATGGCTTTAGATCCCCTTTGGAAAACAGAGCCCAGGTCTCTGATGTATTCCCGCTATTTCCTGGCCTTGTCCTCTACCATGTTGTACATGCAAATACATAGAGAAGGAAACAGAATCAGAAGGACCCTGGGGAAACTAGGTACATAACAACAAGCTCTGCCCATGCCCTCTCATCCCATCATCATAGAAGTACTCCTTCTTGTGCCTTGGCCTTGGCCACATTGCACCATGGGAAGCGTACCCCCTGATTGTGCAGCATCTCTACAGGGGTTCTGGTGAGATAAAATGAGCAGGGCTTAGACCCTAAACCCACTATCCTCTTTACGCTATTAACAGACCACTGTTCCTCCTAGGTTCCCAGACTTGAGCCTTCTGGACTGGAATAGCTTGGTAGAGATGTCAGGTCATTTCTGTGCTTTCCTCTTGGGGCTGAGCTTCGGCAGGTGGTCAGGGAGGAGGGTCAGTTGGCAGGCTCCTGTCCCTGGCCTGTGATGGTTTGGGTGCCTCCTGTTAACCCCAGGGGCAGACCTCTCCTTCCATCTCCAGCCAGCCCTGCCCCGCTTTCTCAGATAGCCAGATTGTGGATTAACACCGCTGAGGTCACCAGAGGTGGGGGTGGGCATGTGCTTCAGAAGCCCACAAGTCAGCGTCCTGGTACTGATCCCTCCACTCATAGAAGCTGGGGGAGTGTTTGGTGGGGAGATCAGGCCTAGGACAGGGAGTTCCTAAACTGGGCTCTGGGTCCCTCCGGGACAGGGTTAGAGAACAGACAGACTGGGTTAATTTTTAGTCAATGCAGCAAATATTGTCCTCCCTACTTCAGTGCTGGGAATCCAGTCATGTCATGGAAACAGGGCCTTCCCAGAAATTCTGTGCCTTGGGGGAGGGGAAAGGAGGAGCATGGCTGCTTGGCATTTTTTCTTTAGTATTGGCAAAGCCCAAATTATTGGTGCCTTGGCCATCAGAAATCTTTCCATTTAAAGACATAGGGGCAGCAGAGACACGCTTTACTCCTTCCCTCCACCCATGTGACTTCAGTGTCCCCATCTGCAAAGTGGGAATGGTAGTGGGTAATAGCATTGGGGGCCTGGCAAGGAGTAAGAGCTCAGTAAATTGGAGTAGTGATGAAGATGGAGATGAAGAGCAGCTGGTGCTGGGACTGTGGGGGCCTCTAGGGCGGAGGAACCAAGGCAAAGGGACATTCAGAGGAGCTGAGAGGGGTTGGTTGCCTTTGAGGCCCTTTTCCTGCTGTATAGGGATACACCAGGCTACATACCTTACTGAGGCTTGTGGCTTGGTACAATGGTGAGGGGACACTCTTGAGCCAGACCTTAAAGAAAGGGCCTAGCACCCCACAATGCGGTCTTGCCTTCTCCAGCCAGAGTCCAGGAAAAGAAGGAATAGAATTTTTGCAGAGCAGGTGGGTGACCCTCAAGGGCAAGGCCGAAACTTCTGTGTCTGGGTGGTGGGGTCCATCCGGTTCACAGCTTGGGGATGGGACTGGAATTGGGGAGAAATCATGAGGGTGAATTCAAGCAGCAGGAACTTTGCAGCCATTGATAACAAAGCTGTGCCCCCTCTTCTGCCCCTGGACTGTGGAGCGCAGACCAAGGCTTCCCTGGCACCGCAAGGCAGTTGGTTTAGCTCTAGCTGCCTCCAAGCTGGGGCTGGAGGAGAAGACCTCCCTGACCTTGGAAGTTCCACCTCCCAAACAAGCTTTTGGGAGGGGTCTGACTCCAGCTTCTGTTCAGAGAAGAACCTGGGGGCCTTGGGACTTCTGCAGAGGGCACTATCAGGGTGAACACTGGAAGGTTAATGTTTTCGGAGACCCAGTGCTATAACCCTTATCCCCTAAACCTGTGCCTAGGGGTGGATTCCTGGGGTGGTTCCTCAGTCTGCCAGTTAAGCAAGGCTGGGCAAGGAAAAGTTACAGATTAAGTGGAAAGTCAACAAATTTATGTTACAGAGAGACTGGGAAGTCATCATGCCCTGCCTTGGGTCTACGTCTCTGACCCAGGGCAGGGTCAGAGTGCCTGAGTGCATGTGCTTGTGCGTGCGTGGATGAGTGTGTCTGGACACGTGATTGTTTGTATGTTTGTGATTCTTGAGGTCCAGCCTGTCTGAGTGTGGGGGCAGATATGGACTTATTCTGTGCACCTGTGTCCCCAGGTCGGTCAGTAAGGCGCTACTCTCCCAATCTGGTGGGTTCTGCTCTAAACTTAGATGTGATCTAGGGATCAGTGGCTGGGCCAAGGGGTGACCAACAGTGGGTAGGCCAGCAGCCTTCTGCCTCAGCCTTGCCGAGAAAATCCTCTCTGTATTACATGGGGTCATTTCAACACAAGAGCATAAGCTGTGTTTTGGGGCTTATCTTCTACCCCATGCAGCCCTCAGTTTCAGAGGGCTACCCAGTTGTCCTCTTTAGAGGTGACCATTCCAAATATCCATGGATGATTCCTTGAGGTGTAATCCTTTGTGAGCTTCCACTCTTAGACGCTCCATGCTGGAAAGCACAGAGGATCAAGCCTCTGCTCCCTCTCCCTCCGGCTTCCTAAGGCTCCCTCGCACCAAGGCTAGACCTCTCCAGGGTGAGGAGCTCTCTGTTTTCTGAGACAGCCCCTTTCTTCAGAAAATGTACTCCTTGAACTCCCTGAGGCTAGGAACATTCTGTCCACGTACTAAGAGGGACAAGAGTCCCCGTGCAAAGTCATGCTTTCCTTCATGGTTGTGAAAAGAAGGCACACTCCACACTCAGGAAGAATGAAGGCCTTCTGGGTTGGAAAGGTGTCCCTAGAGTCAGTGTCCCGGGCTGTGGCTAAGTACCAGTGATCCACTCCAGCCTTTCACAGGTGGAATGATGAGGTTTCTGCTGGCACCTCAGCTCGGCCTCTGTCTCTCTGAGATGGGGTGCTAATTCTTTTATGTCTTCTATTCCCTCTTTCTCTCCACTCCCCAGCTCTATCCTGTACTCCTGAAACTTTGTGACAGGTCTTGCTGCAGTGTCTTCTCTTTGGCTGGCTCTCAGGAGCTGGATGTGGAACTGGAGCCCCCTTTCGCATCTTTCTGGGGATGTCACTCGGGCAGAAGGGTGGCTTGTATGTATCCGCTCCATTCCCTCCTTCCTTTCAACTCCTCTTTCTAAGCCAGCTCTCCACTCAATCTTCCATCCTTGGTAACTCAATTTTATGAATAACCTTCACAAAGACTTTCTGGTGGTCTAAAGTCTTCCTCCTCACGTTTCCCTTTATCTATGTGCTTCCCTCCTCTAACCCCAAACTAGAAGAAAAAGAGAAGCACCCCCCACGCCACTCCACCAGTGTTGGCTAGGCAGAAAAATACCATTTGACCCTGAGGCAGCTCTGGGACTGCTGCCATGCATGGAGGAACCTGCTAACTCCTCAGGAAAAAAATCCTGACGCAAACCAGATGTAACCTCCTGTCCGGCTGCCAACATCTGGAATGCTGGCAGGGGCTCTGCACTCAGGCCTTGAGCGAGCTGCCAAGCCCGAGCATTTCAGAGGTGGCTCTGATGTGCGGAAAGGCCTTCCAGTCCCAGCCTCCTTCTCCAGCTCTGCCCTGCATTCCAGTTTTGGCCGCCTGGAGCACATTATCATGGGGGGACTTCTGGATAGGGTTTCTCTGGAGCTCAGATGACGCCTTCAGGAGATCCAATGGAGGGATCTCCTGATCCAGATGTCCACTGCCTTGGCTCTGAGTGACATGACACCTAGGGTCTAGGGATGGGACAGTGAGAGATGGAGGGCTGGAGGAACATGTGCAGCTGTCCTCTTGTCCCTGGGGCCACACAGGTTGTCACTCATACACACCCCCCCACCCGCACACTCACTTTCGCATGCAGGCACTGGGGAGAGCCTTTGGGGTCACATTTCTCCTCACTCATGGAAAGTCTGATTATGGCCCTCAGGATCCCTCATAGGCCCTGCCAGACATTTGGAAAGAGCAAGAATGGAGACAGGAAGAGCCAGCTGACTGAGAGGGGGATGTTGGGAGGAGCTGAATGAGGGAGACAAGATCCGGTAGGGGGCCCCCTGCTTGCCTCAGACCTCCCTGCAGGGCCCAGGGGACCCTCCTGCCATCTGGGCAGCTGCAGCTGGTGACTCATCTGTGGACTGGACTGGGTGGGGTGAGGGACAAGTCAAGGACTTCAAGAGGAATATTCTCCGAGGAGGTCCAGGGGAGTGGGGTGGGCTGGGGGGCTGCTTTCATTTCTTCCTGTCTCCCAGGCTCCCTGCTTTTCTCCAGCACCAGGCTGATGAACTCTGTGGAGGGGAGAAAGCAGGTGGGAGGTGGGGCTGGTGTGAAGCCCTGTTCTCTTTTTTGGGGGGGGATGTACTGGAGATTGAACTCGGGGGCACTCAACCACTGAGCCACATCCCCAGCCCTATTTTGTATTTTATTTAGAGACAGGGTCTCCCTGAGTTGCTAAGTGTCTCACTGGGTTGCTGAGGCTAGCTTTGAACTTGTGATCCTCTTGTCCCGGCATTCTGAGCTGCTGGGTTTGCAGGTGTGCGCCACTACACCTGGCAAGCCCTGCTCTGTTCTGGTGCTGACTTCTGCCCTTCTTGCCTTGACTGCAGACAAAGATGAAGGTGACCATCCTAACAACAGCTTCAGCCCTTGCAGTGCTCATGACCGCAGGTGCCTGCAGAAGCACTTCGCCAAAATGCGGGACCGGAGTACCAGTGGGGGCAAGATGAAAGTCATCGGGACACCTCGGGAGGAAGTCCGGCCTGTGGTGAGGACCTCTGCCCCACAGATATGCATGTGCATGGACACCACCACCATCACCACCAGATCTGGACTCTGTTCACCCAGAAGGCATTGATATCTACTGTGTGCAAGATGCACTTCAAGTGTGCATCCGGACCCAGGGAGAATCCTTATTCCTTTCTTTGCATTTCCTTCCTACTCCTCAGTTATAAACATTGGTGTAGCTGAAGCTGAAGTGATAGTTCAATACTGGTATACTTCCTTGTTCTGATTGGTAAGAAGCAGGGTTCCAACCCCCCTGGTGCTTCTTGGACCTTCTTTGGGATTCCCCACCCCAGACTTCAGTAACTAAAGGGGAATGCTGGCCAAAGCAGGGGTCCTTGGGACCCTGCTCCAGGGTCTGGCTAATGTCCTTTATGATACATGGTACTGATGAACCTGAACTGGGTCTTACAAGTTATTTATTTATTTAGTTTTTGGGTGCGGGGTATTGAACTCAGGGACACTCAACCACTGAGCCCTATTTTGTATTTTATTTAGAGATAGGGTCTCACTGAGTTGCTTAGCACCTCGCTTTTGCTGAGGCTGGCTTTGAGCTCTGGATCCTCCTGCCTCAGCCTCCCGAACCGCTGGGATTAGCCCCCGTACCAGGCCACAAGTTTTTAATTCTGTGATTTTTGTCTGTCCTTCCTGCGTAGACATCCCCCTGTTCTGACCTCCATAGGTCTCCACAGCTCCTTTCCACACCAGGTCCCTCCCTCAATTCACACTCCTCCTTTATAGAAACTCTTTGGCTCGAGAACCTCTCCTCAGTGTCCCTCTCTTCCCCCCCACTAATGTCCCCTGAGCCTGAGACCTTGCCTCCACCTCTTCAGGTCCCTCCTAGCTTCCAGGCATTCCAGGCCTTCGCCCCTGTTTAGTTCTGAGTTCCAGAGCTCTCACTCCTCTCTCCTCTCCTCCCCAGCCCCAGGGCTCCTGCCAGAGCGAGCTGCACAGGGCCCTGGAGCGCCTGGCTGCCTCACAGAGTCGCACCCACGAGGACCTCTTCATCATCCCCATCCCCAACTGCGACCGCAATGGCAACTTCCACCCCAAGCAGGTGGGTCTTGGTTTCCTGGCTCAGCCCTGCCTGAGTTCCAGGGGCATCCTTGGACTCTCTGCAGGATGGTCCTGGGTGGAAATCTTTGGAAGGGGGTCCTCCTTAACCCAAACCCAATCCCTCAGCCTTCCTGAAGCCCTATCCCAACCCTGGAGCCTCAGTTCGCTCTTCCCAACCCAGATGAAGAGACCGAGACCCAGAGAGGTGTAAAGGGTCCTGGTTGGCCCAAAATCATTGCATTGAGTTCACAGCACAGATTCTCCCCACTTCCAGGGATGCTTCTGTCATCTCTGGATTATCTGTCTATGGGGTAGATGTCCTGCCAACCTCTGCTCCAGCCCTCACCCTGCTCTAGTCCTAGGAAGAGGTCTCCCTTGTCACTAATGTCTGATGTTTCACCTGGGCCCAGAAGGGTCCAAATCATAAGGAGTCAGGGAGGACTCCCAGCCCACCCAGCTGAGCGGCAGAACCAGCTGGTGCAGCAAGGATGGAGGTGGAGCCAGGGTTAGCAGCCCCCGACAGGCATTTTGGTTGGAAGCAGAGGAGGGAGGGGCAAGAGAGAAGTTGTAAAGGCAGCAGCCTCCATATTCCCTCCTACCCTTGCAGTGTGGGGTCTCTGATGGCTCTCTGGAGGCTAGGATGTCCCTCAGGGTTGCCCTTCTCCAGCCCATCTCTGGCCCATCAACAGGGTAGCACATCTGGACAGAGCGCTGGGGGGTCTTGTGCTGGGGGTGGCCAGGCAGCCCTGACCTGGGTCTCCTCCAGCATTTGTGGACATAGACACACATGCCTTTGTGTGTGCTGTGGGCACACATGCCCTCCCACGTACTGTGGACACATCTACAACCTGGGTTGCCATGTGACCAGCAGAGGACTTGCTAGGAGGGCAAAGGCTGCTTCTGGGTCTGTAAATCCCAGCATGGCATGAGAAGGGCCTTACGTAGTACTACGTAGTGAGTGGTGGACTAGAGGGAGCTCCCCAGAACCAGTGCCTGGCCCATCTCCAGCCTTCACCCCAACACAAATTCTACCCTTGCCCTTGTTCTGTAAGTTCCTCCACAATTAAAAGGCAAAAACCTAATAAAACTAATAAACTACATCCCTGCCCACCCCCCTTTTTAAATTTTTAAGACAGGGTCTTGCTAAGTTACTTAAGGCCTTGCTATATTATTGAGGCTGGCCTTGAACTTGCAATCTTCCTGCCTCAGCCTTCCAATACCCTGAGACTCTAGGTGTGCACAACCATGCCTGGACAAGATTTTTTTGTTGTTGTTATTTTTAGCAGTTTTAGGGTTGCAAAAAATTGAGTAGAAAGTAGAGTTCCCATATCTTGCCTCCTCCTCACCCCAGTCTTGCCTGTTATTAACATCTTACATTAGTGTGGTCCATTTGATGCAGTTGGTGAGCCAATGTTGATGTATTATTATTAACTGAAGTTCAGAGTTTACATCAGCCTTCACTTTTTGTGTTGTACAATTTTATGTCTTTTTCCTTCCTCCAATTTTTATTGCAGTGAAAGTTGTGACTCTTGACCCTTTATCCCAGGTCAATTCTGAGTCAACCTTCATTTGAACTCTAATTCTGACTCTGGACTATACTTTTATCTCCACCAGTGTCTTTTTTTTTTTTTTTTTTTGGTAGTACTAGGGATTGAACCCAGGGGTGCTTAACCACTGAGCCACATCCCCAGTCCTTTTTGTTTTTTATTTTGAGACAGGGTCTCACTAAATTGCTTAGAGCCTTGATAAGTTGCTGAGGCTGGCCTTGGACTTGTGATCCTCCTGCTGAGCCACCAGGATTACAGGCATGTGCCACTGTGCCTGGCTGGACCCTTCCTTCTTGACCAAGTTCTCCCAGTGAGCTCATAGAACCTGTACTTAGAAAGAGCCTTCACCTTCCGATGCCATCTTGGAGTGGCAACTGTCCGACTTGGGCTGGACTGGAATAGGGGCAGGCTGCCTGGAATCTTCTGACCCCTCATGCCCTTGTCTTGGCAGTGTCACCCAGCTCTGGATGGGCAGCGCGGCAAGTGCTGGTGTGTGGACCGGAAGACAGGCGTGAAGCTTCCAGGAGGCCTGGAGCCCAAAGGGGAGCTGGACTGCCACCAACTGGCTGACAGCTTCCGAGAGTGACACCTGCTAGCAGGCAGGGGGCTCGGTGCCCCCTACTACCCCCATGCTTGGGGGCTGCAGAGTTGACCTGGAGTGGAGTCTGGGTCTGGGTCCAAGCTTTGCCTTTGACCCAGAAGTTTCCCTTGGCGTGTGTGCGTGTGTGCGTGTGTATGTTTATGGGCACGAGTGTGCCCTTGGGGTAAGCCAGAGCCTGGAGTGTCCTCTTTGAGCTTAGATAGCCCAAGAGGTCTGAGAGTGGCAATGGGGAGCCCTGTTGTGTTTCCAGATCAGTCCTGGATTCATTCATGCATTCAGTCATCTAAAAACATTTATTGACCACATATTATGTGCCAGCTGTAGTTTCCAGCCCTGGGTGCCCTTGTTCTGATTCCTCTAATTGTGGCATATGAGCCATTCCTGTAAAGTGAGTGTAGGCCTGTGGGAGAAGAGAAACCTCTTTCCTAGAGTCAGAGAGAAAGAGAGACCTGCATATTGTCTCTTCCCTTATCTAGTTACAGGGTGGGAGCCAGTTCAAGGACCATGAGACCTAGATCCACACCCAAGGCTTAGGCTTGTGGGGCTCCCCTGCTCTTCTTCCCCACCCGCCACTCCCCATTGTGGGGAAAAGGACCTGGGAGACAAACCTGCTTTTGGGCCTGGGTGTTGTGCCATCTGCTTGATTGCTTGGCAGCTGAGACCCTGTTTTGAGGGAGGGAGAGGGGACAGAGGAAGGCATGCAGGACAGAGGGTTCAGGTCAGGCTATGCCTTTGAGCTGTCAGGTGGGAAAAAAGATTGCAAGGTTGGGTTGAGCGTGCTTGATGGATGATGCACGTATTGGGGGGATGAAGGGCTTGCCTGGGGTCTTGTTTTCCTATCCTGTTTGTGGTCACAGCTATGAAATCACTAGGGTGACCCCGTCTTTCCAGTGGCTCTGCCTTCCTCCCAACATCTCTTTCCCCTACACCTCCCACAAGTCCCTCTGAGCATTTTCTAGCTTGGCTGGAGACTTAGGGACCCGCTGGTCAGCTGGGGTGTCTGTCTTTCTCCTCTCTCCTGCCCCACCCCCACTTTTTTTTTTTTTTTAACAAAACCAAAAAAATGTCCAGATAATTGTGTTTGGTTGATTTATTTACTATCAGAGACGTGGATGGACCAGGGGTGGAGAGAGGTGGGCACTGTGGGGGTCCCCATTCCTTCCTGCATGGCAGAACACTTGAGAGGACAGTCCTCCCTGAAGAGGCCTGTCTGGGCTCTCGGATTCCTGGTGGGCGCACTGGCTTCTGAAGGGAGGGTGTGGCCAAGGACAGCCCTCTTGGGACAGAGCTGCTTTCTGGATTAGCTGGTATGTGGAGCTGGTGCATTTCCTAGGGCATGGGGCAGATTGGGTTGGCATCTGGTGTTGATTTATTAATTTACTTGGGGGCAGGGGGCACTCCCTGCCTTGGGAAAGGGGCAAGAACTCTGCAGCACATTCCAGAGCTCTTTACTGGGGGGTTGTTTTGAGTTTGATTCTGAGGAGCTGTGGGCTCTCAGTGCTAGCCCCTGCTTCAGAACTTGTGGCCACGTGGATTCCTGGCCATCTTGCAGTACCCCTCCTGCTCCCACACCTCTTTTTGTGTAGGGTTAGGCTGATCTCTCACATGGGGGCCCCTTCCCAGGAGGCCACAGGCAGCCTGGAGACCCTGTGCCCTGCGTGCTGCCTGCTGGGGAAAAGAGTGTGTCCTGTCCCTCTCCTCCCCCATTCCGGGGTGCTCCCAGGCTTGTGACTACACTGGCCCCTGACTTCCTTAGCACCTGTGCTACCAGCATCCTGAGCCCAGGGCTGCTGTCTCCAGCTTTCTAGCAAGTCTAGCTTTGCCTCAGCGGCGCAGCCTGCAGCCGCCTGCAGCCATCTGGTCTCCCAGGCGCCAGGCTGCTGCCAGCAGAAGGAGATAAAGAACAAAGTGGTGTTGAGAGTAGCTCCCGGGCCCGCTGGCCACCCTTCCCAGAGCCCCCTCCTTCTGAGGCCTGGGCCAAGGCATGTTGGGTTAGGAGGTGGTACAGCCCCAAGATTAAGTTTTAGGTCCTGAGTAGAAGGATCTCTTTCCCTGAAATGTATCTTTCCAACCCCCTTCCCCGTGCTTGAACCCTTGGCAGGTTGTGGGAGTTTTTTTTTTTTTTCCCCTTGCATGGGTCTCCAAGAAAAGCAGGCTCCAGCATAGCATACACTGGGCCCGGGTTTCAGTCCCCAGTACCACAGACACACACACAGACAGAGCTGATTTTTAAGCAGAGTCTGTGTGGAGACAGCACTGTGTGTGGCCTGGGTGTGTCTGTGTGACAGATAAATGGGACATGGGATTTGTGTGGGGGGTGCGTGTGTGAAGGTAGCCTGGTGAGGCCTGGGAGTAGGGGCTTTTACCCAGGGGTGTAGATGAGACTCACTTGTGTGGTGTTTGTGTGGGCAGTGTGAATCTGAGCGAGTGTGTGAGGTGAGAAGAGAGAACGAGACATTTTCAGAGACTGTCCCTTCCTTCTAGACTATGAGGGAGTGGACCCTCACTCATTAGGTGTCCCCATTGAAGGTTTTAAGGGAGTTGTCTGACACTGGAGAACAGAGCATGTATACTGTTGAGGGGGTTCCACACTCCACCACTCCCCTCTGAGAGCTGGTCCCATGACCCTGGGGCTAGGTGCTAGGGTCAAAAGAAAATAAAGCTGGGTGCGATGGTGCTTATGATCTCAGCAACATGGGAGGCTGAGGCAGAAGGATTGAAAGTTTGAGGCCAGCCTGAGCAATTTGGTGAGACCTGTCTCAAAAAATAAAAAGGTGGTAGAGTGGGCTCACCCCCAGTACCACAAAGAAAAAAAAAAGGAAAAAAAAGAAAACAATAAAAGCAGATCTATATTTGCATGTAGGGCCTTCCACCCTGCCTTCTGCTTTTGGATAACCTTGAATGGTCCCTTGAGTTCCACAGGGAGTGTCCACACCTCTGGCAGCACTGGAGGGAGGTGGTAAGGACCAAGTTCTTACGTCCTGGTGGGGGCCACCCCACTACACCCAGAAGAACCTGAGAACTGAGGTCCTGCGTGCTCGGCTCTGCCTCCCCAGGAAATGACCCTTTCTCCTGCCTTGGAGCAGGGGGATGGGCATGCTGTGCCGTCCAGGGTCCCCTAGCCCACTGGTGCCGATCTACAGCAAGCATTTGGTTTCCATTTCCCAGCTCATTAGGGGAGATCAAGCCCTGATGGGCTGGGGGCTGGGTTTTCCCGCTGGCAAGAAGACAGGTGGGGGAAGGGAGGAAACGCGGAGCCTTGAACTGACTCCTGGATTGGGGCAGCAGAATCCCCGGAGGGATGGCCAGGCCTCCAGCCTGTTCCCCATCAATGTTCTGAGGTTCAGCGGCTGCCACCCCTTCAGCTCCTTGCAGGAAAAGCCCATTGTCCCAACCCCTTGGCTCTCAGAGCCAGATTTTGCCACCAAGCTGCTCCAGGAATGTCATGAGGCATGTAGGATTTGGGGTGCCTGCTCAGCCCCCCTCCTTTCTGGAGGGTATATGGCTATGTGGTTAATGACCCTGAAACATTTCCAGCCAGAGGAACTCCCCCTGCATTCCAGGCCCCTGTGGCAGTGTCACCTCTGACCCAGAAGTGGTTGGATGGAGCTGGGAGGCTGCAGCAGCTGCCTTCTGGATCCTCACGGAAGAGGGGGGAAAGGGGGCAGTCTGTGGTTGTGAGGGAAGGACGACAGGAAGGAAGGGATTCAAGAGGGAGAAGGAGGTAAGCAGAGGAGGGTCAGTGGAGCCGGAGGCTTTGTCCTACCCCTGGGGGTGGACAGATATCACCCTGGCCAACCAAGGGTCTCATTAGATCCTCACTATTGGAGTGACCTGTCCCCTCTGTGTCTGAGGCCCCAGGGGTTGGGGAGGGCTGAGGTCAGAAAGAAGAGGGGGCGGGGTGTGTGCTGCAGATAATTAGAAACATGCTCTACTGAGTGAGCTGGCGCCACCAAGACCACCTCTCCCCTCCCCTCCCCTCCTCTGTCCTTTCCTCAGGTCCCCCACCCCCTTCCTCTGGACCTGGACAATTCCAGCCAGACTGGGGGAGGGGCTGGTGGAGCCTGGGAGGAGAAACTCCGTGGGACTGGCTCCCCAGGCCCTTACACGGTCTCTAAAGTGCAAACAACATATTTTTGCTATGCAATGGTATTTAATTACACATAAAAACAGAGCCATTAAACTGAAATTAAACCCTTGTTGGAATCACTTAATTCAGGGCATGACAAATTGCTTTCAGTGGGGGCGGCAGTACAGTCCCCTGGGGAGGGGCGGAGGGAAGATGGAGATTAGCAGCTTCCATGGATGGCTGGGTCCCATCATTCTCTTGGCCCCCTTGCCAACTCTGCATTCTGAAATTAGGGCCAGAATCCTTTTCCTAAAGACCACCCAGGCCAGGGGGAAGCCTCTAGGTTTGTTCGGGGTGACAGGAACGAAAGGACGGGGGGAGTCACTGAATCACAGTTCAACCCAGTTTTAGACAGCCCCGGTCCATTTTATTGCTAGGGATGTTGAGGCCCAGACACCAAGGTCATCCAGAGCCAGGATGAGAACTCTGGCACCAAACCCTGTCCACTGAGGCTGCTAGTTGAGGCTTGTATCCTCTGACTCTGGCCTGAGAAGAAGTTGGGTCTGGGGCTGTCCTTTGTGCTGACTGTGGGAATCAGAGCAGATCCAGATGGCTTCCCGGAGGGCAGCTTGGTGTCCACGCTCTGGAATCAGACACCAGGTTACTTACTACCTGGGTGAGCTGGACAGTTGAGACCTCTGGCTCCCCGAGCCTCAGTTTCCCTATCTGTCCAGTGGGGCTGATGCTTCCCATTGTTCAGAGCTGCTGTGAAGGAGTGGGCATAAGGCATGCACCAGGCATGGGGCAGGTTCAGTGAGTTCTAGTGGACTTCCTTCTCTGGACTCTTCCCCATGGGCCGTGAGCGCCAGCTGGGACCTGATGGCTTCGGGTCCTTTGCTTGCTCCTTATTTGCAGCCCTTCCTCCTCCCCACCGCCCCTACTTTCCTTTGTGGTTTGAAGGTTTAAGTAGGGACGAGGTCCGGGATCTGTGGTCAGTACCCAGGGAAGAAAAAAGGAGGCCCTCCCCACCCCCACAGGATTTCCCTCTGTCTCCCAGGGGCTATGGGAGACTCATCCGGGAGGCGAGAGGAGACAAATGGGATTGGGGGTTCATTCTGGGGAGGAAGCGCTAGGGGGTGCCACAGTGAGCTCGGGTTGCTTGTCCTCTGGCCTCCTTCGCCATGTTCCTCTGTGACCTGAGAACCTGTTCTCTTGATTGGAACCAGATGTGTCACTGTGGCTGGAGGCCTGTCTGAATAGTCCACATACTCAGTGTCCCCCCTACCAGGAGGGGCAGGGGGACACACCAAAGGGAAATGGAGGTGTGGGAGGCCCCTCTTTGCTGGGTCTAGCGGCAGCGGGGAATGCCTTCTTCCTTTTCCTTCCTCTCCAGGTTCACGATGTGGAAATCTATTAGTCGGTGGAGGCTGGTGATGGGGAGGTGTCAGCTCAGGACAAGCCTGTCACTGAGGCTTAGGTGGCAGTCTTGTGCCTTAGGACGACATCCTCTGCTCCCACTTCCCCAAGCCTGAAGCTCGGCTGAGGGACCCATTGCCAAGTGGGGACTGACCATGCCCCTGGTTTCTTGGAGTGGCCTGAAAGCTATTCCCCTCACCTCTTGCCTCTGTGGTCTGCACTGGGGGCTGCAGTGGGAGAGTGGGGGCCAGGCTAGGCCCAGGCTGGGGCCCAGGGTACCCCGTCATTTCAGGCCTGGTGATTCCCCTGCGGCAGATGGCTCCCCTGCTAGCCTGGCAGCCACTCAAATTCTTTACAACTATATTTCGATCTGTTTGCCTGAGAGCTTGAGGCACAGAGGGCTCCATGTGAGAGCCAGGCCGGGCCGGGGGCAGGCCAAGACAGCTGCTGCGCAAAGCCAGGTTGCTGAGAGAGCCGGAATAACAAGGAAACATGAAGCTCCAAAGAAAGCTTCCCCAGCCCGCAGGGGTTGGGGCGGGGGCCCAGGGCCCAGGCTCAGGGTCTCTGTCTCCTTTCCTGCTCTTGGTCTGTGAGCAGAGCCAGATCTTCCAAGCTGGAGCAGCCAGGAGGGGAGAGCAGCCTTGTCCCCACCCAGGGGAAATTAGAGCTGACTGCTCAGGAAATCAATGCAATTTTCCAGCATCATGGAAGGATAGTTGGACAATAGAGGGTTTTTTTTTTCCCCCAAAAAAAAAACATAAAAAAAGAAAAAAAAAAAAAAAAAAAAAGGTCCAATTGCCTTTGGCTGAGCTGTTTCCCAACTTCATTTCTCAGCTGTAGTTCAAGGCTTCTCATTCAAAGTGACATTTGACTGCTCAGTGACCCTGGCCCTGTCGGCGGCGGCGGCCATGCTAGGGGTCAGGCCAGGCCAGCACAGAACCTTTCCTCCCAGAGTCTGTGGCCACCCTTACTTCCAAAAGCCCCTGGAGTCTGTTCTGGAGACCAGCAGGGCTGTGGGACCCTCTCTGGGCAGCCCAGCCCCTCACTCCCCAAAGACAGAGTGGATTTAGGGACTGCAGATTCCTAAATCCCAGGCACCAGGCCTTCTAGGGTTTATGTTCTAATGGAAATTGGTGCCTTAAAAGTGTAAAGAAAGGGGCTGGGGATGTGGCTCAGGCGGTGGCGCGCTCGCCTGGCATGCGTGCGGCCCGGGTTCGATCCTCAGCACCACATACAAACAGAGATGTTGTGTCTGCTGAAAACTACAAAATAAATATTAAAAAAAAAATTCTCTCTCTCTCTCTTAAAAAAAAAAAAAAAAAAAAGTGTAGAGAAAGTTTTTATTTTTTCTGCTGGGGAGAAGGGAGGTTGCCCCTGGAAGGCAAGTGGCCCTTGTCAACCCTGCATGGAGATGTTCTTGGGGCCCTAAGAGGGAAGAAGGCCCTGTGGGCTGTGGAAGGACCAGCTTCCAGTCCTACTCTGCAGGTAGTGGCCTTGTCGGGGACGGTGGCACTGGCAGAGGTAGACAGCACAATCTGGGCTAGAGGGTGGACCGTCCGGGGGCATGGGGGGAGCAGAAGCTGCCAGGAGGCAGATTTGGAGGTTCTGTGGTGGCAAAGGAGCTAGGGTAGAGGACAGTGTCACTCTGGGGAGGAGAGAGCAGGGCTTATGTGTGGGGGTGGGGGAACGGGGTGGGGGGGGGCTCTAACCTTACTGGCCAAGAAAGGCTGGGAGCAGCTTCAAGGTCTCCCCCTCCCTGTTACCAAGGTGCGTGGGTGACGTGCTTGTCTGAAGGCATACATGAGCTGATGGCAGAAGAGGTTAGAACTCAACATCTCCCAGGGAGGCTAGAGGGAACCTTTGAGCCCCTCCAGGAAGAGACCCTCAGGTTCCAGAAAGGCGAAGCTCAGTCATGGCTGTTGTTAGGGAAGAAGGAGGGAAGGAGGTATAATTTTTGTGCAGAAGAACCACGACTCCATGTAAAGATATAGATGTGTCAGAGCATCAAGGGGCTGTGGGGGGCCACAAACCTAGGCACCAAGGAGAGGGTGTCTGTACCTGCCAGGCTCAGAAGGCAGTGGAGAGGAATTTCCTCAAGACCCTGACTAAACTCCTCAGAGGGCTCCCTTTGAATGCCCTGCATTTGCCTCTAAGTCTTTCTGTCCATAGCTCTTCTCTAGCCCCTGTGTTATGACTCCCACCAGCCTCAGGGCCTTTGCACATGTTGTTTCCACCACCAGAATCACTCTTTCCCCTGCCTTTCACAAGGTGGCTCCTCAGCTTTCAGCCTTTAGCCTAATGTCACTTCCTATGAGAGGTCATCCCTGGCCATCCCAGGTAGAGTATGTCCCTCCACCATACTTTTCTATCATACTTATTTTTTTTTTCTACATTATGTTTTCACAATTGGTATTTTTCTCCCTGTTTTCTAAAATATCTGATTGCCTCATTTATTTACATCTGAATCTCTGGAGCCTGGCACACAGTAGGTGCTCAGTGAATGTTGATTAGATAAATTAATAAAAAAGACAACAGTTGAGTTAAGGTGGTAGTAGGTGGCTGGAGGCCAAGGCCCCCTGCTCAGTGCTGTTTCCCCCCTCCCCTCCTGTCCTGGTCCCACTGGTCCTAAGGACGGCTCTGGTGGCAGAAGCCTCACTGAGACAGGAAATATCAGTGAGACAGGAGAGCCAGCAAAGTGGGCTGTGGAAGGGCCACTTTGGATAGCCTCTGGGAGAGGAGGTTGCCGGGGAGCTGTCCCAACTTCCAGGCAGAGTGGGGTGGTGGTTTTTTCAGTATCCTGAGCAGCCTGGGGCTAGGGATAGAGGTGGGGCCAGGAGGGGCTGCTAATGGAAGAGGAGGGATTTGGCAGAGGCACCGGAAGCAGACAACCCTGGTGTGCCTGGAGGCAGGGTACTGGATCTGAGGATCCCTGATTTAATACGCTGTCATCTCCTTCCGCATCAACGTAGGTTTGGGTCCAGATAGCCTGGGCGCGAATCCCTCTTTGTCACTTATTATGTTTGGACCTTGGGAAGTTTACCTAAATCTCTGAATCCACAGTCCCATATCCATCAACTGAGGATAAATAATGGTACTTACATAGTGTTGTTTTCAAGATTTAATGAGATAAATCTGGTCAGGTGGAGCATGCCTGTCATCTCGGGGACTCAGGAAACTGAGGCAGGAGGATCACGAGTTTGAGGACAGCCTCAGCAACTTAACAAGACCTTGTCTCAAAATAAAAAAAATAGGAAGGGCTGGGATGTAGCTCAGTTTGTAAAGCAACCCTGGGTTCAAGTCCCAGTGGTGGGAAAAAAAAAAATTAAATGAGATAACATGTGGCAAAGCTTCTAACAGATACTTCCCAAAGGTCTCTTGTGTGCGAGGCACTGTGCTGGGTCCTGGGATTCAGCAGGGAACAAGATGAGCCACTTTTCTCTGAGTCCCATTCCTGTGATATGGCGCTTGGCATACACTGAGTGCTCAATGACAGAGCAACAGAACTGTCATTCTTCTCATAAGGAACGTTTAGTTGTGCAGCGTCCCACAGGCTATAAAGTAGGCTCACGTCTGATGTATTTTTTAGGCTTCCCACATCTTAATTTTGTGAGGTGGGTATTAGGGCTGAGGAAACCAAGGCTTGGTGCCCGGAGAAGTGACTTCTCCCAAACCACGCAGCTAGTCAATGGCTGAAAGGATCTGCCACCCAGATCTGCCTGACCACCCAGGCTTCTAATTCTTGATGCTAAAGAGGGAAACATGTGTGTGTGTGTGTGTGTGTGTGTGTGTGTGTGTGTGTAGGTGGGAGTGGGGTGAACTAAGGATATGTCCCATTTTAGTGTTCACTGCGTGTCAAATCTGCCATTCAGGGTGCATCCTGGGGTGCTCGGAGGCCCCACCTCCTGCCCAACCCCTGGCTGACCTGTTCTGCACTGTTCTCTTTGGGGTTCAGCACAAATGTGTCCAGTGTGGAATAAGCCTGGGTCAGTCTCCCTCCTCTTCCTCTCTTGGCTTCCCTTCCTTCCCCTGAAGAGTGTCCTTGTCCCGACCTGCTCCCAGCCAAGAGACACTGCCCCCACCCGCATCCTGGCTGCAGCCAGCTGCGGAGAAGTGAATGACTGAGGGCCAAGGTCCCCTGCTCAGTGACGTTTCCCCCCTCCCCTCCTGTCCTGGTTCCTCTGGTCCTAAGGACAGCTCTGGTGGAAGGAGAAGCTGGCTGACTGGCTCCAAGGAGCACAGGGTCTGCCTTCCTGGGGCCAGGAGCTCCAGCCTGATAGGGACTGGGGGGATGGAAGGGGTGAGGGACAGTGGAGGGCAGGACCCTGGCTGGAGAGGGTTATGGATTGAATTGTTTCCTGCAAATTTGCCTGTTGATGTCTCCCCCCTCCCCAATGTGACTGTATGTAGAGATAGGAATTTTCGGAGGTAATTAGGGTTAAATGAGGTCATATGGTTAGAGTCCTAATCAGGATTGGTGGCTTTATAAGAGGAAGAGAGAGTTTCTCCTGGAGCGCACCTGTGAGTCCACAGTGAGAGGTCTGTAAGCTAGGAAGAGGGCTCTTTCAGGGCCTGACAATGTAGGCTCCCACATCTCCAACTGCAGCCTCAGAGCTGTGAGAAAATTTCTATTGCTGAAGACACACAATGGATAAGAAGTACTACAACAAAATATGGTAGCCTGAGATGAGGGAAATGGGGTCCCTGGTCCTCTTCTTTCCCATATGGTCCTCAGCCTGCCTCTTTCCTTTTCTTCCTCTTTCATCTACTCCCTTATGTCCCATATTCTTTGGCCACGTTAAACATGGCACACCTTGGGTACCATATTCTTTAGCCACACTAAACATGGCACACCTTTTTATATCTGTGTGCTTCGCATACAAATTTGCCCATCTGCTTGTCTGAGAGTGCTGGGGCAGTAGGACGGGAGTGGACTTGGAATGCTGTTTCTCTGCCATTTGCAAGTTCACTCTTTGAGCCTCATTTTTCTAATCTGCAGAATGGGATTAAATATATAATATGACTCACATTGCATTTAGCACATAGATCCTGCAATAAAAGTTGGTTTCTCCCCTTCTTTGCATGGCAAAGTCCAATTCACCCTGGAAGACTCTCCTTTCCTCTGAGGGGATCAAGTTGATCTTGCCTGTTTCTACTCTCACCACCAAGCCTGCATGGCACTTGCAAACTTTGTTCATTTAAAATTTTTTTTTTTTTTTTAAATTGAGCCGGGTGTGGTGGCACATGCCGGTAATCCCAGTGGCTCGGAGGCAGAGGCAGGAGGATCACGAGTTCAAAGCTAGCCTCAGCCACTTAGTGAGGCTCTAAGCAACTCAGTGAGACCCTGTCTCTAAATAAAATACAAATTAAGGGTGGGGATGTGGCTCAGTGGTCGAGTGCCCCTGAGTTCAATCCCTGGTATCCGCCCCCCCCCCGCAAAAAAAAAAAAAAAAAAAAAAAAGATTTTTTAAAATTGATACTGAGGATTAAATCTAGGAGCAATTTACCATTGAGTTACATCCATTAGTCCTTTTTATCATTATTTTTGAGACAGGGTCCTGCTAAGTTGCTTAGGGCCTCGCTAAGTTGCTGAGATTGCTGGCTTCCAACTTGCCAAGAGTTACTACCCCCACCTGCGTCCTGGCTGCAGCCTCTCCTGTTGCCAGGATTACAGGTATGTGCCACTGTACCCAGGTAGTAAATATATATATATATATATATATATATATATATATATATATATATTTTTTTTTTTTTTTTTTTTTTTTTTTTTTTTCTTTTTGGCACCAAGGATTGAACCCAGGGATGCTTAACCACTGAGCCACAATCTCCAGCCCTTTTAATTTTTTCTTCTGAGACAGAGTATTGCTAAGTTGCTGAGGCTGGCTTTGAACTTGTGATCCTCCTGCCTCAGCCTCCCAAGCTGCTGGGATTATAGCATGCGCCACCACGTCTGGCTTGCAAACTTTTTTAAAAATAATGCTGTCATGTTTATCTGTTTCACTAGTTCATGTGGCCGAAGCTTGCTGCCAGAAAACATTTGCTGCCAGAATTGAGGCCCTCTGAGTTGAGGGCCCTTAGCCACCACCCCTTGCCCTGGCTCTCAATCCTCAGATTATTGGGTGGTACCAGGGTGATGGCTCAGAAGCCAAAGATGAAACTTCAGAGTGAGCAGCGTTGGCCTACAATGAGACACGAGTGTGGGGAGGTGGCTCACCAGAGGTCAGAGGATGTGGGTGAGGAGCTTTAGCCTTCCAGAGAGCTGGCTTCCCAGCTGGAGACAGGAGGCAGGGTGGAGGGGTGTGGGAATCTGGGTTTTGCAGCGGGGTCTGCAGCGTCTGCAGCGTCTGCAGCGCAGGGGCTGCCTCCTCCCTTCTCATTATCCCCAGCAGCTGGGCTTTGCTGGGGGTCCAGCCGCCTGGACAAAGAGGCAAGGGAAGGAAGTTGGAAAAGAGCAAGAGGGAGGGAAGGGTTTTCTGGAAAGAGTGAGGATGGACTTGGGGTTGGAGTGGTTGGGTAGAAGGCTGATGAGAAGGGCTAGGAAGGAGAGAGGAAGTGAGAGAGGGACAGTGAGGGAGGGAGGTGGGGTCAGGGTGTATAGAGATGAAGAAACGGATGGGAAGGATGGAAAGACTGAGGGAGAGGGACACGGGAGGGGGCTGTAAGGCCTGGATCCTCCTGGAGAGAAGACCGGGATGCCACTGTGTGGGTGCAAAGGCCCTCTGCCCTCTGACTCCTGGCTCCCCTCTGCCTCCAGCCCTCCCCCTCTTGCTGGGCTGACTGTTGTGCCTATCAGCAAAAGACCGAGTCAGGTTCTCTGCTAAATCTTCTTGGAGAAAAGATGAATGATGATGGCAAATGCTGCAGAGATGGTCACCTTCCATGAGCTTTGTTCCTGACTACGCCGAAAGGCCCAGATGCAGGGTGGCTGAGAGGAGCTCCAGGCTGGAGAGGCAGTTGGGAGGGGGAGCAGGGGCTGGCCAATGGTGGATCAAGGCTGTTGGGAAGGTCTCTTCACAGGCCCTTTGGAAGAGCCCCTGCCACTGAGGTCACAATCATTCAGGCTCTGCAGGACAGCAGATAGCCCGGCAGCCCTCCCCCTGCACTTGGTGACCTCATGGCATGCCCTACTATCTCAGGACCCGGGACTGGAGTGGGGAGCGAGGGCTTCCAGTTAGCAGAAGCTAGGGTAGAATACCCGAGGAGGCTCAGGGTGGGATGAAGGGGCCATTGTCCAGTTCTTCAGGACTGAGCTGGTGGCTTGGGGGTCATTTGGGTTCAGATATTCTTCTAGATTCCTGTTGAGCTGCTTGTGCTTCCCTGGACTCTCCTCACAATGCAGGAGGCTAAGTGAGACTTTGGAACTCGTCAGGGTGCCATAAACTCACCTTAGGCCCTGGACATAGGGGAACTCCAATCCTTCTGTTTTTCTGCACAGAGGCACGAAGAAGGAAAGGGGTGTGCTGGGCATGTGGGGGACAGAGTGGTTTAAGTGATGGTTTGTGACGTGGGAATCAGTGGAAGCCTATATTTTCGGGGCCAGGGGAGGGAGGCACACCTGATTTTCTCTGAGATATAGTCACTACCTGATAAGCTGAGTCCCCTTCTCTGAGGGGACAGCCCTGAGTTGCCTCTGGACCAACTGCTATGCAAAGACAGACACTTTATTTTCATGCTGGGAGCCATACGGGCATCCATGAGCTTACAGGGGACTACGCCAGCAACCCTCTTCCCCCTGCCATAGGACTGAGCACTGTGACCTTGAGGACCTTGGCAGATTCCAAGGGTGGCCGCAGCAACTGACCACAGCCTGGGTGAGCTGGGCTCAGCCTGTCCCGCCGCCCAGGGCTGCTCCTGTCTGGTCTGGTTTCCTGGGTTGAAATCATAACCTGTCAGGCCCAATCTTGGCCAAAGATAATGATGCTCTGGCAGAGCTGGTTCGAGAGGTGGTAGGTGCTTGCTCTGCCTAGAGCCAGAGCGAGCTTCTTCCCTGAGCCTCCCCTTCCAGCCGTGGTGTGGTTTCCTTAGGAACCTGGGTCTGTTAGAGAAAAGGCTCCAGCTTCTGGGTTGGTTTAGTTCTGGGCAAGGATGAGCAGGAAAGGGCCCAGCTTCTTCTAGCTTCGAGGAAGCCGTCTCTTTGCATTCTTGACTCTCTGCTGCCCCCTTGTGGCTGTGAGGCCAGTTGATGCCACACAGCTGTGGAGTGTGTGTGTGTGTGTGTGTGTGTGTGTGTGTGTGTGTGTGTGTGTAGGGAGGACTCAGCAAGACTGGAGCTGAGGCAGAACCACAGAGAGCTGCTCTTACATTTGCTCTAGAAAGGGGTCTCTCTACCCACATCTGCCAGATGTAGGTTGTATAAGCAACACTAGGGAAGCTGAGCTTTGGGCCATTTGATTACCAAGTGGGGTTAATGCTCATTTGCAATGGGAAGAGGAGATTAGACAGAATGAACAACTGCGTCTCCTCTGATCATAAGGGAAAGCCCCGCTCCTCTACACCAGAGCTGCCACAACCACCACAGCCTGGTCAGCTTGCTGACTCCTGGGCAGGCAGATCCAACAGGCCATCAGGAAAGGGAGGGAAAGAAGACAGTCTGTCCTCAATCCTCATAAACCATCACCAGCCTCAGACTGGGATCCCCATGGGTCACGACTCAGAACCTGCTGTTTGCCATGAGACAGGGGCCACAGATCTCTAGCTCCGACTATTATTCTAATTCTCTTCTAGCTGATAGTGTCAGAGGTTCTTGGAGGTGATTTTCAGTAGTGGTCCTCAGACGTGGGTGTGCCTCAGAGTCATGGAGAGCATGCTGAAGATGCCCACTAATGTCCCAGAAGAGCAGCTGGTCTTGTGTACCAGACTCCTTTTTCAGTTGAGGAAACAGTCTCGGGGGGGTTACTGCTGAAGGTCAGAGCAGGCTCAGGGTTCCAGCTGGATAACTGTTCTCCAGTCCAATAGACTCTTCTATTAGCGTAGCCACCTCCCACTGTTCAGGGGCGGAGATGGCTCTTGGACAAGCCCCTTAGGATGTCTGGGAAGGTACACAGGCAGCTCCCTCCTCCTACATCCTTTCTGTGTCCTGCAGCAGAGCAGTCACCAGGTCGATGACCTGTGAGGCTGGCTGGACCGTGTCGTACTCTGCAAAGAGGTGGCACACGTTCTCCTGTGGTTCCGTCTGGCTCTTGGCCACAAATCCAAAGATCCTGATGGGAGAGTGCAGTCTGAGTTGGTGGTGGGATGCAGGGAGCATCAGGCTGATGGCACTGGGGTGGGATAGTAGGGCTACACCTCATTCCTCCCCACACCTCCCCCAGGCAATTTGCTCCAGCACCTCAATATAATGGAGCTCTCTTAGGGAAATGCCTTCTCTCTGGGTTCAAGCTCTGGGTTTCCTCCGTTTTAAGGACAGAACCTCTGCATTTCCTTGTTAAGAGTAGAAGCTCCCTGAAGGCAAACATGTATCTTGACCATCAGGTTGGGGCATCCCTGTAGGCCAAGGTTCCCTGACGACAGGGCCTGTCCCCTCCTTGACACCATGAGCCTTTAGGGTCAAGAGGAGGCCTCCCTCCTTTCAGAGATCCTTTGCTCTGTTGGGTCTGTCTGGGGCCCTGCCACAGGGACATCTCTTAGAGTGGCTGAGGCGGCTCAGGAAAGTCTTACCGGGAGGGCTTGCAGTACTTCTGCCACCTGTAGGAAAGGAACATGAGACACTGAGGAAGGAGGTTTTGCTTTATTCTGCAGGACCCTGGATGAGCGGTGACAGGGCCTGGCCAGTCAAGTCCCCACCCAACCATGCCCCACCTGCCCTCATTCTGTCACCCCTGACCTCTTGGAGTTCATGGCTCCTTCTGCCATCCCAGTCCCAGAGTCATTAAGAAACTTGGTGGGCAGCCATGCCCTGGATGGCCTTTTTTTTTTTTTTTTGGTACTGAGGATTGAACCCACGGGGCACTCTACCACTGAGCTACATCCCCGCCCTTTTTGTTTTTATTTTGAGACAGGTTCTCATTAAGTTGCTTAGGGCCTTGCTAAATTGCTTAGGCGGGCCTTGAACTTGCAATCCTCCTGTCTCAGCCTCCCGAGCTGCTGGGCTTACAGGCATGCACCACTGTGCCCGGCTGGCTGGCCTTCTTATTTTGACCCAGTTTTGAACTTACTTCCGTTGCTCAGGGTCCATGCTGCAGAAACGGAGGGTGATGAGTGGGTAATGGCGCCGGAAAAACACCCTGGTGGAGGCCAGGAGAGAAAGGAAGCCGGTGAGGGCCTATGCTGGGCCCATGTTCTGCCTCCAGCATCTCTGGGTCCCCCAAAGCTCAGATGTCCCATCCTCCAAGAAGTCTCCCAGTGAGATCCTTCTGACTGCTGTGGCCTCCCCATTGTGCTTGTGCCTCTCTACTCCCACCCAGGGCTTCTGCCTGTGTCCTCACATGATGGTCCTCTGCCATCTCCCCACCATGTCATTAACTTTTTAAGGATGGAGTTACATCCTGGTTCTCTCTTGTATCTCCCAGATAAGTGCCCAGCCCAGAATCGGGCTCCTGATTGACATGAGTCCCTGAGCCCCAGGAAGCAGTGATCTCATTCCAATCTGTGTCCCAGCAGTCAGCCAGCATCTGGCCTATGAACGATGTCCCCTCATTGGGCCCACACTTAATCAACACCCAGTGAAGAATAGTTAATTTCATCTCAAATCAGTCACCAAGAGGGAGGCTTGGCGGGGGGTCATTGGAGATAGGCCTGGAGAAGCCAGGGAACTTGCCTGGAGTCACCCAGCATGTCACCAGTCCCATCTGGTCCAGGACCCTGAACTCTGCTTTTCTCACTGATGCTCAGCATCAGTCTCACCATCCCTCCAGACCTACGCTGCCCCTCCCTGCAGCCCCAGGACGAGGGAAGGCCCTTACTTCCTCTGGACGTCAGTCAGGGTGATGCCCTGCTCGGTGACTTTGAAGTGGACCACAGTGGGTGTGGGGAGGACCTCTCTCTCCAAGATAGTTGAGATGGCCTTCTGCACGGCTAAGGCTCCCGTCAGGGTCTCCACGCTCACGGAGCTCAGGTACAAAGTGTGGCAGCCTGTGGGATGCAGATATTGCCCGAGTCTGCAGCCAGGGTCCTTGGAGTGGGTGGGGGTGTCACCAGGCCCAGATCTTCCCTCTGCCCAGAGCCAGGGGAGGGGGATTTCTTCTTCAGAATTCTCATGAGGTTCCCCTTAGAAGGGGCCACCCGATAGGCAGGGAGAGGGTGACACAGAGTTGAGGCCAACCTCAGAGTACTTTTGGACATCTCTTGCTTTGCGTTGCTCTGGCCCTTGGCCCTTTGGGGTGCGTGAGGGAAGGGAGGGGATGTTGCCTTGTGTCTAGGGTCACTCAGGAGAACTGCCTTCTGTCTGGACCTATCCCGGCCCCCAAGCCCCAACCCACCTCCTCCTTTGGGGAGAGCAAGGAGAGAAATTAAGAATGTGGAGGGGAGACATTGTGTCTGGGGGCACAGAGGAGGAGCTGCCAGGGAGACAGGGCTGATCTTTGTCTGGCCCTTGGGTGGGGGGTGGTGGTGGTGGGTGGTGGGTGGGGGTGGGAGTGGGGGCAGGGTTCTTTCCTGTATTGACACCCTCAGGATACCCTTCGGAGGATCCCGATCTAGACACCTCCTCCAGGGCAGGTATGTTAGACCCAGAGAGACCCTGGTACGGTCATGTGTGTCCGTGTTTGCACAGGATGGGGAGTAAGCCCTGCCAGCACCCCACCCCCTTCCCTGGGGTCCAGTGCCTGCAGCCCCTCATCTTCTGGTTTAAAGGGGGGCCGGGGGCTGTGACACCTTGTTAAACTGCAGAAACAACAAAGCCATGATGGGAAACATGTGTGGGCCTGTGCGTAGGGCTGGGCGGGGGCCCTCCGGGGGCACAGCCAGGCCTGGCGCCGCCCCCACACCACTCACCCGAAGATTTCTTCAGGCAGGAGGCCGGGCTGTCTGTAGAGGAGTCCGAGGCCACCCCATCTGCGCCTCCCAGTTCTGAGCCAAGGTAAAGGAACAGGCCCCCAAGGGGACGGGGATGGAATGAGTGGACCCCCTTCAGAGGAACAGGCCCCCATGAATCCCTTTGAACATCTCCTACCTCTACCCCCCACCCCACCCCCACCCCCAGGAAGTGACTGCCAGAGAAACCAGGTGTGATTAGGGTAATTAGGCAAACAGGGCCACTTTGGGCTCCCAAACAGCATTACTTGGAAGTCTTTTGATCCCTTCTCCCCCTGCTCCCTGCCCCCACAGCGCCCCCCTCCTCCCCCTCCCTCTCCACCCCTCCACTCCCCCCTCCCATGGGCTCCGGACCTCACTTCTTTCAGAACCCATCCCAAAGCCAGGCTCTTCTTTGTAGAAAGTAGAGGTGCTTTGACACCTAACTTCCCCTGCCCGTCCTGAGGTGACCGGCTCTGTCTGGGCTGTGCACTCTGGATAGGGCTTGCTGATAGTCCTTGGGTGTGACTTCGTGGGCCTTTGGGCCGGTGTGAAATGGGACATAGCAGTAATGTCTACTTCATAAGGTCATGGTGGGCACTGAGTGGGTGAGTGCTCAACCAATCCCAGCGGGAGGCTGGGGAACCACCTCTGTTTTTAATTCATCTGTTGGGTGTCAGGCGTTGTGCTAAGGGCCTGGTGGGCGCTCTCCCCTTCAACCTACCTCCCAATGTTTTAGGGAGGTATGAAGACGATTGTTCCCATTTTCTAGAAGAGGAAACTGAGGCTCAGAGGTAAACATTCTCAAATTCACACAGCTCAGGAAGTAGAGCTGGTGCTTTTGTTCATGACTCTAAAGGAATCCACAAACAGGACAGAAGGTGACTATCGAGAGCCTTTCTAGTGGGAACGAGCAGGTTTGGCACCCGACATTGCCTCCTTGAGGCTCAGACCTACCTTTCTGTGGGATGGCGAGTTTGCAGGGCAGGGCCAGGGCCATGATGGAATGCTGGCACACGAAGGCAGAGAGGCTCCCTGCAGGAAGACAGGTGGCCCTGCATGAGGCAGGCTCTCCTGGCCCACCGCCCGCCCGCCGCAGTAGCTCAGAAGAGTGGGACCCCCACCCCAGGGGCCTGGAGGTTGGGGCAACTCACCAAAGTAGGGCTCCTCATCTGCTCCTTTGAGATGAACCCCTTTGGCAGAAGACTCGATGAGGAAGTGACGGATCAGATCATTGCTGTCGTCACCTGGACGAAGGAAGAAGAAGGCGTTCCAGAGCCCTGTGGTAGCCAAACCCAGTCCAACCCCTTCCCCGACCCACCTCCTCCAGGTCCATCCAGAGGTGATCTTGCTGTCCCCTGCCTTGGACAGAACAGCAGTGGAGATCCTACGATCAAGGACTCCCCCAAAGTGGTGCCAACACATGTGCTCAAAGGCTTCTGTGTCCAGTCATTCCCCTTCAGGAAAACTCTCTCTTGGTTAAGATTTATCAGGGATGGTCCCAATTACTGTTTAGACTAAATATCCGCTCTTCTGTCTGGTTTCTGTCTCTTTCTCCACACCCCAGCCCTGCTGCTATTATTTTCTACCAGATCATCCCTGCCAGAGCCAGGCTGGCCCTGGGAGGGTACAGAGTGCCCTTTGGACTCTTCTCCTCCAGCCCATAGACTCCCTCCTCAATTTGGGTTCCTTCCTTCTTGTCAGGCTTCCTTGATAACCAATCCTCGTCCCAGTTTTCTTATTCCGACAGTGAGATACGGCATAAAGAGCGCAAGGTTGGGCCAGGTACTGGTGGAGCACGCCTGTAATCCCAGCTGCTCAGGAGGCTAAGGCAGGAGGATCGCAAGTTCAAGGCCAGCCTCGGCAACTTAGTGTCAATGTGACTCAAATTAAAAATAAAAAAGGGCTGGGGACGGTAGAGTGGCAGAGGGCTTGCCTAGCATGCACACGGTCCTGGGTTCAATCCCCTATCCAAAAAAAAAAATAGAATATAAGGTTGGAGTTTTCATTCTCCCTCTGTCACTTAATTGCTCTGGGGTCATTACCTCTGAGCCTCAGTTATCTCATCTGTTAAATGAGAGGTACAACCTGAAGCTTGGGGGAGGGACTGTGACCCAGGCACCTTGTACAATAATTATCTGTTTTCCTCTCTTTCCCTAACGTGGTGGCCTCTGCGTGAGACTCCTCTGTATCCCTGTTGCTCACACATTGCAGAGACCTCATAGATGTGTGCTGAGTTATCGGACGAGCATGTGAAATCATGAGAAAGTACTTGATAAGCTATCACACGTGTGATAAGCCATTAACACATGAGATAGGCTATCACACGCATGTAATGAGCTATGGCACAAATGTGATAAGCCATTCACACATATTATTACATTAGGTTGATGAGACCGGGGTGGCCACCCACAAGCGAGCGCAACCTAGGGAAGGGCTGAGGCCTTCCTCTTCCTCTTCCTATTACAAAGGGAGAGTAGGGAATTTGGGGGTGCTCAGGAGGACAGAGGCCACTCAAGCTGGCAGTGAAAGATTTTTTTTTTTTTTCTTCCTGTGGTGGCTCAGGTCTGGACGCAGCTGCTCCTACCCAGACTTGCTATGGGACTGGCCCAAGGTCACTCTGAAATCTAGCATCAGGCTGGGATGGAACCCACCACCCCTCATGGCCTCAGAGAGGCCTTGAGTGAGCACAGAGACAGGTGCGTACCTGGTCGGTTGTGGGCAGACGTCGGAGCCTCTTGCACCTTCAAGGCGAGGCCGAAGGAACCTCGGTAGGAGGAACTGTCCCTGATGACAAAAGCCCCTGGCTCCTCCTTCTTCAGCAGCTCGATTGCTGGAAGAATGCTGGGGTCAGAGGCAGATACCACTCCACAGGAACACTCTCTGGCCCCCGCCCCCTAGGGTCTTCCTAGAGCAGTCGTTACAGTCCTCTGTATTGTCTAATGTCTGCCATTTTTACTGTAGCTCCTATTTCCTCTTGAGGTCAGTAGGACTCTCTCCTTCCCTGGGCCTATTCTTTGCTATTCCCTTTTTTCCAATGACTCAGGCCCCCACCTGCCTAATGTGGACCCAGACCTGATTCCTAGGGTCACTTGTTCCCTGAAACACACGGCTTCCTTTTACCTTGCTCGCGGGTGATGCTTGGTTTAAACCAGTATTTAGATGTGTCCATCACGAACTTCATGGTGGGCTGCATGTCCCTGGAAGGACCTGGAAACACAGAGGAGGGAATTCTGTAGGTGAGATGGAGGGTTGCTGAGGGATGATCATCAGAGAAGGCTGGAGACCCTCTCCTGCTCCTCTGCCCAGAGGTCCCATTTGACCTACTCTCCCTGCCCCCATCCCCAGTGCATCTCCAAGAATCAAAACCAAACAGAAGGGTTCCAGGGCTTGGGTCATCTGGGAAGGAGAAGTCCCCTGTATCCTTGGTAATGAATCAAAAACAAATAGATAACAAACCTGATGTTGCCTGGTGGGGACTGAAATAGGGATAGATAAAGAATTCTCAGACGCATGTTTGGTTTCACATTGTCCTTAGCAATTCTGAGTTCCTTAGAGGTATATTTGGCTTGGGAAAGAAAATTAAAGGAAAGATGAAGAGCAAGAAATCAGCAGATCTGTGCTCAGAGGTTGGGAACCTGAGTACCTGAATAGTGGTTCAGCTCTTGAAGCCCAGAGGAGACAGAGTGGACTCTACAACCTCTGATGATCTTTTTTTGTTTGTTGGTTAGTTAGTTTTTTTGTTACTGAGGATTAGTTAGTTTTTTGTTACAGGGGTGCTTAACCACTGAGCCACATTCCCAGCCCTTTTTATTTTTTATCTATTTATTTTGGTACCGGTGATTGAACTCTGGGGCATGGGACCACTGAGCCACATCCCCAGTCCTATTTTGTATTTTATTTAGAGACAGGGTCTCACTGAGTTGCTTAGTGCCTCGCTAAGTTGCTGAGGCTGGCTGTGAACTCTTGATCCTCCTACCTCAGCCTCCTGAGTTGCTGGGATTATATGGTGCACCATCATGCCCAGCTTCTGACCGTCTTTAATCTTCTAAGAACATAGGAAATTAGAATGAATTTTGTTTTGAGAATGTTTTTCAGAATTTGATAAGATCCTGGAGTACCATTAGTGATATCCGGGGCATCACCATTGCAGGATGGAAATATCACCTGTCTATGCAAAAGTGCTCTTTGAAATGACAAAATGACCATGTTCCTGGCTTCCTAAGGCAGACAGCAATGGTTCTTGGTTTTGGCATTTTTTAAAAAAATATTTTTTAGTTGTCAATGGGCCTTTATTTTATTTATTTATATGTGGTGCTAAGAATCGAACCCAGTGTCTCACACATGCTAGGTAAGCACTCTACCACTCAGCCACAACCCCAACCCTTAATTTCAGCATCTTAAGAAGATGTGTGGTGGTCAGTTGAGAGTAACTCATTATACAAAATGCACTACAGTCACTACATGATTTGCCCAAGAAAGTGTTCAGACGGATTCAAAGTCAGGGTTAACGTACCATTTTCTCCCACTTGCATTGCGTGAGAGTGAGCAGTAGACTAGTGAGCACCTCACCCCTCCGCTCCACCTTTGGAATTCCTGGGACAGAGATAACCGAGGAGAGGGGAGCTGGGACAGCGTCCCTGGGGCTCTGCTCATGGGAGGTGTGCACCCGTGGGGTGCTGCGGCTCAGCCTTTGTGTTGATTGCTGTGGGTTCTTGTTGATTGTGCTCTTCTTGGACGCCTGCAGTCACAGACTCCGGGAAGGAGGGTGTTTGCTGTTTTGTGGTTTTCGGCTGTCTGGATCGGTATGCGTTGTCTCCATTCCCTGTGCGCCCCCTCTGTGTTCTCGTCATCCATGAACGTCAGAGTGAGCTCCGACGCGCCCTCTGGCTCTCCCTGGGTTAGTCATCAGGCTTGCTCCTTCCACATCCCCAGGGTTGCCTGGCTCTGTTCTCTCTCCTCCACCCCCACTGCCCCACCCTGGATCTTGCCATGGCAGTCCATCTTTCACACAGCCTCCAGCGTGAGCCACCAGACCGGCCTCCCCACTGTCTGGGACTCTCTGATGGTCCCCTGTTGCCTAAAGCGTAAAATCCACTTTTTAACTTGACATTCAAGGTTTTTCACAATCTGCCTCCAGATTACTCCCAATGACCTGCACCCAACATTCTAAGCATCTTCTAAATGTGTTCTGCGCGTGGTGACTGTGGAGTCCCTGTTCTCTCTGCAGGGAATGCCCTTTCTCTCCTTCCCTGGACACACACCTCTGATCTGCTTTCCCGATCCAGCTCAGAGTCACTTCCTCTGTTCTCCAGACTGTAAGCATCACTCCTTCCTCTGTTGCCCCATAAGCTCGAGCATCTTTACTTGTGCTTATCTGATCTGTAGTGATTCTTGCTTTTGGTCTCCTTTCTAGACTGTGTCTTCATAACCTGGCCCAGGGCCAGGCACATAGTAGGTGCTCAATAAATGTGTTGACTGGCTATTTTAGAAATCCACTGATGCATTGTCTCTTACCTTTAACCAAACCTTGCAGCACTCGAGGTTTATAACTTACCCTCTGGGGACGTGGTGAAGGAGGCATCTGGCAGGGTCTGGCTGTGGCTCTTGGTGGCTTGACGGGGATGGCTGGAAGAAGCAGTTCCAGGCTGGACAAACCCTTGTTGTCCTGGTGTCCACTGGGATGGGGGAGACTGTGTTTGTGGGCAGCCATTGATCAGCAAAATGGGTATGTCCACCATGGAATTGGTGACAGATGGGGGGCAGCTGCTGGCATGCTCCTTGGCCAGTGGAGGAGAGTGGTTGGCTCTGGGCTGGCCCATGCTCAGAGCAGGGTTGCTGGGGGCCTGGACATCACTGGGTTTCATAAAGAGGGACACTGGACCAAGGCTGTGGAGGCTGGAGGAAGAGCTGGCTGGACTTTCCAAGGATCTAGAAGATGATTGAGGGCTGGAGATGCTAGACTGGAGGAGGGACTGGTTGCTGCAGGGGAGAGACCGGGAACAAAGTGTTAGGGAGTCAGGGTGGACACTGAGGGCCAGAGCCAAGTTCTGAAATCTAGTGATCTGGGAGCCATGGTTTTGGCCAAACAGATCATATCCTGCTACCCCAAACCCAGATCAAAGAGCAAAGAGCGTGACCACGTTATCCCTTCCACACAGATCCTATGCTGAAGGTCAAAGAAGTCTAGCCATAGGGTCTTTGGTCATTTTAAGTAGCCCATAGGCTGACCTCCTGCAGGCTGGCTTGAATTCCCTCTGCCTTTTCAGACAGGCAGGTCTGCCTGAATGGTCACACTGGTCTGTTCCCTGTGCATCACTCCCAGGAGCCTTGCAGTCAGGGTGAATATGGATTGGGCACATCCACGCTGATCCAGGGGCAACATCCCAGTTGGAGGAGGCCAGCTCAGCATCCAGCTGGTGGGCATGGCTGCAGAAACCCTGCAGGATGGGGTGTGTTTGCAGTTGTACTGCAAGGCCTGGGGAAAAGTGAGCTGGGACCGTTGCAAATAATGTCCAGGTGTGGGGGCCTCCTTCCACTAGGTCTTGCCAGCAACAAAGGGTATGTCAGCACAATGGCTTTTCATTCCTGAACGTTTATCTCAGGCCTCCAATGTCTACATACATCCCTGTGGTTTGGAGTTTTAAAAAGCCCTTGCTGGAGATGGGTTGTGCCCGGGCTGGAGAGGAGACAGGTGAGCCTTATCAATGCAGCGGCTCCATTCTCAAAAGGCAGATAGATGGGAACACAGTTTTTGAATTAGATTCTAAATGCTTGAGGAAAACATGAAATCCCAATGGCTGTGATGGCAGAAAAGACAATATTCATCCTTTTAGTCTTAGTGCATGCTCAGATTTTGCTCAGATAGAGCAGGGTGCCCGCGGTGATTTTAGGATCTGTGTGGAAGTGTGTGCGTGCTGGGGAGCAAGGTTGGAAACCAGGGAACCTACCTCCCGAACACATAGCTGACATCAGATGCTGGACTGGCTGACAGCACAGAGACCCTGCTGCCCCGCTGTGAAGCCAGCCTCAGTGGGGAGCCCAGGCCAGGAGGGCCTGAAGCTCTGGTCCCCACGCAAGGGATGGAGACGCTGGGAGAGGCGGAGGGGTGAGGGGAGGCACCCCGGCCTTGGTTCCCAGAGAAGATGAGACTCTCGCTGCTGCTTCGAGTCTCTCGGGGGATATCTCTGGAAAGGAGGGGGCCACCACTGCGTGGAGAGCCCAAAGGCGGCGTGACAGATGGGCTGGAGCAGCGCTGAGAGCCATGTTGACACCGCGATCGGGTGGAGGTCACTTCGATGTACTTTATATCTTTAGGGAGAAAAAGCAGAACATTGGTGAAACCCAGGAGCCTGGGCGCTCAGGATAGAAACTTTGGAAGGAGCCTGAAGACCCTCGGGTCCCTCCTCTTTTACACAGATGAGGAAACAGGCCCTGAATCAGAATTAACACGCAACTCCACCTTCAGAGCTCGGTTCCAAAGTCACCCTTTCTGCGATGTTGTTCCTTGGGTGAGGAGAGGCAGTGGCCTTGGAATCAGAT
Organism: Callospermophilus lateralis; assembly: GCF_048772815.1. Taxonomy (NCBI): domain Eukaryota; kingdom Metazoa; phylum Chordata; class Mammalia; order Rodentia; family Sciuridae; genus Callospermophilus; species Callospermophilus lateralis. The sequence goes on along the minus strand of NC_135315.1, from coordinate 21,621,962 downwards.
AGACCTAGGTCTGAGGTCTGACTCTGCCACTTGAGATCGAAGAGCTCAGTCAAGTGACTTTACCACTTATAGCCTCAAGATCCCGTAGAAGGAGGCTGCCTTGCCCAGCCTCTCGGTGACACAGGAAGGATGAAATGGATCTGGCACTTAGTAGGTATTTAAAATCTGAGGGATCATCTCCATCTTTCTGATGGAGAGGCTTCCAATGCCTCCCTCAATCAGGATGTGTAAAGGCTGCTTCTCTGTACCCACAAATGAAGGCCAGAGTTCTCAAGCCCAGTCACACCCTAGAATCATGCAGGAGCTTATAAAAGTCCCACTGCCCCATGCTAACTAGATCGGGATCTGAAGGGTCCCCCAGACCTCGGGTTGGTTTATGATTTTGCTTTCTTAGTTTCCCAGGTGATTCTGATGCTGGAGCCTTAGCCCCACATCCCTTGGGAGCTGGCCATTGGCAGAACCTCAGGCTCTACCCTAGGCCTATGGAATCAGAATTTGCACTTCTATGAGACCCTCTGGGCACCTGAGTGCAGAGTAGAGTTTGAGAACTCCTTAAGAGCAGGGCTGGCTGTGTCACAGGCCTCCCACTGCGGCTGTCCCCACACTCATAGCTGGTTCCCGTGAGCACAGGGGTGGGTGGGGGTGGGGGGAGCTGCTGATTTACTCCTGGGCCCCAATGTGGGCATCCAGGACTCTTGGGTTTCTGACACCCTGTTCCTCCTCCAGAGATGGAGTGAGGTGCCCTGTGGTTTTCCTGTGGGGAGGATGGACACTCTTCCTTCCAACCTGGGGCAGGAGAGCTGTCCTGGTGCTGTACCAGCAAAGGTGGTGGAAGGTAGGGGTCGCCAGCTGCCCCCTTCTGGAAGGCTATGAGTCAGAGTCAGGGAGAATCCACACCCTTGGCTCCTGTCTGCCGGCCTCCCACCTCCCCTGGGCCTGGCACAGTCACATCCCTCCCACCCCAAGCCTGTGGAGTCCCAGCCTGCCCCAGCCTGCTCCTGGGTAGGGCCTCCTGGCCTTGCTCACCGTGGAGCCTCTATCTGAGCCTGTTGGAGCAGGGTGCAGGAGGGGGTATTGCGTCAGGTGAGCGGGACTGGAGGGCTGACCTGGGCTTGCTGTCCCAACCTGTGCAGTAACGGCTTTGCAGTCACATGAACTTGGGTGTGAGTCTTGGCTTTGTCACTTGGCAGCCAAGAGGCACTGGGTTAGGTTTCGTAACTTCACTGAGCCTCAGTTTCCTTTTCTGCAGATTGCTGATCTAAACCCAACCTCCGGGGAGTTTACATGCAGAACGGAGCTGGAGCTTGGCCCAGGGCGGCCCTTGAGGCCGGGAACAGCAGATGTCCTTCTCCTTAGGAAGATGAGGGCACAAGGGGAGCATTTGGGGCACTATATTATAGGCTCTGAAAGAGATCTAGACTGGGGTGGATTCTTCTGGAAGACTGGCAAGTGCAACTTCTATTTTTATAGGATTTTATAGTGTTTATATCCATAACTACCTTTGGACCTCATAACCATCCTCAGGCAGGACAGGCATTGTTGTTAGAGAAGGTAACTGAGGCTTGGAGATAAGTGGAAATGTAGCTAGCATTTATTGTACAATTTTTTTTTTTTTAAAATAAAGACTGGTAATTGAGTGCTATGTACCAGCGCTGCTGCAAATAAGTTAACTGTATTGTCTCATTTAAGTCTCACAACAACTCAATAAAAGTAGGCAATATTACAGATGAGAAATCAAGGCTCAGGGAGGTTAAGCGAGCTGTCCAATGCCACACAGCTAGTGAGTAGAGGAACCCAACTCCTGCTCCTGAGTTCTTTTTAGGCCTATGCCAGGAAGAGGAGTGGGCTCCTTGAGACCATTCCAAGGGACCACTTGGTTTTGGGGAGGGCTTCTGGGCCTGATAAATTTCCTGGTCCCCTGCTTCCTGGATCACACAAAGACCCCTGGGGGGTGGGGGGCTGAGCAGGCAGTGCAGGGTGGGAAGGGAAGGAGAAGCTCTGGCACCCGCTGCTGTGCTGAGGTGGATGTGGCTGGAGAGGCAGGGGCCCCCACCCCAACACTGGGGCGCAGTCGCTGTTTACAGGCCTGTGGGGCAAGTCTGAGCAGTGCAGGGTGGATGCGGGCGCCAGCAGCAGGCCGGCAGGCCGAGGGAGGGCACGTGGGTGGGGGGTGGAGAGACGGTTATTAAATACCCTTCCCTCGGGACTGGCAAGCTGCCTGGCCTGGCAGAAATTGCTGGAAAATGAAATGTGGGGGCCTGTTCCCAAGATGGGGTGGGAGGTCATGGGAGAGGAGAAAGAAGGGACTTGGTGTCGGTTCTAGGAGCCATGCGCCCTGTGGGATGGGGACCCTGCAGGACAGACCTAAGAGAAGGTGGGCAGAGAGGCAGGGGACTCAGGGGGAGGTTGGCCAAGTGCTGGGGAGGCTGAGCCTCAGAAGCGGGGCCCTCAGGCTGCCTCCAAACAGATATTTTGTGATGCCTCAGCTGGCAGAAAATTAGCCTCAAGAAATAGAAAACAATGGGAACAAGAACTTTGTTTTTGTTTAGGGGGATGCTGGGAATTGAACCCAGGGGCATGAGCCACATTCTCAGTCCACTTTATTTTATTATTTTTTGTAAATTTTGAGACAGGGTCTTGTGAAGTTGCTGAGGCTCACCTTGAACTTGTGATCCTCCTGCCTCAGCCTCCCAAGTCGCTGGGGTTACAGATATATGTGCCATGCCTGGCAGGACTGTGGACTTTGGAGCCCAGCAATGTGGGGTTTGAGGTCTGACCTAACCTCCTGGCCAGGGGCCATTGCTTCCCTCCTTGAGTCTCAATTTCCTTGTCGGTAAAATGAGGTTACCACTATTTCCTTTATGGGAGCATGCATTACACAGTGTAAGTTTTTTTAAAAAAAAACTTCCCCCTCTCTCTCTCTCTCTCTCTCTCTCTCTCCCCCTCTCCAGGGGACATGTCAGTATAGGATCACCAATGGTCTGAACTTTGCCAAGGTGGGACAGGGAGGAACAGTGAACACCTCCAATGAACATAATATTAGGATCCTCACCTTCAGCACCCCCAAAAGAGAGAGGATGAGATTACACAGCAGTGTGCGTGCAGGGGAGCCCTCCATATTGAATGTGTAACTCACCACAATTCCCAGAATTAGTTCCACTGCCCTGGGCCTGTGAGAGCTTTGTCACCAGTGCTGGTGGTCTGCAGGTGGGCCTGGGGAGACCTGAGATGCATGGAAAGGTAGCAGACCCCGCGATGGACGGGTGCCTGTCGTTCTTAGTGATGGTAGAGAACTTCATAATGGGAAGGTAGCCTGGCTGGGCTGTCTTAGGAGGTAGTGAGCGCTCAGGCATGAGGAGTGTCTAAGCAGGGGTTAGAGGAGAGGATATTTTCCCTCTCTCTATTAGAAGAAGCTAGAGCAGACCTAGGCAGCTTTGGGGGGACCCTCTGACCACTGCCAGCTCCCTGATCCCCAGAGTTAGGTGGATTATGTTCATAACACCGGGCATCCAAGGACATGGACCTCTGCCCATCAGCCCCCTCCAGTGGAGGAAGGGCCTAGATGCTATCAACCCCCACCCCATGCATGTGAGACTGGTCTTGCCCTGGCTGGCCTTGGACGTGTGGAACCCCTGCCTTGGGGCATGAACATTAAAACCCTGGGCTTGCTCCTGCCAGTCGTGATTAGGCCCAAGATGCTTCCCTGCAGTGACGTGCCTACAACTGGGCTTAGGCCGCAGGAAGGCTCCTGAGGGAGGAGGCAGCTCCTTTAACAGGCCTGGCAGGCAATGCGCGGTGGGAGGAGGGGAGCAGGCTGGAAGCCAGGGGCGGCCTAGGGCAGAGGTGCCGGGCTGACCTCCACCCCAGAGCCCAATCCTACCCTGGGGCTGGGCCTCCATGCAATCCCAGCGTTTAATAAAACAGCCACCATTTGAAATGACTCATGGCGTGCCAGGGTTTGTGACAGCCAGCCAACAAATGCTGCTTCTTTTAATCCCTGCAACACTCTGTTTTTCAGATGGAGTTATTATCTCCATTTTATAGACGAGGACTCAAAGGCACAAAGAAGTGAAGTAAACAGCTTGGATAAGGTCTGCCCAACTCCTTGATTAGGCTCCTTTCTCAACCCCCTCAACCTGTTTTTTTTCCCTTCTGTAAAATGGGCATAAAGTGCTCATGCCATGGGCACGAGCTGGGAGGATGGAGGATTCTATATAGAGAACTCAGCACAGAGTCTGGTCATTAATACGTACTTAATAAGTGGAAGTTAAGATAGACTCTCTCTGTAATTCCAACTGTGCCCTTGCTCCCGCAGATGGTTTAAACTCCCAGGAAGCCTCAGTCTTCCTGTCTGACCAATGGGGCTGCTGCACTTTGACCCTTATCCTCAGAGCACACATGAAGCTCTTTGTGTGGGAAACTGAATCCAGATGTAGGGCTTTCCAGATTCCCTTGGACTCAGTGGTGAACGGGTGTTGGCTTGTACCAGCTTGTTAAGTGCTGATTGTTAAATTTGCAATATTTCATCCAGCTAGCTGGCTGCTAAACTCCGCCATTATGAAAGATCACATTATGTAAACTTGTGATGAAATAATTTAGAGTCCTATCATAATTTCAGGAGGGCCCCAGTCAGGACCTAAAGAGAGACACTGTAGAATGTACGGTTCAGGGACTCCACACTTATCAAGCTCTTAACTCCTAGGCACGGCATCGCACAAACTACTTAGATGTGTTAGCTTACTGACAATCTCAAAAAAAAAAAAAAAAAATTCATACAAAACATGTTTCCATCACTTTCCAAACTCAGGAACCAAAGAGAACTGGGTAGTGAGGGAAACTTGTATTTATCCCTTTTGCGTAGCAGAGAAGAACAGAGAGGTTGATCACTTATTTAGAGCTGCACTGCACCTCCCCACAGGAGAATGTCTCCTGTTCCTTTGATTCTATAGGACAGTCCTTCCGCAGGAGCTCAGGGACCCCAGCCCTCCTGCTGACACTGTGTCCCAGTCCTTACCCAGGGCTTCAGTTTCCTCTTTCTTGCTCCTCAAGGTGGTGCTTTGGGCAGGCTCAGCCTGGGGGCCACCAGCCCCTGAAGGAAGCAGCTGAAAGGTGGGGTCCAGTTCCAGGATCATCTGGTTGAGGCTTTCCAGTGAGAAGTCAATGTAGGAGTCAAGGTCCTGTGGGGTCCCCATGGCCTGCTCGCCCGGGCTCTGCTGGAAGCTGTGGGCTTTGGCCTCTGCCTGTGGGGTCTTCTGGAGCCTGCTGGGGGGCCCCTTGCAGGGCACGGGGGCCATCAGGGCCTGAGCTCCCCAGCCTTCCGTGGTGTAATAAGGACACTGGGGTGGCAGGCTGGAGCCGGGCGCTGGGTGCAGGGCCCTCCTGGGCTCTTCACAGGGAGCCAAGCCGACTGCATGGCCTCCCGTCAGCAGGGGGCTGGACATCACCTGGGACATGGCGGGGCTGGCGCGCCGGGCGGTCTACCTCTGGCTCCCAACCAGCTCACTTACATCCCAGAGCTATCACTTGCCAAAAGGAGATCAACGGACCTGAAACAGGTGAGGGTGGGAACTGAGTTACTTCTGTAGGGAAAACTCCTGCCTCCATTGCCCCAAACAAGGGCATATTCATTCATTCATTCATTCATAAAAGCTTGGGTGCCCGGATTTGCACCCTGACTCTACCACTCACTAGCTGGGTAAGTTTGGGTAAGTTAATTAGCTTTTCTGTGCCTCAGTTTCCTCATTTATAAAATAAGCTAATATTTATGATGTGTTTGGGCCAGTGTAGCCCGTCCCAAGCATTCTGCAAGTGATTGTGAGATAACTTCAGGAGACGCTTAGAGAATGTCTACTATATCTGAGGCATATTTATTCAATAAATTAGCTAATGTTTATTGAGGAACCGTTATGTACACGGGCTCTGATACTTACACATAAAGCCCTTTAAAGTCCTCATAACAACCTTATAAGGTAGGTAGTATTAACATCCCACTTTACAATGAAAGAACTGATATACAGAGAGATAAGTGACTTGCCCTAAAGCCACGCTGCCCTCAAGTGTCAGAGCAGGACCAGACCCCAGGATGCCTGCTATTTGGGCCCTGCACTTGGGCCAGTGGGTGAAATAGAGCGGTGACCAGGTCAGCTGCTGGGAGCTGCTGGGGTGGAGAAGAAGCAGGTTCTCTGGGTGCTGGTGGGGAGGTCAGGAGGAATTCCTAGAGGAGGGGATGTGGAGAGGAAGATAAGGAGGAAAAATAAGAACTGGCTGGGCAAGGCCTGCGGGAGTGAGGAGGCGGGGCAGCGTTCAAAGCAGCAGGGAAAGGTGTGCAAAGGTGAGCAGACAGACAGGGGCCATGAGACGTCCCCGAGCATCCGGGAAACAGAGAGCACCTGGATGGACGGAGGGAGAGCTGCTAGCCAGACCCTGCAGGGCTTTGCAGGCTTGGCTCAGGAGAGCCAACTCAACCCCGAGGGCAGCCAGCGGGGAGCCACAGCAGTGTTTTGAGCTGGGGAGTGACATCATCAGACAGTATTCGCTCCCTGAAGGCTCATGCAGGAAAAATATATCCCAATGTTTTCATTTCCCTTACTGTGGAAGCTTCTTCCTGTGGTTTTCCACAGGTGGGGATGGGAAGGAGGTAGCAGGCTGCTAAGAAAACTGGAGCTAAGACAGGCTGGCCACACTCCCACCACCTACCCTGAGACTTGATGCCTGTCCCCCCCCCCCTCAACTCTCCCCTTTTCCATGATGCCTCCTCCACATTCTGCTTCAGAGTCCGACTAGTGCGGGAAAAGGCAGTTGAGGCCACCCTGGGACAAATGATAGGAAAGCAGACTCTGGAATTTGGGGGTTCACACTCGAGTCCAAGATTAAAAAAAAATCCTACTGGTGTGACTCTGACTCTCAGTTTCCTCATCTGTGAGATGGGGGATGAGAACTCTGCTTCCTCCCAGAGAGGGCTGTGGAGCAAAGAGGTGCTGCTTGTGAAAGCATCAGGACAATTCTGTTCAGCAACTGGACTCATGAAGAATGACACCCTCATCATGGTGGGTCCCGTTCACTGAGAACTTGCCAAGTGCCAGGCAGTGATCAACATCATTTGCATAGGAGTGGCATGTAGGAACTGAACCCTCTCACAGTCTATTATCAGCCCATTTAGCAGATGAGTATACTGAGACCCAGAAAGGTTAAGAAAACCGCAAAGGCCACACATCCAGAAAGGCGGTGGAGTTGGGCTACCCACCCAGGCCTTGGGAACTTGACATCTTAACTCCTTGCGCCATATGGAGTTCAAGTGCAGAGAATCACCTGAGGTCCACACAGCGGCCTAATTTGCCCAAGGTTGTACAGTCAGTTAATGACAGAAACCAGGCCTTTCTCTCCCCTCTTCCTCCTCCCGGGGCTCCTGTAGGCTTGTTGCCAAACTTCTCCTTGGCCGAGACCTGGAGGGGGTGGCGCCTCCCGGTGCGGGAAGCGTGTCTATAAATGGCAGTGGAAAGGAGTCGGCCTCTGCGCTCCTTCCCCGGGGGCAGCCGAGGACACAGAGCCGGAGCTGCAGCTTTTTCCACATGGACTCCAAGTGTCCTGGGTTTGTTGGGACAGGACCCAGGCGCACCCTGCCGAGTTCTCCAGCCAGGCCCAGAGAGAAAGAAGGCTGGGGCCGTTGACTTTGCAGAGTGCACCGGGGGACTGGATCTCCCCAGGACCAGGGCCCAGGAGGCCAGTCTACTGATTTGGACACAGCTTTTGTGCCAGCTTGGGCCAAAGTCCTTTCCTTTCCGGGAGGGTCTCATTGGTCTCCTCTGCATAATGGAGACGTGATAATAACAGACACGTAAAACTTGTTTCATTTTCTCAGTAGTTCTGTGAGGAGGGTACAGGCTGAGGGTGTTGCTCAAGGTCATGCAACCAAGGGTGGAACTGGGGTTTGCATCTGGGCATGCTTGGCCCCCTGGTCCCACATGCTCACCCTGGGCTGGTGTGCCACAGCTAATGCTGAAGCCCCCTTCTACCTGCCCCTTCTGGGATTCTGGAACTGAGTGGGTCAGACTGGGATGAGCAAAGGGCAACTCGTCTCTCAGCTCTTCTTCAAGCTCTTCTCCAAATCACCTCTAGACGCCCCCAGACAGTGGCCAGGGCTCACTCTGGTGTTCCTAGATGCTGCTCCCTTTCACCAACACACTTGACCGGCTCACTCTTTCCTGGTCCTTCCTGCTCTAAGCGGGAGGGGAGAGTCCCTGGGCTCCGACTGTGTGTGCGTGAGTGTGTGAGTGTTTGTGTGTGGTGTATAGCGGTGGGGAAGGCTCTGCCCTATTTATGGGTCTCTCTCAACTTCTCCCTCTTCAGATGCTGGCTCTAGTCTCTTTTCTTTGTTCTGACAGAGGCCAGAGCCAGGGGAGTCCTGGGACCCCGACAGACCTCCTCTTGCCCTGGTTTACTCTCTTTTCCTACAAGTGCAGGACAGTGAGAGGAGAGGGTGATGTCTGAATCTTCCCCAGGGCACATCACCCCAATAGCCCAATCCTCTCTCCACCAATCCTCAAAGTGCGCCTCCTGATCGCCCCTTTCCTTCCACCCAGACCCAGTGAGACAGGACCTGGAAGGGCAGGCAGGGACTCCTGGGACCAGACCCCCATTCCTGCCTGACTCAGAAGGGCACGGTGCTCTGGCTGGGAGTCAGGTTCTGTGTCTAGTCCCTTCCTAAACGTCTGTGAACTCAGGCCAGCCTATTCCCCTCCGTGGACCTGGGTCCTCTCAAAACCCACTTAGTTCCCCTAAAGTTCTGACCTTGGGGTCTGTGATCCTGAGACCACCTCTAATCCACAGTCTCCTCTGCAGTTCTCTCCACCTTCCCTCTGAGCCCCAGGAGAGCTAGAGAAGCTGAGGGTAATAGGTGAAATAAGTCAGGGCCAAGGGGCTGTGTCCCTCAGCTTCCTCAGCTCCTTAGAGAATGCATGCACCTACCTGGTGTCCGTGGTTGGGCAGGCTGCCGTGTTCACTACTGGCTCCAGGGACCAAGACGCTCAGAGTCCAGGTGAGGAGTAAGGGGAGGCTCCACCTCACCTCCAGACCTGCCTTAAGAGCAGCCCGCCCTTCCTGGCCCTCCCCTACACGTGGCTTGACAGCACCAGGCCCCGCCCCTGCTGTGTACCAGTGAGCTCAGGTGGGGCCCGTGCAGGCCAGGGGAGGGGAAGCCCTGGTTGGCGGCCAGCCCTGGTGCGGGTTGGGTGTCGGGGGAGCTCCCAGCCTCCCTTCTTGGCGCTCTGGGTGCACCACGTGGTGAGGGAGCCCTTGCTTGGACAGGGTGTTGCCAGGACCAAGGTGTGCGGTGGGCCTCCTTCTCATCCAGTGTGCGGGCCTCGGGGAGAGACCGTGGGTTGGCAGAGCCGGCAGAGAGGGACGAGTGGGCAGGAGACCCTTCTCCAGCCCCATCCTGTGTTTCCGGGGGTCCCACCGCAGCAGGCCCAGGGGAGGGGCCTGCTGGTAGCAAGCTGGGCACAGATCCTGTCTTTTCTTTTTTCTTTCTTTTACAGTGGTATCTCCTGGCCTGGAAATCAGGCTTCTAACTCGAGGGCAGGAAGCTTGGATGCCTGAAGGGCTTTGGAAGGGGCTTGTAGTCCACTTATTCATTCATCCTGTGCCTGATCTGGTGTGGGCCTGGGGGATGAGGGCAGGAAGTTGCTCCTTCCCTTTTCATAGCTTCCAACTTCCTTCCTGGGCTGGGGGGAGGGGGTGTCCCAGGATGTTATGAGACAATGTCCAGCCGTGGGGGTCGGGGGCAGTGGTGGCAGAGCCCATCTGGGCAAGTTGGTCTGAAGTGAGGGAACAGGCAGTGTCTCCATCCCAGAGACTCATAGTGACCCCAGCAGGTTATTCTTAGGGGTGCCTTGCTCAGCGCCCCCATCGTACTCTGTGCACTGTTTTCTGGCCTTACTGTTCTGGGTGCCCTGTGGTTTTGCTTAGGCATAATGAGCCTGCACTGGGGGAGACCAGTGAAGGAAGCTATACAAGGTGCTCTCTATTGATGGTGGCATTTAAAGGTGCCCTTGATGTCCATGCAGCACAGCTGGCCCAGGGCTGGATGAGCAATTTTGTCTTTGAATGAAGACAAGTCCCTTGGGGCAGATGTAGCTGCAAACTGAGGGACCTTAGCCTCCAGGCTGTAGCTAAGGACAGTGGTGGGTGGGAGAGGCAACTTCTGAATCTCTTGGGAGGAAGGGGCAGGTGACAGGAAGATGAAGTGTCAAGCCAAGATTGCATCAGCGCCCAGCTACCTCTCCTGAGGCCGAGAACAACCCCTGTAGTAGTTTAGGGCCAGTAGTTAGAGGTGCCTCCTTGTCACAGGCTCCCATGCCTGAGGATTTCAGGTTGACTTTTTTGATACCGGGATTTAACCCAGGGGCACTTTACCACTGAGTCACATCCTCAGTCCGTTTTTATTGTTATTTTTTATTTTTTTGAGACAGAGTCTCTCTAAATTGCTTTGGGTCTCGCTAAATTGCTGAGGTTGGCCTCAAACTTGCAATCCTCCTGCCTCAGCCTTCCTAGTCACTGGGATTTTGGTATGTGTCACCACACCCGACGGCACGTTGACTTTTGGTTCACATCCAGCTTCCTACAGCTTAACTGGTCCCAGATAACTGATTCTGGTTTCAGCAGCTCGACAGACCCTGCCTGGTCCCTCTCTGGCCTTTGACATGATCTGCCTCTCCAAGGGGCAGAATGGAATTTCTTTCTCTATCAATTGGTAGGATTATGTGATTTTTCTTCTTCAACCTGTTGATGTGAAGGGTTATGTTAATTGGTTTTCAAATGTTGAACCAGCCTTTCACATCTCAGATAAATGCTCCTTGGTTATGATATCTAATTCTTTTTTTATTGATTGATGGATTTGATTTGCTAACATTTGGTTGAGTTTTGCTTGATGTTCATGAAAAATATTGTTTCGTGGTCATCCTTTCTTGAAATAGCTTTGGTTTGGGTGTTAGGATAACACTCGCCTTAGAAAATGAGTTAGGAAAGATCCCCTTTCCCTCTATCTTCTGAAAAGAGACTGTAAAGATTTGGTACAATTTCATCCTTCAACGTTTGGTGCCTTCACTAGGTGCAACCATCTAGTCCTGGCATTTTCTATTTGGGGAGGTAATTACCATTCCTCCCTTATTCATGAGGGTTCCCCCCTCATGGATTCAACCAACTGAGGATTGAAAATAATAGCTGCTGGTCAGCACAGTAGTGGACCTTGGGGTTTATAGCAGTGTCCACCTTGGTGGGCATTGAGAGGTTGTTACCAAAGTGGCTTCCTTAGTTCTGGGGTCAGTTATGAAGATGGTTCTTGAAGTCAACAGACCCTAAGAAGCTCCTGATCCTCACAGTGCTAGAGGGGACCCTGTTTGGGAGTCACTCCTACAGGTGTGACTGGCTCGATCTCCTCCAAAGATTTGATAAGCACAGAATAACTGCATGAAATTCGCTCTGCTCAAATTGGCTGGTATGACTTCTGTTGTTTGTAGGTGACAGATACAATGGGTTGGCAACAGCCAGTCAAGGCCATGTAAGTTGGTCTAAGCAGCGTAGATTTTCTATTGGGTACAGCAGAGATGTAGGAGAAGCCTTCAGGCAGGGAAAGAACAGAGAGGGAATGACCTGAATGTATCTGAGCCTTAGGAAGTTCCTTTTGCTACTAACCTGGACACTTAGCCTCCTCGACATTCTAGGCTTTCTTTGCAGCATATAAATCTAGAAATAATAGCAGGAAGGATTTCCTAACAGCGGCAATAGGGACAGTTGCAATAACCAAAACCCAGGCTCTGTATCGAGATCCAGAGAGAGCAGAGCAGGTGAGAGTCCAGACCTGGCACTCCGGGTGTCTGAATTCACTCCTAGTCTACACTACCAGTTTGCTGGAGTCCCTCTGTGCACAAAGAAAACCCCTTCTTTCTCCCGTTGAGTGGGAGGGGTAAGGAAGAGCGGAGAGAGGTTCTTATTCCAGGAGAGGAGAAAATGGCCTTCATCTCTTTTGGACCTTTGACTTCTTACCTATAAAACTCACGTGCCTGAAATCCTAGCTGACCTTTCCCCCTGCAGGGCAGGAAAAGTCCAGTCCAGGAACATCTTTATTATGAAGGCCCACACCCAGGAAAGGGTGAGCCCACATAGTCTCCACCCAGAAGTGGAGGGGGCCTTTTGGCTCTGCCAATATCCTTGAACTTCAATTATATTGTTTACATATCCCATCAGTTAAAAAAAAGGTTGAACCGTCACTCTGAGATCTATTTATTTATGAATTATACACGTAGAACCTTATAAATTATACATGTGCGCTACATCCATGAATATAGATTAGTGCTTACATTATAAAAATATATGTACATTAAAATATATTATGACCACTATACGTATATTCATAAACGACATCTATTATGTGCATTATAAAACTGTAAGTAGGAATGAAAGAACATATAATAAATATAAATGAACAATATTTAAAAGAAATTTTCATGGTGTTTCATTTAATAAAAATCCCTTTTGCTCTCACAGTAGGAGCAATGTGATTGAATAGGCTTGTTTATTTTTGAAAATTCTGGTTTTTACACTTTGTGGGACAGTGATTTGAATGTCTCATTCTAAATCTGGTTTATTTCAATATTCAGTTTTAATGGCTGTCACAGCTGAAAGGGAGGCCTCACAAAGACACCTAGATCCAGATGGACGAGGTGCATTGTGGGCTCAGCTCATTAAATCATGACATTAATTTTCAATTTTCAATTCCATCCTCCAATTATGCAAAGGTTTTGTTCAAAATTGGCTTGCAAATTTCCATCTTCTCTCATGTCAATCAGTTGTTCTTGCAAAGAAATTGGAATATGTTGCATTTTAATACTTTCAGCAAATGGATTTCAAACCCACTCAAACTCTTCATTTAGATTTTTAAGCAAATTAAAATTTTCTTTTTTTGGTTCGTTGTTTGAAGGGCAGATATGAACGATCTTGGGAATACACAAGATTTTCAGCAAAAAAAAAAAAAAAAAAAATATATATATATATATATAAAACAATGGGAATACTTTCAAACTTTATTTCCAAATGCCTTATCATATCATATTCCTTCCCCCAGAGCTTCTTCCTCCATAACTATTTAAACTTCACCTCTATTCTGCTGAAAAGAGATTTCATCTTTGTAAATCTCTACTGTAGCACCCAACAGACTGAACTTACTTTTCCTTTATGATATCATAAATTAAACTGAGTCTTTGGATTGGGAAATGCTATTTTCTTGCTGTTTCAATGCTGAAATCTTTTGGGGTTGTTTGTCCACCTCCTCCCACCACTTTTTTTTTTTTTTTTTAAAGAGGACTAACTTAGTTTGAATCAGACATTATAAACTGTGATTTCAGCAGACTGGGCCCTTGTAGATGTCAATACATAACAATATGTTGAAAATCAAGCATCAGAGCGAGGGTATGGCTGTGAAGTTCTCTGCCTGGTGGAGCATACTCATCCCTTCCAGAAACCAACAAATGCAGGGGACATGACTGGCTGACAATCAAGGAGTGAGCTAAGCATGGTAATCCTAGCACGGGAGGCTGAAGCAGGAGGATCTCAGGTTTGAGGCTAGCCTTAGCACCTTGGTGAGACTCTAAGCAAATTAATGAGACCCGCTCTCAAAAAAAAAAAAAAAAAAAAAAGGGACTGGGGTATGATTCAGTTGTTACATGCCCTGGGCTCAATCCCTGGTACAAAAAAAAAAAAAAAAAAAAAAAAAAAAGGAGTGAGGAGGCTTGGGGTCAGGCTGTATATTAAATATTAGAAGATCCGAGTTTCTTTCTTTCTTTTGGCTAGAAATTCATATGTATTAAATTCTAATATTTTCTTTGCACAATCTGTGCAACTGTACTTGGAGATCAAATCTCTGTGGACTGAGAGGTCAACTGGGGTTGGGGTGGAGGTTGCTTAAAGGTCTCATTGCCAGCAGGGGGACAGAGCCAAACTCAAGTCCTTACCTTCCAGAGCTCCTCCCGCACCTTGACAGGGTGGGTGTGCAGGTGGTACAGAGGGAGCAGCGCAGACCCATCCTCAGAGTCTCCCAGTCTACCCACACTGCACGTGGTTCCGTGGTCCCAGGAACATCTGTTCCCTTGGGGCCCAGGGCTGGAACCGGGCATCTCCTCCGCTCTGTGCTCTCTGGGGAGCAGCACTGTGTGGGTACCCAGAGCAGGGGAAGACGGGCTTCTGATGAGAATACCCTTTTCCTTTCTCACCCTCTTCCTCCCTCAGAACAGAGTTAGGCCTCTTAGACACAGTCTGCATCGCATGACCCTCTTTAGACCAAAGAATTTGTACTTGGCTTTGGGACCTAATTGGCCGACTCTTACACCTAAGAGAAAGAATAAACTACTTAGCTCCACAAACCCCCCAGCTGGACGCGCAGCCCCGACACCCTTCATCTGTGTGCGCCAGCCTCTCACTCTCCCCAGGGACGGAAGGTATAAGGACACTTTTGGGACACTTAGTGCCTGTGGCTTCCCATGTCTCAAGCTGCTGAGCCAGGGACTGAGTAGGAGAAAGGGGTCCCTGGCCAGCTGAGAGAGTTCACCGGGTGGAGGTGAGCTCACTGGGTGAACAGCCCTCCTGCTGAGCCTGAGAGACGGAGTACCATGCTGTATGTGTTCCTCAAATTCAAATTCCTTGTTCCTTTTGAGCACACAGAGGGACATTTCCCAGCCTCCCCTGCAGTTAGATGTGGTTCACGGATTGAGTACTGGCCAGTGGAGTGTGGCCAAAGGGATGTAAGCCATACTACGACTGGTCTGGTTCTAGAAAAATCTGCCTTGGCTGGCTATCTTCCCCGTCTCCTGGGAGGATGTGGAAGGCTCAGAGGAGGATGTCAAGGCCTCCCCTTGGTGGGGTGGAGTGGGCCTGGGTCTCTGCAGGCCTCTGAGCCACGGAGCCACACCGGCTGCACCCTCAGGAGAAAGACGTCTTTGTGTGTGAAGTCACCGAGATGCTGCAGTGAGCTCAGCAGTCGTGGCGGCCTGGTGACAGTGCCTGACCTCAGATGCGAAGTCCAGTGCCTTGAGTTCTTTAGGATTTTTTTTGAGATAATGTAGGAGTTAAAGGTTTAGGCTCCAGGGTTGGATTCCCAATTTCCCCCATAGATTCTGGGAAAATGGATTCAAGTTTCTGAGTCTCAATTCCTCACCTGTGCGCGTGTGGAGATCACGGGGTGTGTGGGCAGCACACCAAGCATTCTGCGAGTGGCCACTGAGATTAGATTCATTGGTCCTGAGGGGTCGTGAGGGAGTCCTCCAAGGCAGGGCCTAACTTTGGTTCATCTCTCTGCATTCCTGCTGGGACAGTCACCATCTCTGGCGACAGCTGGCCTCTGCTCCAGATTGTGCCTGGTCTAGAGGCTGCGGAGGCTCAGAGCTCTCAGCTGTAGTTTAAAGCCAGTTGGGACAGGCCAGAGAAGGATACCAGCAAAATCCTCTCTGAGAGACTCAGAGGAATTCTGCCTGGGATGCAGTTCGTTGAAGGAGAAATGGCAGCATGTGAAGCACAGAGGCAGAGGGCGTTAAGTCCTGAGGAAGAAAAGAGAGCTGGACATGCCTGGCTGGAGCAGGTGTCTCCTGACATTGTCAAGGTCTGGGGTAAAGTTATAAATACCCAGGCAGTGGCAGGCATATCCCAAGACTTCCATCCCCTGGTTACTCAGTCAACACAAATTCAAAGACTGCTGTGGAGGGATTTTGCAGAAGTAGTTAAGTCCCAAGTCAAATGACCTCAGAATATGCAGATGTCCTAGGTGGGCCTGACCTAATCAGGGGAGCTTGTAAGCATTTTTCTTTCATGTGGTAACAGAAGAGGGTGTTAGAAAGAACAGAAGCATAAAAAGGATTTAATTTAAACGTGACCCTTGGTGGATAGCCGGCAAGGATATGGAGACCTCAGTCCTACAGCCTTGTAGAACCAAATTCTGCTGAATGTCCCTAGAAGTGGATCCTTCTTCATAGTCTATAAATAAGAGCCACGCCTAGCTGACACTTAGATTTTGGCTTTTTTCCCAAGCAGGGAACTCAGTTGAGCACACATAGGTATCTGACCTTTGGAACTACGAGTTAATAAATTTTGATTGATTGATTGACTGATGGATGGATGGATTGTACTTGGGATTGAACCCAGGGACTTGAGCTAGGCAAGGGCTCTACCAATGAGCTACTTCTCCAGCTCTTTTCATTTTTTATTTTGAGAGAGGATCTTGTTAAGTTGCTGAGGATGGCCTTGAACTCAAGATCCTCTTGCCTCAGCCTCCAGAGTCACTGGGACTACAGGCATGCACCATCATGCCCAGCTCTGACCCTTCTTTTTCTCTCATTCCCTGTTCCATCCTGTACCAGTGCCGAGAAGTCAAATTCCACACACTCTCCTGCAAACAGCTGTCCCCTGGGCCCAGGATGTGGTTTGCCTTTGAGGAAATGAACCTACAGGAGCCAGGCTTGTCTGAGGAGGAATGCCCCCTTCCTGTGTGTGCCAGCTGAGATCTAGAAAAGACACCATGGCTTTGGTGGGTACATCCTCCTGGACCCAGACACCTCATTCCGTGGGGGTGGCCAGAGCTGGACCCCTCTCTAGCTGGGGACCTAGGGCAGGGACCTTTCACTTTTTTCCTTTATTGTGGTAAAATACACATGGCATAAAACTGATTGTTCGTGACATCTAGAGCATTTACAATATTGTGCAGCCACCACTCTACCTAGTTTCAGAACATTTTTTATCACCCCAAAAGGAAACTCTATAACCATAAAGATATCATTTCCCTTCACCCTGTCCCAGGCCCTGGCAACTCCTAATCCATGTCCCATCTTTATGGCTTTACCTATTCTGGATATTTTATATAAATGGAGTCAGATAATATGTGGCCTTTGTGTCTTTTTTCATTTAGCATAATTTCAGGTTGTTCCATGTTGTGGCGTATATCAGTTATTCCTTTTTTTTTTTTTTTTTGGTACTAGGGATTGAGCCCAGGTGTGCACAAATACAAATACTAAGCCACATCCCCCATTCCTTTTTTTTAAAAAAATTTTCAATTGTAGATGGATACAATACCTTTATTTTGTTTGTTTATTTATATGTGATGCTGAGGATCGAACCCAGTGCCCCACACATACCTGGCAAGCACTCTACCACTGAGCCACAACCTCAGCACCTCAGTTCCTTTTTATTTTATTATTGTTTTTTAAAACTTTATTGTATCTTTTATTTATTTATTTTTTTTTGAATACCTTTATTTTTATGTGGTGCTGAGGATGGAGCCCAGTGCCTCCCATGTGCCAGGCAAGTGCTCTACCGCTGCGCCTCACCTCCAGCCTCTCCTTTTGTTTTTTATTTTGAGACAAGGTCTCACTCAGTTGCTTAGGGCCTCATGAAGTTGCTGAGGCTGACCTCAAACTTGTGACCCTCCTGCCTCACCCCCCGGAGTCTCTGGGATCACAGGCTTGCACCACTGTTCCCAGCTACTTCATTCCTTTTTATGGCTAACAATCCATTGCAAGGCCAGGCCACATGTGCAGGGTCCCTTCTTGCCAGGATCTAAGATGATATTGAAATGGGGGCAGGGCAGTTGGGGAACTCGGTTGGTGGCTTCACCTCTTTGTCCTTTTGTCCTCTGTGCCTTAGGGTCTCTCACTCTAGAATATACTGTGGAGGCCCCGGGATCCAGGGAGACAGCCAGTCTCACCGCCGTCTCCTGGTCTCTGCAACCTGATCCTGAATCCCGCCCAGTGGCTGCGGCAACATCAGACACCACTGGGGTGGACCCCTCCCAGGAGGATGCTCCTGTTTCAGGGTTCCCAACTGTGCCTGGTCAGGGTGACCCAGCTGAGTCCAGAAAAAGCTGGAGTTCATCTCTGGGAGAGTTCTGAGGGAGGTCTCCGAGGGTGGAGAGGCTGGTGGGGAGGGAGGGCATGGCCTCCGGAGTTGAGATTGCTCAGCCACCGAGCCCGGAAGGCAGGGGGAGTGGAGCCTGGCGCTGGGGGAAGCAGTAGGCCCCGAGAGATGCTTAGATCTTCACCGGTGGAGCTTATTTTCCAGAGAAATTGAATCCCACATTGTTTGTTCTCTGCTCCGCAGACGCCTCAGCGGAGGAAACCACGGGGAATCTCATTGGAAGAGGAATTTGGCCCCTCGAGCCCCCTCCCCACTCACTGGTGGGAGGGTGCCAAGACTTCAGTCACTGCCACCATGCCAGCAAACCCCAAACCACAGGAATGTGATGGGGTCACCTGGGGACAGGGGGAGTGTCTAGACAGTGAGGGGGCATGGTGTCGCATGGGGGTCTGCTGTTTTGAGATAAGGGCCTTGGCCTTGGCCTTGGAGTCCCCAGACCTCTGTGTAGATCTGGGGTTTCCCACTCTGTTCATGGAGTGGTCAGATCTGTGGCTAACCACACTCACCTGGCCACTCTGACCCTCAGCCAGACTCAGGCGAAGAGCTGAACTTGGCAGAGAGGGGAGCCACAGTTGGGGGTGGACAGAAGAAGGTGAGTCAGGGCAGAATTTTCTAGTCTCTGGGTGCCGCAGGCTGAGCTGGGAGGCACCTAGCACTCCTGATCCAGGAAAAGGCAGCCAGCCCCCGCTATGGCGTCAGTCACGGGTCAAGTGCCGCTCCAGGCATTCTGCACGGGTTGTTGGATTCTCCTGACTCTCTTACAGATGAGGAAACCAAGGAAGGTGATTCACCTGGAGTAACAGGTACTAAAGGCAGAGACTGGGCAGAGGGCCGCAGTCCCCAAACGCTGTGTTCTTTCTCCACCAGCCCCTAGTCCCTGACTTGGGATCAGACTTGTTCTCTGGTGGGATCACAGCTGGGATCATGGTTGCAGTGGACCCGGTATAAGGTATAAATCTACCATTTCACAGACGGAGAAATGGAGGCTCAGAAGAAGACTGGGGAGCAGTTTGTCCCCAGTCACCCAGGCAGATAGCAGATCCATTCCTCATGCTTTCTGGTCATTTGGCCCACATAAGATCCCTGAGGCCAAGGTTGTCTTTGGTGTCCAGGGGACAGAATCACACAGCCTATCTATTGGTCTGATCCTGCCTCTGGAGAGACTGTGGATGCTTAGAGCACATTATTATGGCAATTCCAGGTCCTGCTGGGAGGGTTGGGAGTGCCATGCTTATTTGTCTTACCAGCCTTGTGTCACCTGTAATGGGTGGCCCCATTCCGTGGAAGGAGAGAGGGAGGAAAAGAGTCTTATCGGGCTCAGATGCTATCATCTTAACCTGGTCAGTTGATATAGGGAGGGTTTCCTGGAGAGCAGTCAATGTGCTAGGTGCACAACGTTGAAAATAATGTCCTCCTGCTTGACAAGGTCACAGTTGGTAGGGGAGACAGATCTGCAGCTATCAGTGACTATCGCTCTAATGAAGGATGTGCGCGGTGCAGCGAGTGTGTGGGGCAGTCACTTCAGGCTCTCCAGAGGAGGCAGAAGGGTTATCTGAGCTGAGGCCAGAAGGGTTATCTCCCAGGTGGACAAAAGCAGAGGTCATTGGATTTAGAAAGTCGGTCAGTTGCAAGTACAAAGGAGTGGACATGTGCCAGGGGAATTTGGAGCACAAGAAAGGTTGGAGCCATGTTGCCTATAATCCCAGTGACTGAGGAGGCTGAGGTAGGATGATTGCAAGTTCAAGGTCAGCCTGGGCAATTTAGCAAGACCTTGACTCAAAATAAAATTTTAAAAAAAGGGCTGAGAATGTAGCTCAGTGGTAGGGCACTTGCCGAGCACCTGCAAAGCCCTAGGTTCGACTCCCCAGTGGAGGGGGAAAGAAATGGTTGGAGAGCACGAGGTGGGAGGGTGGTAGTGACGGCATGGGCTGTCAGGTTGGTTAGTGGGTGATGCTGGATGTGAAAGTGTTTATTCCATACACAGGGGTTTGGACCTCACCCTCAGGGGAGTGGGGAGGTGCGAGAGATGTCAAGCGAGAGACAGAGAAACCAGATCTGTGGTTTGAAAAGTTCATCTGGGCTGCACTGGGAGCTCCTGATAGAGGGGGAGGACAGCCAGGGCGCTGATGCAGTGATGGGATGAGACAGGGGTGAGGAGGGGGAGGCCCCTAATGCTGGGCCCTGAGTGGACAGAGAAGTGACAGGACCGAGGTTTGTGACTGGCGAGTTTAGGAGGTGAGGAGAGGGAATTGCCATCTGGGTGGGTGTCTGTGTAAATGGGGTGCTATTCACCCCAGCAGGGAAACTGGAGGTATGGGTCTGAGCGTGGGGACGGGGATTTGAAAGGTAAGTTTGAGGGCCTGATGATTTGGGGTGCTCCTGGGACCTCCAAAGTGGGAGATCTGGGTGGTGGTTGTTATCAAGATCTGGACACCAGAGGAAAAGTGAAGGCTGGAGTTAGGAATGAGGGTCATCACCCCAAACCAAATGCAGCCAGGTTGAAAGTGCACAGAATGCTCTGGAAGCTGCCGAGGATGATTCTGGCAGCCAGCCAGTGCCCTGTGCATATTCCGTTGGCATTTGGCATTCCCCCGAGGCTCCCGCCTGCACCTTGGCGACACTGTCAGAGGCGCTCTCTGCAGCAGGGGTGAGCTGGCCTGTCCAGGGGCAGATCAGGGGTGCCGTGGACTCGATGCCCCAGGAGCAGCCTTCAACCAGTGCCAGGTGAGACCTGGACAACAAAGACCACATCCTCCTCTCTGTCTGGACAGAGTGTTCGTCACAGTCTCCCAGCGGTCCCAGGGGTCCCCACCTCCCTCTTTGCCAGCCTCACTGTGGTCACGCAGGTGTCTGCTGCTCCCTTTAGTTTTCCCAAGCTCCTTCCTCTCATGTGGCACATGCTGTTCTGTTCGCTTACACTGCTCCTTCTAGAGGCCCCGTCCCCATGTGGACACAGGCCTGGTTAACGCCCCCCATCTTTGTCTCTTCCCCCCTCCCTCCCACTGCACCTCCTTCTCCTTCTCCTCCTTGTCCTTCTACTGAACCATCCTCTCCCTTGCAGGCTCTCCAGCCGAGCCAGATGGGCCCTAGTATTCTATTCTCCCATGGATTTCTTTTTTGCTCCCTTAGTTATAGGCTTATAGAATGAATATATATATATATTCTATACTGGGGATTGAACCCAGGGTGTCACTCATGCTAGGCAAGTACTCTACCACCGAGGTACATCTCAGCTCTGGATTGATTTAAATAATACTTAGACGAGTGTTTTTTCCCAAAATTATTTGATTGTGAGTCACACTAAGAAATACATGTTATGATTTTTGGGGATTGGCTAACTTCACTTAGCATTATATTCTCCAACTCCATCCATTTACCTGCAAACGCCATGATTTTATTCTCTCTTAATGCCAAATAATATTCCATTGTGTATATATACCACATTTTCTTTATCGATTCATCTCCTGAAGGGCATCTAGGTTGGTTCCACAGTTTAGCTATTGTGAATTGTGCTGCTGTAAACATTGATGTGGCTGTGTCCCTGTAGTATGCTGTTTTTAAATCCTTTGGGTATAGACCGAGGAGAGGGATAGCTGGGTCAAATCGTGGTTCCATTCCCAGTTTTCCAAGAATTCTCCATCCTGCTTTCCATATTGGCTGCACCAATTTGCAGTACCACTAGCAATGTATGAGTGTGCCTTTTCCCCCACATCCTCGACAACACTTATTATTGTTTGTATTCTTAATAGCTGCCGTTCTGACTGGAGTGAGATGAAACCTTGGAGTAGTTTTGATTTGCATTTATCTAATTGCTAGAGATGTTGAGCATTTTTTCATACATTTGTTGATTGATAATATAAGGAGAGATGGGAAGGGAGGGGGCATAGGGGTAGGAAAGACGGTGGAATGAGATGGACATCATTACCCTAAGTATATGTATGAAGACATGAATGGTGTAACTCTACTTTGTGTACCACCAGAGATATGAAAAATTGTGCTCTATACGTACTATGAATTGTAATGCATTCTGCTGTCATATATAACAAATTAAAAATATATATATAAAGAAAAAAAAATTTTAAAGAATTTTTAAAAATAAGCAACACTGCCCCACCCTCACCCCTACCCCCCAAAAAGAAAAGAAATACATGTTATGCAGGGACCTAGTTCACCTAACACATCTGTAACTGGGTGCTCACCCTTACTAGGTGGGATATGCTGATCTTTGCTGATCCATTTTGTTTGCATTTTTAAAAAAAAAAAAACGCTGGCTGTGACTCACTGCCTGCACAGCAGGTGGGCCATTTAAAAATGGTCTAGACGGTAGGCTGGACGGCTGCAAACTCAGAAGAGGAGGGACATGATCCACTTTTACTCACTGCTGTATGCCCAGGGCGCAGCACGGTGGCTGGCACACAGATAGGCGTTCAGTCTGTGTTTGTTGAATGACCCTAGGATACGCACACAGGCGAATGAATAAGTGAATGAATTGCCTGCCCCACCCAGACAGGAAAGTGTGGCTTTGATCAGATTCTTCTGTTACTGAAAAGAAACCAGCCCACTTCCTGTGGCTTTGATCTGCAGCCTTAATTCTCAACTGCCCTGTCTTAGGCAATGGCTCTGGCAGCTCATTTCCGGCTTTCTGACCGCCTTATCTCTCTCCCCAAATACTCCCCAACTTTCTCTTTCCAGCTGAGCAGGCTGCACACCCACCAGTTCTTCCTCTCCACATCTTTGGCACAGGGTAGGGTTGACCTGTGGGGTTAAGTACTTCCCAGATCCCAGCCCCCTGGGGTGTAGGGCCTCGTGGGTCCCCATGTTCCTAGAGGGGAGGTACTGGGACTGGGCTTTGGTCCACGTCCTGCTGATGGTCTTTGAGTAGGAAGGGGAAAGAGCTAGGGACAGAAAGTAGATGAAATAACCATGCAATGTGTAATTACAGCCTGGGAAAGAGGCTATAAAGGAGAAGATGACATTGCTCGGAGACCTGCCTCTGGGGCATCATTCCCTGGTTAATCCAAGACTTGAAGACAATAGGAATTAGCCAGGCAAAGATGTGAAGGAGAAAGGGCTTGCAGGTTGTAAGTACCAAGGTCCTGAGGTAGGTGCAATAGTGGTCCATTTGAAGATCTGAAGAAAAGTCATTGCAGCTGGTGCATGAAGAATAAAGGGCTTACATCAATGAGGCTGGAGAGGTGGCCAAGGACCAGCCCTGTGCATCAGGTTAGACAGTTTGGATTTATCCCAGAGCAGTGGGAAGTAACAGAACATTTGAAGAGTATGACGGCTTCGTGTTTCAAAAGATCCTGTGGTCATAGTGTGGCTAAAGGACCAAAGAGAAGGTCAAATGAGGAAGCCAGGAGTCCAGTTTCAAGGCTGAGGCAGCTTTGAGGAGGAATAGCTTTAGGGTGGTGGTGGTGATGGCACATGACTGGCTTTGAGAAATACTGTGCTCACTAGGTAATTTGTTTCTTTGGCACTTTTAAACCCTCACACAAGTCTGCTCTGCTCTTTGCGCCAGGGAGCCAGAGAGCCTGGCCGGACTCCATGGACGGTCTTCCTGGGCAGATCATTTGGAGGCAGGACAGCCAGGTTGAAAGTGCCAAACCCTCAGGGAGCTTCAGGTGGCACATACCCAAGCACACGCCCAGCGGGATGGGCACCTTCCGTGGATGCCCTCCTGCAAATGCCATGGAGCTTCAGGCTTCAGCAGTGGGGACGGAGCCCTGGGGAAGGCTCCACTAAGATCACCAACTGCCGCCCTCACCCCCTGAATCCATCGAGGACAGCAGAGGCCCAGCAAAGGCCTTTGCCCTGGGGTAGTAGGGCTGAGGTGTGAGAGCGCCCGGGGCCTCCCTGAGCCCCCTCAGCTGGAGAGAGCAGCATCCAGCCTCTTTCTCCTCTTCCTGCCTCTGAGTCAAGTTCCTTGGAAATGCATTCCTCCGTAACCTGCTTACTCATGGAGTCTCCACCCGCCACCTGAGGCCTGCACGGGTCCCTGGGGGAGGGAGCCTTGGAGGAGCCCTGAGGTCCTCCGTGAGCAAGCTGACAACCCCCTGTTCCCAAGTGAGGCCTGGATCTCCCCTTCTCAAGGGCAGGGCATTTCTTGGCTTTGGGACTGGGGCTCCTACAGGGCTGTGTGGAGCATTTCCCACCCAGAGGCCTTGTGACCGGTAAACTGACAAAGCAGTAACCCCAAAAGGCTTTGAGGGACTCACCTGATGGCAGGTGGTGGGTAGGCACGTGGGGCTCCATCTCCTGCCTCCCCAGCTGTTTCCCTGAGGCTGAGGACTGTCCATGGTTCTAGAAGGTTCTGCTGTGGGGAACATAAGCAAACATGGAGGGGGTTTCCCCATCAGAGCCCTCTCTGCCCATTCACCCACAAAGCCCCAGAGCCCACTCCCTACTGTGGCCGTGAATGGGGCCGGGGTTGATGCGACAGCTGGTGTCTGGGTGCTTGTCCTATCTGCGCTGGGTGCTGAGCGCAGTTGCCCTGCTCCCTGGCAGCTGGCTCTGGTCTCTGCCTCCCACCTGGGCTCCAGGACCTGCTTTACAAACTGGCTAAGGAACTGCCAAGGGAGGGCAGAGCTGCCTTCTAGTCAGCAGAAGGTCAGAGGAAGACAAGACTCCACTGACCGGCACCAGGGCCTCTGGGGTAGCCCCACTACTGGTCCTCGGGCTGCTGGTGCGAGATCATCCAGCCTCTGCCTTCTTGCCAAAGGAAGGACTCTCTCCAACGTGAGCTGTGAACCGAAGCAGATGCTATTCCTGTGCTGGTCTTATTACATCTTGCGTCCGCCGACCCCCTTAGATCATGGGCAGGGTTGCCCGGGAGGATGGACACCTGCTTCTCCTGCCATCCCAGCCCTCTCAGACTTTGGGGTGCCATGGAACCAAAGGACTTGGAAGAAGGCAGTGAGGTTTAACAGCTGTGCAGAGGTGATGGAGGGGACAGAGGAGGGAGCTGACACCTAGCAAGCGTTCCAGGTGGGGTCCTTGACAACTGGGGCACCGGGAGCCACAGGCTTCTGACCACAGAGGACCGAGAGGTTGGTGAGGGGCTATGGGAGATCAGAGGGCATGGGGGTAGCCGGTGTCTTTGAGGGCTTCCTAAGTATCCTTTACACACTCCCTTCCAGAAGGACTGAGGAAAACCAGCATTCAAATTGGGCAGGGCAGAACCCCTGGGTGGGTGGAAAGGAGAGAGCAGGACAGAGGTTCAGGTACCTGGGGAAAGGGTCCAGTGGAGGTGGCCTCAGAGAGAAACCATATGTTTAATTCACAGAGTGGCTTAATATCTTCTCTTGCCAGGACCCAAAGAAACAGCCAGAGGACAAGTTGCCTTGGAGCTACCCCCAGGGAGCTCAAATCCAGAGACCAGAATCACTTGGTGATCTAGAAAGGAAAGAAGGTGCAAAGTCTCCCCGAGACTCACCATTTTGGGTGAGTTGGGGAAGGAGAGGGAGATATAGAGCTGTCTACCCCTCCCCGTCAGCCTGGCTGAATGCAGGGGGTGCTGGAAATGACTCTGCAGGGGTAAAACTCCTCTGGGGCTGTTTGCTCACCTGTAAAAGGGGATCCCATGCTGTGCCTTACCTGTTGTGAGGGGTCCTGCCCGAGGCAGAACCTTTGCACTCTGTAACAACACGTTAATGAGGGAATTAGACTCTTGGTCTGGGCCCTGGGAGTTCCCTGCTTCCTGGCCCTGGGAGTCCCCTGGTCTACTCTGACCCTCAGGGAGAGTCCCTGGCACCTTCCTCTGGGATGGGGTGCCCATACAGTCCTCCCTCAGGCTTCGTAGGGTGAGTGGCTCCTTGAGGAATGTCCTCCCACTCTGTGAACATAGGAAATAGGGGCTGAAGGGAACTCCCTGTGGTCACCCCACCCAGCCCCCCAAAACACACAGAGATACCAACACATGCGTATCCTGAGGTACTGAGGAAGAATTCGCCACACCCTGGAGAATGCTTTCCACAAAACATTCCCTCCCAGCCCTGAGTCACCCAATTCCTTCACTGCACTCTCCCGTCAGGGACCAGGATACTCCTTCTTTCAGTGATGTGTCCCTGGGTGAGAGTTGGCTGTCCCTGTCCCGCTGTTCACTAATGGAAGGCCCTTGGTCAAGTGTTCTTGCTAAGCTCAGTATTTTTTTTTTTTTTTTTTCATTTATAGGAATCAGGACGATAGTGTCACCCTTTTAAGGTGGCTGTGAGGATTAAATAAGAAAATGTGTGGACAGGAGGGAAGTTATCCAGTGAGTGAGGATTCCATCTGTTATCTTTCCCTTCTCCCTGCTCACCAGAGAAAATTCTGGTGTGGATTACTCTAGGGTCTTTAATTCATTAATTTATTTCTTGCCTTTCCTGCTGTCTGAGGAGGGTACCAACTTATTGGATTACTCCTTAGGTATTTGTGATGTAGAGAACAGAGAGGAAGGAAGGGATCAGGGCCAAGACTCAGAGGAGGTCTGAGAGCTGTGGATATGGGAGGGAAGAGATTAGATAAGACAAAGAGATTTGAGAATCATCCCTGTGACCTGTGAGTCTCTGGTTAGGGTTAAGAAATTCAAGTCAACAAACGGCATTGTTTTGAAGTGATTGTTTCGGGGGTTGCCAGCCTTGATGATAACACAGCTTTGAGGCTGGACCACTCAGTTGATGGTTCTGTAAATGATACACACGCAACACGCTCAGCACGCAGGGGACACGGGAGGTGCATCGACTGGTCCTGCATCCCCTCGGTGTGGATGACACGTGCGTGTACGAGTGCTGCCGATGGGGGCTGGGATTATCCTTTTTTCCCTCTGCCACATGAAGGTACGGCTTCTTAAGGAAAGGCACTTCGCGTTCTTGATGGCCTGAACCTGTCTAGTAGAAGGCAAAGTGAGAGGCAGGAGGAGGAGAGCGGTCAGAGCACAAGATATTTTCTTCCGTTATGCCCAAGGAGGTGAAGAGGAGAATAACAGAGAGCGCATCCGGTCCCAGCCCAGCCCCAGAGCTAAACAGGTCACGTTGGCTGGAGCATGAACACTCCCAGTCCCCACCCAGCAGGTTCTCCGAATTCCAGGTGAGCTCAGCCTGGTCCAACCGTCTTTCTTCCCCGGATTCTGTCTCACAGGGTAGGGCCAGGGCCAAGTCAAATCAAAGCCTGTCTCGTGGAAATGAACGTGTTTACTTGTGTTTGGCAAAGTGGCAGAGTTGGGGTGGAGGTCATTATGACAACAGCTCAGGAGCGTCTTCAAGAAAGGAACAAAGTGTTTACATCGTGGACAAGTTAGGATCTGTCTGTCTGGGTCACAGCTTGGGTTTGGTATCGCAATCTGGCAGTGGGTTAAGGCTGTGCATAATCCAATTGGGTCTGTGGCAGTTCAATTCAATTCCAGTATCCATTGAGCACCATCGAGCACCTACTATGTGCCAGCTACATCACCATCAGGATGCTGCCTGTAAGGAATCCGTCTCTGCCAAGGGACAGGGCTGTGTACAGCATTCTGCTGCAGAGATGGGAGGTACAAGAGAGATGTGATAGGTGCTGAGGGGCATCCAAGATAGAGAAGTTGATCTTCCAGGAGGTTGGAGAAGACTTTGTCTTTGTAAATGGGGAAATGTCTGCTCTGAACCTTGAAGAATGAATAGGAACTCAAGAGGTGGAAAGGGGAGGGGGGTAGAAATAGCACAAAGCGGGGCCTGGTGAGTAGTCCAGTAGGAAGCAGGGTGGAGGAATAGTAATTAGCATTTACTGAGCACTTGCTAATCATCAGGTAGTGTGGTAGGTGCTTCACATGTATATTATCTCATTTAATCTTTACAACAATCTAAGGAGGTGGGTACTGACGGAGGGACTAACATTTGGAGAATGTTAGTCCAGTTGTTTCCTGAGTATATTCTTCAAAATATTTTGGATTCCGAGGAGGTGAGTTAAGGACATGTCTGATTTTAGTCTCATATTTAAAATATAATCAACAGGCACTGAAATGTGTTATGTAATAAGAAAGTTTTCCCTTCCATATCTATGCATATTTTTGAGTTTCATAAATGTGCCATTGATTAGGAAGGCTGCAGTTTGCTCAGGTTTATTCATATAAAACTGTAAAGGAGAGCACATTCCATACTCACTGTACCTCCAAGGCAGGTAGGACTTTCAACCCAAGGGGGCTGAGTAAATGACACAGGTTTATCTCTTCTTCCTCCAGAAATGTCTCAGTAATAAATAATAAGCACATAAAGCCTTCCAAAGAAGATATATGGAAGGGGCACCTGTGGATAAGAGAAATCTCAACAATTTTCTGGAGGTGGTTTGATGGAGGATGAAGGCTGAGTCAACACAGAGGAAGCTGTGATATAGAATATAGATGGCAGGCTGGGCGTGGCGGCATGCTCCTGTAATCCCAATGGCTCGGGAGGCCGAGACAGGAGGATTGTAAGTTCAAAGCCAGCCGCAGCGATTTATTTTTGATATTGAGGACTAAATCCAGGGGTGCTTAACCACTGAGCCACATCCCCAGCCCTGTTTTATATTTTACTTAGAGACAGGGTCTTGCTGGGTTGCTAAGTGCCTCGCTAAATTGCTGAGGCTGGCTTTGAACTTGCGATCCTCCTGCCTGAGTCTTCCAAACTGCTGGGATTACAGGCATGAGCCACCATATCTGGTCTAGCCTCAGCAATTTAGTGAGGCCCTAAGCAACTCAGAGAGACCCTGTCTCTAAAAAAAATATAAAAAAAGGCTGGAGATGTGGCTCAGTGGTTAAGGGCCCCTGAGTTCAATCCCTGGTACCAAAACAAAACAAAACAAAACAAAAAAACAACAACAAAAAAAACATACACACACACACACACACACACACACACACACACAGAGCAGGATTTTCAGTTGAAGAGGGAGCTGACCTGACTACAGAAGCCTGGGGAAGCTTAGGACTTGGATGTGCAGTGAGCATGAGTGTAGACTGGATTGAAAGGCTGTAAATGGAACGATGCGCTTCCCTGACTCCTGTGTTCACACTGCTCAGCCAACCAGATGTTTGCTGTGCTCTCCATTTTGCCCTTTCCCCCAGATGGAGGCTCGTCTTTAAAGAAATTAAATTGTCTGAAGAACACTAGGACAGCTGGGTTTTCAGGTGGCCTCTTAGAACAAAGCACACTGCAGGCTGACATTTAAGAGTCTCAGGGCATAAAGACCAGCTCATTCGGAAACAAAGCTTGCCATTCATCGCCTCTTATCCATGTACACAGAGACTCCAGGAAACTTTCTACTGCTTCATTCTGAAATATGAATGGACGACCATAAGCCAGAAGCTATTTGAGGAAGGCTGAAATATGAAATAGAAAGACTAAGATAAACAAACTGAAAATAAGACCTTTGCAGGAACAAAGATAGTTCATAAGCAGAAGATAATTTTTTAAAAAAGCATTCAGGAAGATACTGTATCTATAAAACATGAGCAGTGCTTTGAAAAAAGGAACAATTAGAGGACCAAAAAGCCCTTGAACCAAAAAAAAAAAAAAAAAAAAAAAGTACATATATAATTAAAATTCAGTAGCACTGTTGAAAGCTCAGGTGAAGATAATCTCTCAGAAAATGAAGGAAAAAGGGAAAGAAACAGAATTTTATCGGAGAAAAGATAAGAGTCAGTGTACAAGGTACCTGTTTGATTAATAAGTGCTTCAGGGAGAAGAGAGAAAGAAAGGGAGAAGATTTTTAAAAAAAATTTTTTTCTAGTTGTTGATAGATCTTTATTTCATTTATTTATATGCAGTGCTGTGGATAGAACCCAGTGCCTTACACATGCCAGGCAAGTGTGCTACCACTGAGCCCCAGCCCCAGCCCCAGCCCCAGCCCTGGAGTGGAATTTTCACAATAAATAGTTGAACAGAATTTTCCAGACCAAAAAGACTCAAGTCCTCAGAGTGATAGGTCTCATCAAGCCCCCCCCCCCCCCCCAGAAAGAACACACCCGATTCAGAGATTTTAGAATATCTTGAAAAATGAGAGACTCAGAAATTCCAGAGAGAGAAAAATATCAGCAATTAAAGAATAAAAATCCAAAATGCACCAGACTTCTCACTGGCAGTATTGGACGCCAAAAGGCAATGGAGCAATGTTTTCAACTTCTGAGGGGAAGTGATTTTCAAATAAAAATTTGATACCCAGCTAAACTGTATTTGTATGAGGGCAGTTTTAAGATGTTTTAAGATACAGAAAGATTAAGAAATTTACTTCCCACAAAATCCTTCTTAGGAAATAGCTTGAACATGTGTTTGCAATAGAACAAAGGAGAAACCAAGAAAGGGGAAATATGGAATTTTTGTCCACTTGTAAATTAGGTTAGTATGTAGTTTAATTAATTGAATATGTGTTTTCTCTGTTAGGTTTAGTCATCTGGGTTATGCTAGTTCTCTGTAAGACAAGCTTTTTTTTTTTTTTTTTTTCAATCTTTCATGCTCCGAAAATGGTTGCACAGGTAATAATCTCTTAAATATTTGCAAAATGTAGTGTGTATGTGTGTGTGTGTGTGTGTGTGTGTTTATTGCTAGGGATTGAACCCTTGTACATGCCAAGCAAGTGTTCTACCACTGAATTATACCCCAGCCTATATCTTTTATTTTTATTTTTGGTACTGGGGATTGAACTTGGGGGCACTCAACCACTGAGCCACATCCTCAGCCCTATTTTATTTTCTTTTTTTAAGAGGTTTTAAAGAATTTTTTTAAAGAGAGAGAGAGAGAGAGAGAATTTTAATATTTATTTTTTAGTTTTCAGCGGACACAACATCTTTGTTTGTATGTGGTGCTGAGGATCGAACCTGGGCCACACGCATGCCAGGCATGCGCGCTACCGCTTGAGCCACATCCCCAGCCCCAGCCCTATTTTATATTTTATTTAGAGACAGGGTTTCACTGAGTTGCTTAGCACCTTGCTTTTGCTGAGGCTGGCTTTGAACTCTTGATCCTCCTGTCCCAGCCTCCAGAGCCACTGTGCCTGGCTAGATCTTTTTTTAAAAGCAATTCTTTGACAATACTTTCTATCATCATTATTTTGTGACCTTTGAAATAGGTTGTTCTCTATCCAATATTAATTCTTCACCCTCTATTTAAGAGGACCTCCCTTTGTCAAATTACAAAATAAATTTCGTAGTCTTTCTTTAAGATAGGTGGGGCAAATGACACAACTGTGGTTATTAGATGAACATGCACACTTACTGGATGGAATTTCCAGAGAAACTATTGTTTTCCTGATGAAAAGGGGCAGACTTGCTTGTTCCTTTGTCCTCTCTTCCTCCTGCCTAAAACGTAGACAGGATATCTAGAGGTCTTATGAACATGTGGACAAAGCCATTTCTTTTTTTGTTTTCTTTTCTTTCTCTTTGGTACAAGGGATTGAATTCAGAGGTGCTTAAACACTGAGCCACATCCCTAGCTCTTTTTATTTTATCACAGGGTGTCTCTAAATTGCTTAGGGCCTCAGTAAGTAGCTGAGGCTGGGACAATGCCACTTTCTTTTTTTAAAAAAATATCTATTTTTTAAGTTGTAGTTGGACAAATACCTTCATTTTACTTATTTATTTTTATGTGGGACTGAGGTTCGAACCCAGGGCTGCACATGTGCAAGGTGAGTGCTCTACCGCTGAGCCACACCCAGCTCAGATAATGTCACCTTCTAAGGATAGTGGAGCAGAGAGACAGAAGCAGCCCTGGTTTCTGGAGCTTCACACCAGCCCAGAACTGCCTATCTCTGGGTTTCCTGTTACATAAGAGAAATGTGTCCCTTTGTAGTTGAAGTTACAGATCGTTCAATTTTTTTTTCTGTTCTTTGCAGCAAATTCACTTTCAACAGACACAGCCTTTACCTGCAGACCTGCTTCCTGGAACACAGGGATTTTTAGATTCTATGAAAAGGTGCTGTGTGAATTGAAGGCTATCATTAAGGGGCACGACTTTCTCCCCATTTTCCTATCCGCCTATAAAACAGGAACTGACCTCCTCTTGGAAGTATCAGGAAGAACCCTTCAGACTTTCTTGGTGCCCACGTCACTGATTCCTTACAGTGAGAAGAGGTGGGACCTCTTGGGGTGGGGAGTGGGGAAAAGGGCATCAAGCGCGCCTAGCTCAGCCTGTTCCTGGAGCTCTCTCTGGGACTGACCCGACTACAAGCCACTTGTTCCCTCTCTGTTCCGTCTCCTCTAGGCACTGAGCACCAGGACCGGCCCATTCCCTGCCTGGGAGAACTTCAATAGTCCAGCTGCTCTGCTGTGAGTGGGTGGGCAAGTTCAAGTCAGGGGAGAAGGAATAAGAAGCCCATTTGGGCCTTGGGTCTTAGCCACTTCCTCCAGTCCATCTGGACCAGCAATAAAGCTGACATTTTAATCCTTACTTGTCTCCTGTGACTGTTTCTCAACTGGATTAGAACTTGGAAAAGTAAGGGGTGTCATTAAATAGCACCCACAAAACCCAACATCTGTTGAGTTCTTAGCCCCAGTGGGAAAAGCCATGGTTAAAAGAAAGCACTGATTTTAAAAAGTTGGTAATTATTGGACAATATTTCTCTATGCTTAATTGTTCACATGTCTTTTGATCTTACTATGAAATGTGTATTACATTATTATTATTATTATTTTTTTGAAGGTAAGAGCCCCTGGATTGAGAGCAATAAGCCTCTTTCTGTCTTGGCTACCATTAACTTGCTCTTTGGCTTGCCTTTTCTGGGCTTCAGTTTTCCTAGTTATAAAATGAAGAAGTTAGACTACATGTAGGATAGTTACGCTATTTTTTTCATTCACTCAACACTTTTTTTCTTGAGCACTAGTATTGGTGACTGCGTTGACAGAGGCTGGTTATATAATGTTGAACAAAACAACATTGGCTCTGCCATCTTGGAGTTTAGAATCCACTGGGAGACACAGACACAGTGCATGTGCGCTGGTAATACATGTCCGCTGGGATGTACCCCAGTTGGTAGAGCACTTGCTCAGCATATCCAAAGTTCTGGGTTCCATTCACAGCCCTGCAAAGACAAAACAACAATAAAACCCACACACAAATAAATACTTTCAGGTCTATTCACACACACACACACACACACACACACACACACACACACACATATTCTTATAATCAATAAAATTTTAACAAGTGAGTAATTGGATTATACACACCTTCCTACTAGCTTTCAATTATCCACAATCAGGAAAACCTTGCTGGTTGGCCCAACAGGCAAACATGGTGGTGCCATTAGTTGGGCTCCACTGTGGCCTAACATAACAAAGAGATTCTCAAAGGGCTGAACTTTCAGATTAAAAACATGGTTAAGCGTTTTTTTTTTTCCAAAAAGGCACAAATTAACAACATGCTCACTATAAAAATTTGAGCAATAGAGGAAAAAAAAAAACTTAAAAAGAAAAAAATTTTCCATTTTCCCCTCCATGTTGACTTGGAAATAGAAATAATGGGTGGAAGCATTTCCTTCTAGAAATGTATACTTACTTATAGGCTGTAGGAGGGCAGGGACCAGATCCGCCTTATTCACTGTTGTATTTCTGGTGAATGCCCAGCAAATATTTGTCAACTGAATTAATGACTAAATATAATGCATAAATGCTCATACTTAGTTGTATTTTTGCTTTAAGATTAAAAACGAATCATGCTACATAATTTTTTTCCTTTCACTATGTTTTTTTTTTTCACTCAAAAATTGATAATGGACATCCTTCTGTGCTTTGGGTTCTAATTTATTCACCTCCCCTTGTTATGGTTGAATTGTGTCCTCCACCCCTCGCAAAAAAAAAAAAAAAAAAAAAAAGGTAATTTAAATCCCAGTCCCTGGAATCTATAATTGTGATTTACTTGGAACAGGGTTTTAGGTGACCTAATCAAGTAAAGATGAGGTCATACTATTCCAACATATCTTGTGTCCTTATAAGAAGAAAAGAGACAAAGTCACCGGGAAAATGCGGTGTGATGACAAAGATGGACATGACATGGCTGCAAGCCGAGGAATGGCAAGGATTGCTGGCCACCACCAAAACCAGGATGGGGAAAGGAAGAGTTCTTCCTGGGGTCTCAGAGGAAGCATGACCCAGCCACCTCCTTGATTTTGGCCTTGTGGTCTCCAGACTTGGGAGACAGTAAACTTCTCTCGTTCCACCCAGTTTGTGGAACTTTGCTACAGCCGCCCTAGGAGAGGAAGAGGCTCTTCTTTCAGTCTATTTAGGTTGCTTCCAGTGTTGAGCTACAATAAGGACAGCTGCTATGCTTTTCTGAGCTGCATGGCCTGTTTGGAGTATGGAGCTCTGGGAGTTTGTCCTTTTGTCCAGGAAACCCCTGGAACAATAAATTACGGCCCCGTCTAGGGGGGCTGTAACCTCAACTCACAACCTTGGCTGGGTCATCAGCTAAAATACAGGGTACTTATGTTATATTTGGGATACACCTGGACTAAAAAATTATTTATTGCTTATTTGAAATGCAAATTTAATGGGACTTTTGTGTTTTTATTTGCTAAATCTGGCATCTCCGATCCTCCGTCTGCGGGCAACCCACACTGTATCAGAAAGAGCCCCCGGATTCTGGTTTTCTGCTTCGTGACTGTAGGAGCTCTGAAAGATCTTTCCCAACCCTGGAGCCTGGACTCTCTTTTAGAAACTTGGTTGTTCCCAGTGGAACCTGGATATCCTGCCGCTCCTGCCTCCTCCAGAACCCTGCTGTGGCTCGCTCCCTCCCCATTTAGGAGCAACCTGTTCAGTTCCCTCTGCCTACCTTTGCACCAACAGCTCTGGGGCCCCTTCCTCAGCCTGCCCTCTCCTTCCCCACTTGTCCCTATTGCTCGATGCAGAGTCAGAGGTGGGCCTGGCCAGCAGGAGCCCATAGAACAGAACTAGCTCATGGTCCAGCAGGAACAGAGAGGGAAGGGCACTGTGAGAGCCAGTGACAAGGGAGAACAGTGCCTTCCAAATTTGCCTTATTTTGAAAATCGCCTGGGGCTTGTTAAAAAAGCTCTTCCTGCTTGTCATTAGAAATCTCCAGGGAAGGGATTACTGTACCTGGTGGATCGGCCTCATCTGTAAGGAAGTGGAGGAGCCAGGCAGATGAGGCTTTGGGGTCCAGGGGAGGAAAGAGCACAGGAGGGAGGAAGGAAAGGAGAGTCTGGTAGAGACTGGAAGAGTCTGGAAAAGAAAAGGAGAGAGAAGAGGAGAAAGGGCTGAACTGAGTCTGGAGGAGACTTTGTTGGGCTGGTTAAGAATTCAGCCTAATAATTAATGAGAATGGCCTCCAGGCAGGGACCCATGCAGCCTATTTCAAAGGGGAGCCCGAGTTGCCTCCTTTTTTTTAGTTGTTGATAGACATTTATTTTATTTATTTATTTTTATGTGGTGCTGAGGATGGAACCCAGTGTCTCACACATGCCAGGCAAGGGCTCTACCACTGAGCCACCACCCCAGCCCTCGCCTCCCTTTTTTGACACTTGTCTTCTGGAAGTGTCCAGGTTGTCCCCACCCCATCTCCCCAATAAGCCACTCACTGGCCCAGACCCGGCAGGAGCTTTCTTCTAAGTGTGCAGGGAATACAGCGCTCCATGGGGCCCGGGAGCAGGGGCATTTGGCTCTATTGGGGTGGGGTGGCAGGGGGACTGTGCCTTGTGAGAAACGGGCACAGGCGTTCACTGAAATATAGAAAATTTCCATATTAGACAAGTAACTTCAGCAAATATTGTTTTTGTTATTGAGAAGATGCTAAAAATGTTCAAGTCTGTGGCAGGCATACCACGTGTCCTTGAGTGATCTCCCCTGAGTGTGGGCTGGACCTAGTGACTTGCTTCTAATGAATAAAACATGGCAAAAGTGAGAGGATGTTCCTTTTTGAGATCAGACCATAAAAATCTGGGACTCCCATCTAGTTCTCAGTCACTCCCCATGACTCTTCTCCCTTATTTTATTATTTTTTTTAAGTTGTAGATGGACCCAATATCTTTACTTTACTTATTTATTTTTATGCGGTGCTGAGGATCCAACCCAGTGCCTCACACATGGGAGGCAAGTGCTCTGCCACTGAGCCACAACCCAACCCCTCTTCTCCCTTATTTTAAGGCTCTGATGGAGAAGGCAATGGAACAAGCAATGAGGGAATCGAGGCCTTCTGCCCAGCATCCCACAAGGAATTGAATCCTGTGACCATCATGTGAAACCTGGGATATGGATCCTTCTCTGGTTGAGCCTTGCAGTGGCTGTGGCCCAGCTGACCCCTTTATGACAGCTGACAGAGACACTGCTGTAGAGGATGTAGCTAGGCTGCACCAGGATCTGTGACCTACAGAAACTGCAAAACAAGAAAAGACCTTGTTCTAGGACACTATGCTTTAGTGTGCTTTGTTACGCAGCAGTGGGTAAGTAATACAAAGTATAATTTGGGAAAGGCCAAATTTGAGCCTGGCTTTGAACTTAATGATCCATCCTCATATACACATTTTGTAAGTTGAAATCATGATGGGTGCATAAACTTCCAAGTCTTTTCCTACCAGTTGTTATGGGAAGAGATATCATCCATCAGGGTTCATGGTCTGTGTCTATATTTCTTAGGCTCTGGTCAGAAAACAGGAACCATACCAGTTCTTACAAGGGAATTTAATATGAAGAATTATATTGATTGATAAACCAATACAGTGTGAAAGGTGAACACCATTGATAACCAATAATCAAAGCCATTCTCAGAAAATCCTGTTGATCATCAGGACCTGGGGCCTTGGTAAGTCAAAAGCCAAGAAATATGCGTGTTGTCGCAGGGTTCTGGAAGCGAAGGCAGGAGGATCATAAGTTCAAATCCAGTCAGCAATTTAGCAACGCCCTGAGCAACTTGGTGAGATCCTTTCTCTAAATATAAGAACAAAAGGGACTGGGGATGTGATTCAGTGGTTAAGCACCTCTGGGCTCCATCCCTGGCACCTAAATAAATAAATATTTAAAAATAAATAAGAATTATGTGTGTTGTTATTGCTACTGCCTTTCAGTTTCTTTTCTGTATCTTTGGAGAACTGGAAGTTAAGAATTGATTTTGGGGGCTGGGGATGTGGCTCAAGCGGTAACGCACTCGCCTGGCATGCGCGGGGCGCTGGGTTTGATCCTCAGCACCACATAAAAATAAAAAAATAAAAATGTGTCCACTGAAAACTGAAAAATAAATATTAAAAATCTCTCTCTCTCTCTTAAAAAAAAAAAGAACTGATTTTGGACATGAACAGAGAGACCTCTTTCTCTCTCTCTCCCTTCCTCTGTCTGACAAACACAATTAGTTGAATTTGCTAGTTTGGCCGAACTGGTGATGGCAATTCGCTGTGGAGTAAAAGCATTTTCCACATCCCCGTCACAGTCATCCAGCTGTGGCTTTCCAGGCCCAATTGCCCAGTATGTGGACGTCCCAGTTTACTAAACTACTTCCCTATTTTGGTTCCCAGCTTTTGACCTTTAAAGAAAGACTTCAGTGCCCGTATTATGCCAATAATACTTGACTGCCATTTGAATTGTTTCCTTGGAATAAACTCCCTAGAGTGAGATTATTGGGTCAAAGGAGGAGGAAAAGCTTAATACACTGGCCTAGGAATTGCTTTATGGCCTTCTAAAGGCACTGGACCCATTTAGCTCCAAACAATTTATTGTCCACGAAGGCTCAGCTTCGCAGCAACAAAGTTATTTGCACCTAGGAAATCAGCTTCTAGTTCTTTCAAAAACTTACCCAAAAGGGCCTGGAGAAGAAGGAATCAGGTCCAGCACACAGAATCCCCAACAGAGGGGAAGGATGTCAGAAAGTTCTAGCTGCAGGGAGCAGAGGGAGGCAGTGAACGGCTTGGATTGGGCACAAGAGGTCCTGAGTCTGAATTCTGGCTTTGCCACTGAATGACCCTGGGCGAATCACTTCTTCCTCCTGAGACATTAGTTTTGTTTTTTTTTTTCCATCTATAAAGAAGGAACTTCAGTGACCCAGAACCCCACTGAAGTGAGAAGAGAAGCAAATGAGCTATTACAGAGTTAAGTGACCACACCAGGGACTAGTTGGCAAGCATTCAGTAGAAGACTGATTACCATCCTGATTATTCAGTGACGGAGCCTCAGTCTCTGTCTAGCATCCCTGTTTCCCTGCTACTTCTCTGAGTGTCTACAAGTGACATCCCTTCCCCTAGGGGCCCACAGGCTCTCCAGTTTTTCCTGGGGATCTCTTGAATCTCTCTGAGGCCAAATAGTAGTAATCCTGGCTTTGAGACCTTGAGTCTGATGGTCTTTGGATGCCCCCTTGTGGACAGTTGGTTCTCCTTTGCTCTCTCCCAGTTGAAG
The DNA here is from genome assembly GCF_048772815.1 of Callospermophilus lateralis. Taxonomy (NCBI): domain Eukaryota; kingdom Metazoa; phylum Chordata; class Mammalia; order Rodentia; family Sciuridae; genus Callospermophilus; species Callospermophilus lateralis. The sequence goes on along the minus strand of NC_135315.1, from coordinate 21,583,702 downwards.
GAGAAACCAGCCTGGCACTGTGTGTGTGTGTGTGTGTGTGTGTGTCTTGGGGTAGGGAAAAGGGTGGAGGAGGCCTCTGTTTTTATGGATAAAACAAGAAACAGGACATAGCCTATTATTGCATGGTCCTCACTGGCCAGAAAGAGATGGAGCTACATATTTCCAAAGAGTCACACATGGATACGTGCTGAGTGTGCTGGTGTGCAAGCGTATGTGTGGGTGCACGGGTGCATGCACTTGACACAACTCTTCTTGTTACCGGGCACTCTGAGCTTCCCTTGAGACAATGTGATTCGAGAAACGGAAACCCCGTGCAGCCCTGAGATCTTTATAGCATGTATAATCACGCTGTTGACTCATTTCCATGTTCCACTGGTATGTATTGAAAGCCTACTATGTGCCAGGTCTTTTGAGGTCTAGGGAGGCAACACTGACCAGAAGGACTGGTGTCTGGCCTCTCACTGTCTGGTGGGTAAGACACTGTAGTCCAAGAGTGGCAGGGATACAGTGGGGACAGAAAGAAGACTTCCTGCTGGAAGAGGGGATGCTGAAACTGAGCTGTGACACTGTGGGTACTATGGACCTTTCCCAGTTTTGAAGTGACAGCTTGGTACAAAGAGCACTGGTGGGGTTTTCAAAGTGCACGTTCCAACCCCAAAATCGCTGAGTGAGGCCTCTTTTGGAGGGTCTGTTTCCTTTTAGCTTAGGCTTGGGAGTTTGGCCACAGTGCTCTCAGTTCTTTACCCACCACCCCCCTTTCTTTTGGGTCCTGGGAATTGAGCTCTACCTCTGAGTTATAGCCCCAGCCCTTTAAAAATTTTTTTTCAAAAATTTGAGACAGGGGTGGATAGGTTGACCAGGCTGGACTCTAGCTTGTGATCCTCCTGCCTTAGCCTCCCATGTGGCTGGGATCCCAGGCATGTGCCACTGAGTGGGCAGGCGGGCAGTACTCCCACTTTCTATCAATTTTGAGGTTTTCTGACCTTTTATTTCCTCAGCTGGAGGGATTCTTTTTCTTCCATTCTTCTGTCATGCTCCACCCCCTTCCCTGAGGAAATGAAAAACAGACTGTGTGATTTAAGCAGGAAAATACAGATAAACTCAAGTCGGACGCGCACATGTCTGCCCCGCCCCCCTCCTGCTGCCACCCAGGTCAGACGTGACCTATCAGGGAGGGGAGGGGGGCCAGGACACAGTCTAGGTGAGAACTAGACTGCTCCTTTTACATTTGGCCACTTGGCAAGTCACCGTGAGGAGGTCACTGAGCTTCCCAGTCCAGCCAAGTGCGTCCTCACCTGGCGAGGCCTCTGTGATGATCAGAGGTGACATCAGAAAGAGCGAGCCCTCTCCACTCTGCACAGGACCCGAGCCAGCTCACGGCAAATGGAGGTTCAAAAGCAACTGCATTAAAAAAGATCAGTGTGGGTCTGACACTTGTCTCTGCAGGGAGGAAGGTGTGACTAAACTCCAGTCTGCCCTTCCCTGTGACAACAGCTGAGGGGAGGATATCAGACTTGTACCAAATGTATTGTAGGTGACTCTGCACTCTGGTCCTGTTAGACGGAGCCTTATTAACTGAGGAACTTTGGCCACGTTTCCCTACCCTTTCTTAAATGCAGTTTCTTATCTATAAGATGGTGCCAGTCGGCTGGGCCATGGTGGCACATGCCTGTAATCCCAGTGGCTCAGGAGGATAGTGAGTTCAAAGCCAGCCTCAGCAAAAGTGAAGCACTACGCAACTCAGCGAGACCCTGTCTCTAAATAAAAAATACAAAATAAGGCTGGAGATGTGGCTCAGTGGTCAAGTTCAATCCCTGAGTTCAATCCCTGGTACCTCCCCTCCCCCGCCACATGATGGTTCCAGTAGCTCCTTCTGGAACTGCTGTGAAGATCAACTGAGGTAGTGAATGTGAAAGGCCATCATATAGTAAATGCTCCATAACTTGATAGCTAGTTGTTTTGGTCAGGGTAGGTTAACTGCTATAACAAATAAGCCCAAGAATGTATATTGGCTTAGAGGTAATACCAGTGTTTCCTGCCCCTAAGTATTTCCTGGAGCCCATTTGGAGACCAGGTTGCTGAAGGCTCTGCCACTTTCATTCTACATGTGGCTTCCAAGGTCATTTGGCCATCTGTATCCAGCTAATGGATGGGGAAGAAAGAGGGGGTAGGCATATTGGTTTTTCAACTACCTTGGCCCAGAAGTGGCACCTCTGCCCACATCTCATGGGTGAGAACTGGTCATATGGTCCTGTCTTAATGTCATGGGAGCTGGGAAATGTGGTTCCTGGCTGGGCAGCAGCTTCCCAGTGTCACCTTTGATACTGTCTTCAGCAGACATCTAATATTATTATTGTTACTGCAATTTCCATCCAGGACAGAGTGTTGTAAGACACTGAGCCGTTATACATTCACTGGGTAGGAGGTTCAGTCATGCACCCTGGAGCTCTAGAGGGTCAGGTCAGGGGTGACATGTCGGGGAATCAGGGAGTGAGGGTGTGGCTCTCTGAGAGGCAGGTCTTCCCCAGGGTGAGATGCAGCCATCCAGGAGGAAGGTCACTGGGGGCTGTGGGATTCATATGAACAGAGTCAAGAGGCAGGAAAAGGCAGGCAGGGAGAGTCTGGGGTGGAAGGGGTGGAAGGTTTGCTGGCAGTCCACTAGGAAGGCCTGGAACGTCGAGATAAGGGCATGGAAGTTACGAGTCACACATGGTCTTTCGGTAGTAGGTGGTCTTGGGAAGTGGGTTCCCAGAGGAGAGGCTGGGAGAGGCAGGGGTAAGGGGAGGAAGGACAGGAAGGGGCTCTGACCGGTGCCCATCCTTCTCCCTGGGCCGCAGTGTCACCTGGCAGCTTCCTTCCTGGAGGCCTGCCTACTTGGGGCCCAGCTCTCCCCAGCCCTGCTTGCAGGGAGAGGCCTTATCTCCTCTTTCTGCTTTGTTCTCCTTCCAGGAAGGAAGTGGTTCCAGATGCTGTGGGTGGGACATTCCTTGGCTCTACTCGCTGTTCCCGGCTTTCTCATGATTCCTGGTGACAGAGCTGGCATCTCTAGCCAGCCTTGGAGAAGGGCAGGGTTCTTGCTCACCAGCACCCTTTACCCCAGGAAGCCAGAGTCTCCTTTGGAGCCACCCCAGTCCTCTGGGAGTCAAAGCCACCTTCAGACAGGGGCTTTGGCAAGGCAGTTTGACTGGGATCTGCTGGGCACCTACTATGTATCTGGCTCTGTGACAGGCACCAGGGGAGACAGGCCAAGACCTGCTTACGGTAGACTGGAGGAATGAGATGGTACTTAGAGAACTCCGGTCCCTGTGAAGTGCCACAAACAGGCACAGACCTGTGAGGAACAAAAGGAGTTCATATTAAAATGTTACTAGGAGGGCTGGGGATATGGCCCAGTTGGTAGAGTGCTTGCCTCTCATGCACAAGGCCCTGGGTTCGATCCCCAGCACCATCACCACCAAAAAAAAAAAAAGTTACTAGGAGGAAGTGACATTTGTAATAGTACTTGAAAGAGACATAGGATTCTGACAGGTGACACAGAATTCTGATGGCTGGGGTTGTATTTCAGGGGGAAGAAAGGATGGAGAAGAAAGAAAATATGCAGGCTTTATTAGGGAAACTAAAGAAGCTGAGGGAAGGGATCCCAAGGTATGCCTTGGCCTCCCCTTTATTGGGACTTGCCTTGCCAGATGCCTTTGCTCTGTTGTGAGACCCCTGCAGCTTTCAGGGCATGGCACATAATCAAGGATGTCGGGGGGACTTGGGTGCAGAAAGGTTGAACTTCTGGTTTCAAGAATCAAGTCAAGTTCACTTAGAGGGCTGTGGTATTGGAGTGAAGGGGAGGAAACCAGATGACCTGGGCTTGCCTCTCAGCCCTGACTGCAGGAACTGGCACATTGATAAGCGTCTCTGGGTCTTGGTTTCCTCAGTGGGACATGGAATAACAGCACGGGCAAAATAAGACAATGTCCCTGGTTTGCTCATTAGCTGTGCTTAATAAATACTAGTTTCTTCAAAACTGGGCTTGGCATGGGGATGGGGAGGAGGAGGGCGCCAACCATTCGGCCCCATGGATAGCCCAGCCTGGGGGGTGCTGCCCCTGACCTTTTCATCCAGTGCTTGAAATGCTTGGGGAAAGCCCCACCCCTTCTCAGACCTAACTGGCTCCTTCACCTGGAGGGATGCTTCAGGCCTTGGGGTCTGTTCATTCTGGCTGTTGTCACATCATGTGCAGCTCTATCCAGCTGGCAGGAGCAATACAGCCTCAGAGGCTGTGGGCCTAGCATGGGAACCTATGGGAGGCCAAGAGGTGGGGCTTCAAGTCCAGGCCTGCGCAGTCACACCGCCAGAGCAGGGCCAGGAAGCCAGGTCATCAGGGCTGCTTGTCGACCTTCCCTGGGAGCAGAGAGAACAGAGAAGAGTTTGCAGGACAGAGCTCATTTGCCACCAGAAGAGGTGTGTCTGAGCTACCCACCTCTTTCTACCTCTTGGAAGGACACTAAATGTATTGGCCTCAACTCTCTAGACCTGGCCAGTAGGGGGAGGATCACACCAATCTTGGATATGCTGCTTACCAACGGGGTGATCTTGGGTATGTTATTAAACTCTTCCAGGCTCAGTTTCCTCAACTGTAAAACGGGAATAATGGTTACAGAGTTAGCATAGGGACCAACATGTATTAGCAGCTCCTTCAATGTCCCTTTACCATAACTCATTTTCTCCCTTGAAGGCAGAATTCTGAGAATCATCAAGACCTGTCTGCAGGTGAAGGCAGCCCCCCTCCTCACAGAACCCTCCGAATCCCACACCATGGGAATAGGGTCAATGCAGCACTGATACCCATGGGGGACAGGCTCCTCAGGTATGCATCCCTAGGGTCCCAGTGAGGCTGAGACAGGCAGGAGCAACTAGCTAGAGAAGGGCGCAGGGAAGGAAGGGAACTGTCTCCTATCAAAACTCAACAGTCCAAATGTCCCAGCCCACTCTCTGCCAGCCAATTGAGAAGAAGCCAGTAGCTAATTCACACTAAAATGTTAATAGCAATAAATGAATCATTGATATTCGCACCCCAGGGGTGTTGATAGCTGTTAATGGCTTTCAGGTTCCAACAGCTGCCTCTGCCTTCAGAACCAGTCAGCTCAGCTCAGGGTGGTGCCTGTAGCGCAGCTGAGTGCTGCCTGCCTGCTGCAGGAATGAGGCCCGATGTTTGGGCTCCTGTCAGGGAGCCAACCATGGGGATCTGGAACATTGATAACCAGAGAACACAAACTAAGGGGTGGGGCAGGGCAAGACTGGGGTACACAGGGTCTGTGACCACCATCAGCTCCTAGAGGGTGGGTAGACTTCAAAGTTTAGGCCAGACAAAATGAGACTGAGCAGGTGGCTTGCTGCCCATCACTGCTTCTGTGCTCCAAGAAAGGCAAAGTCGGGGCTGGGGATGTGGCTCAAACGGTAGCACGCTCGCCTGGCATGCGTGCGGCCCGGATTCGATTCTCAGCACCACATACAAACAAAGATGTTGTGTCCACCGATAACTAAAAAATAAATATTAAAATTCTCAAAAAAAAAAAAAAAAAGGCAAAGTCTGGAAGGGGTGCACAGGTAGTCTTGGAAGGGAGGGTAAGATGTGGACCATCACCACACACAGTAGGGGTTATTGAATCCTGTCCTTCAACACTTGCAGCTAGGACTAAGGGTGGTTTTGGTTTTTATTTTTTTAAAATTTTTAAAATTGTATGTGTGTGTGTGTGTGTGTGTGTGTGTGTATGTGTGTGTGTGTGGTGCTGGGGATTGAACCCAGGGCCTTGTGCATGCGAGGCAAGTGCTCTACCAATTGAGATATATCCCCAGCCTAGGACTGAGGTTTTGACTGCAACAACTTCATTGGACCCTTCGGGCTCTTTTGGCTGAAGGGAAAAGGCAGTGGAGGCCATGAGGGGCAGGCTGTAGTCCCTCTTGGGCACAGCTGGCCGTCATAGCTCTTAGGTGCCTAGGCCTGGGCTGTGCACAGTGTGGGGGAGTAGCAGTGGGCCTCAACCTTGTTGCACTTGGAATCACCTGGGGTTATTAGGCTGCAGCAGCTGGTCCTGCAGGCCTGGGGGCTGGGGAAACTGCATTGTGTACCAGCTCCCTGGGAATGCCACTGTGTGTGGTGGAGTGAGGGTGGGTAACTGTGAGTGGGAGGCCAAAGACTCTCAGCAAGACACTTTCTTGCTGTGACTCCTGGGGTTCCTTTGGCTTTGACATTTTGTGAGTCTCTAAGAGCAGGAGTTGGGCAGGCATCAGGGATCCTCAGCGCATTCAGTCACCGCTCCAGGTGCTGTCCCAGCCCAGCAGGAGAAAGCAGGCACCCTTGATGGTGATTAAAAATAAAAGCAGTTACCAACCCGCGAGAACTTACTGCGAAAGCACCTCATCAGAATCTTGCTCTAAGGTGCTTTTGAGCCCCTAGGGACACCAAGTTTGAAGAAAGATTGGGGATGGCAGACACTGGTTTATTTGGCAAACCGATTCACCTCTCCAGGCCCTTTGAGGGGTTGAGGGTTTTATGATTTCTTGATGCCCAACAGAGCCAGTGGCCCAGTGGGGAAAGCAGACTTAGAATGCCTGAGGCACTGTCCCCTGGCTGGAGAGATATGTCACACCTGCAGTGCCCCTGCAGTGAGGGCACTGGGAACCCTGGCCTCCGACTGACTGACCGCAGGTAAACACTCAGCTTTGTACGGGAGGAAGCTCCTTCTCAGGGCTGAGTTCCTGTCAAGGAGACAGAGAAAGTTTCCATTGTGTGTGTGTGTGTGTGTGAGACAGAGAGAGAGAGAGAGAGAGAGAGAGAGAGAGAGAGAGAGAGAGAAGAGAGAGAGAGAGAGAGAGAGAGAGAGAGAGCGAGCGCATGAGCACCAGCCTGCATGCTCACAAAGGTGCCCTATTATCTTTTCCTCTTACAGAAAATCAGGTCAGTGGTTTGTTGTCATTAACCACAGGGTGCAGTGGGTAGGTGGCCAAAGGTGCCCTGGCTGAGCATGAGGCCTGAAGTCTGGAGCCACCAGGCTATGGGGTCCCCAGAAAGTAGCAGAAACAGTTGCCAATCTGGGGAGGGGAGGCTTCCCACCACCCCCTGTTCCCTTCCAGCATCCCTCTCACGTTCCTTTCTCTTTCCTCAGGGCTATTTGCCTGGGTGTGCAGCCTCCGTTGGAGGATGCTGTGGAGAAATACGGATTGTGGTTGAAGAAAAGTGGCTGCCTTGCCCTGGGGCTCCTGGCACCGCAGGGGGTGGGAAGTGTGGAAAGTTCTGGGGGTTAAATCGGGGATGGGACTCTCCCACAGGTAATAATAACAACAACAGCAAGGGCTCCGCCACTGAGCACTTTCACACTGATGTCCTCACCTCGCCCACAGGCCTGGAAAGCGGGAGAGTAGGTGTAATTGTCACTGCCCACGTGGCTGAAGGAGGGGGGAGGGAGGGTGGAGAGAGGGAGTGTGAAGGAGCTAGTTAAAAGGCATCCCAATTCCCACCCTGACCTCAGAACTCCCCTTCTGGGGTCCCTGAGGGCACCTGGGCCACGCCCCCCCCCCCCCCAGCTGAAGAGAAAGTTTAGCTGTTGCCCATGGGGTGGAAGCAGGTCACCAAACCTGCAGCCTCTGCCTGGGTCAGAAATCAGGGTGGGCTTAGCTGGCTCCTTTGGCTCTGGGTCTGTCACATGGCTCTTAACTGCCGCCTGCAGTTAAAGTGTCAGTGGGGGCCTCTGTCATCTCCAAGTGGAACTGGGGGAGGACCTGCCTTCCCAGGCCTAAGCTTAAAATGTGTGTGGAGGGGGAGGGGAGGAGCAGCAACGTCCTCTGGCATGGGTGGCCCCTTCTGCCCTCTTCTCACCCTGTTCTTAAAGTGCACCATCGTCCTGTCCACCAGTTCCACCCGTTGCCCCCCCACCCAAGTCCTTTTAGGCTCTGATTTAGGTTTCGAGGCATCTGGCTGTGTCTTGGTTTTCTCGCGGTCTCAGACAATGGAGGCTGACGATCCAATTGCTGAGCGCACAACCTCCCCCTGCAGCCAGAAATCATCTGTTACCCATTGCCAGCGCCTTCCCTGGGGCAGGGCTGCCAGACTGAGACCTCTCCTTCCCTCCCACTTCTTCCTGGAAATGAGCCCCTGTCTCCCCCCCTCCCCACGCCCCGCCTCCCGCCTCTCAGGCCTCCCTTGGGGAGGTTCAAGGACAGTCTGTGGCCCCGCCCACCTCTGGGCAGCCTCCCGGCAGAGTGGAGGCAGGGGCTGGTGCCCTTGGCCTCGGAGGCCCTTTTGGGAGGACAGCTCGGGATGACCTCTGTAGGTCAGCTCCGCTGCCTTGTGCTGGACACAGCCCCGGAGGAGCGGCTCGCCACGAGGTTGCCAGGCTGACGTTGCGTTGTGCTGGAAATTACAGAGTGCCTGGGAGGGAAAAACAAACTGGGGTTTCAGTTCCCATGGAAACAGCATCTATTTGCAGAGGTGCCTGCGTCAGAGCCTGGGACCCTGTGCTTGGGGGGATGGGGTCAACATTAGAAGGTCGACTGTTTACCATCTGGGACCCTTCCAGGACAGCATCGGAAAGGATGCCCTTACTATTAGCCTTCCCTCGCAGGGCCCTTTCTCTTTGGCATGTCTCTGCAATGCAGGTTTTTTTTTTTTTTTTTTTTTTTTTTTGATAGATATATGCTTTTTAAGTCCATGGTGTAGGAAGATCCCAAATTCACCATTCTATGATGTGCCAAATCCTGGGGTAGGCCAACCAATCAGAAGTTGTTCTGTACCTACTAAATCTAGTGCCTGAAGCCTCTATCCCCGGAAGGAGATGTGTTCAGATCAGGGTGCCTTGGAGACCTGCCAGTGTCCGGTGATTTGGGAGCACCTGGACTCAGCCATGCTACTGCCCTCACTCTGTAACCAAAACAAGTGACCTCTGCCCTACTATGTCAAAGGGGCTAATTCTCACATCTCTTAGGAATGATGACCGACCCCTAAACTCTCAGGCAAAGTACCCACAGGGGAGGTGATTAGTCCCATTACTGTTATGGAGGGGTATCTGTTCTTACCCTTTCCACCACTTTACACGTTACTAAGAGCTCTCCGTCCACGACCTTATTTAATGAAATTCTCTAAATTATTAACTGGACTTTGAATGGGGAAACAGGCTGAACAGAGGAAGGTATTTAAGATACCACTGGTTATCCGTGGTTATCTGCTTTGTTACCCCCACATGTTGAAGTTTGAACATTGGAGAGGCACACCGAGGCAAGCATATAAAGCAGGGTTTATTTAGGAAGGGGTAACAGACTTCTCCTGGAAGAAAGGGGCCATAGCTGGACCCTGGTATCCCAAAAAGTGAGGCGTTCTGCCCTTTTTATATGTCCCAGGCTTCCTTTCTTCTCCTGCCTTCTTCCCCTTTCTCCTTCCTGCATTCATGGCTAGGCCCAGGAATGCTTGGTAGGGTGGCTAAAAGGTGGGAAACAGGTGGGCTGAAGGAGGAAGGGCAGGATGGTGCAGCCTCAGACACATTAATAACAACCTTATAGCTCCCTGTAGGGAGGGGCAATTCCCGGGACTGGGTACCTTAGCGACAGATGCAGGGGGCAGGTTCTTGATAAGGGTGGAGGAAGGGCTCTGAAGGAATTAACGTTCAATCCCTCTGGGGACAGTCTCCAACTTCCCGGACTCACTCAAAATTGGCCTCCTTGATCCGACCTGACTCGATTTACCTATCTATACCGACTGCCTGGCTAATTCTGACTTCACTTGTGGAGGACACATGGATGATAGATGGCAAAACCAGCGTGGGAATTGGGATCCCAGATGCTTTGCTTTGCCCCCTTCTCCCTGTCAAGGGGCACCTGGTGACCAGACCTCCCTCCCTGGCTGGCCTCCAGCTTTCTGGCTGCTTCCCACTCCTGGGGAATGGGAACCAGCTGTAGGCTGCGGAGATGGGTTGGGGGCTGTGGGCGGGGTGGGGGGGTGGTACATGGACCATGCTATATTTGATCTCCTGGAGGGTACATATCAGAAAGATCACAGGCCCAATTCTTTCACTCACCCAAGTCATTTCACCCTTTAATGCCTCAGTAAGTTGACAGGGAAAAAATTCAGAGATGTGAGTGATCTATGCTCTTTTAAGTATTCTAATGAGGGGCTGGGGATGTAGCTCAGTTGGTAGAGTGCCTGCCTCGATTTACCTATCTCTATTAACTGCATGTCTAATTCTGGCTTCACTACGTGGCCACTCAGGTGACCTTTCTTCCCTTCTCTGTAGGTGACTGTGGTTGGGCCAAGGCATGATGGCATATGCCTTAGAACAGATTTGTTTTTCTGGATCATTCCTTAAGTGCTGAATGTTGAACGTTCAGGGAAGGAACAGAGCATGAAACAGTTTTGCACAGGGAAGGTCAGAGTTAGGTTACAGGGTAGAGGAAAAAGGAAAAGATCCAGGCCTAGGAGGCCTGCTTGGCTTGGAGCAGGGGCTGTGGGATCAAAAGAAGCCAACAATGAAGGTCCCCGAAGGGAGTGTGGGCCATGAACCAAATTTACCTCCTGTGTTCACATCTGGCTGGGAGGTGAGGGGAGAAGACAAGAAATAAACACATTCTGAACGGAACGTCTGCTGTTAATGAAGGGGTCTAGAGTTTCTGAACCAAGAATCATATTGCAAAGTCTAAGGAGGAGACAGGCTGGTGAATGCTGGGAGAATCCAGGAGACCAGGCCATAGCACCCAGGCGCTCCACACAACCCTGCAGTGCCGATGGTTTTTCTCATTCCACGGAGGAACAGGCTGAGGCTAGGCAAGTCAAGAGGCATGCTCAAGGCCACCTAGCTAGTTAAGTGGAGGTGGGGATCTTTGGACTGCCTCTCTGAGGGTGTGCCTGTGGGGGAGGACAGGAACATTGCTGCTTTGGGTCTAAGACCTCCTAAGATCTGATGGCATCTCTCCAGGGCTAACTCACCTGGAGACTCAGTTCCTGCCTTACTTGTTCTTTCTTGCAATCTGTCTCTACCCCACACCCTGCCTTCTTTCTCTCCATTCCTCAGCTTCCCAAGCTCTTTCTTTCCTTCTGGTCTCTATTGCTGGGTTGGGTTGGAGATCTCAAGGCCCATGAGTGAAACCTGCTTGAGGTGTGGAGGATTGTCTTGGGTAGATGAATGAGTCTGTTTCCCTCCATGCTCTTCCCCAGGGTCCTGTTCTGCTGCCTCCAATGCTAAAACAATCAAATTGTGTGATTGTGCAGGTGGGCTGCTCGTGAGTCTGAGCACTGCTTGCGTCCATGCCCTTTTGGGGCAATAATGCGTGTGCTACAGCATATATGTGAAGGGGCTACTGCTGTACTCGTGGGTGCTGTGTGCATGTGCACATGTTCGTACTTCTGCATGCGTGTGTGGTATATGCACTCTGTGTACCACGGTGCGTGTGCTTCTTAAGCATATTGCAAAAGTTCCTACTTATAGGTGCATACCTGCAGGACCAGCCTAGCTCCATAATTTGCAGGGCCTGGTCTCCTGCAAAATGAAAATGCCGTCTCCTTATTTAAAAAGTGTTAAGAATTTCAAAACCTTCAACCCAGCCTGGGCTCTTATTGAGTGTGGGCCCCTGTGTGTCTGAACAGGTCTCAACCCATGTAGCCAGGCCCCGTTCAAGTGTCCTACTCATATGTGTGTGGGTGCATGAGCCTGCGAGTGTGCTCAGGCATGAAATCTGAACCCTTTTCTCACACTCCTGAGGGTAGGCCTCCTCAGCAGCTGGTGCCTATCAAAGGAAAGGTGTGTTTTATTTTTGGCGCCTTTATGGCTTGTTCCCATCGTGCCCTGGGAGGCTTTTGTTTGACTGCCTTTGTTGGAAAGGGTGACAAACACTTCCCTCCACCTGCTGCCACTGGTGGCCCCACCAGAAACCACAGCTGGGGGTGGAGCAGCTTCCTCAGCCCCTCCCCCACTCACCCTGCACCTCTTCCAGGCATCAACGTGCCCAGAGCCCTGCCCAGCTGAGCGCTGGGCCCCCACCCCACCCAGACAAGGCACCAGTAGCGCGTCAGAGCTGGAGGGGGGTAGATGGAAAGTATCTGACCCAGCACCACTTCTATGGCTGAGGAGATGGAGGCCCAGAGAGGGTGGGTGATCCGCCCATGTTGGCCAGCGACTCCCAGGCGATGTACAGCCCTGGAGGGCTGAGGAGGAAGCCTGTGTGAGAAGCAGGGCGGTGGAAAAGACCCAGTCGCTGCCCATCTGTGGGGGACAACCCCCCTCCCCAGAAGAGGGTTATGTCTTTGTTATTTGATTCACCTTCTCCCACATGAGAGCCACATCCAGCAGGTTTTGAGAGATGTTGACTGCCTAGAACAATGCCTGGCTCTAAATAGGGGCTCCAGAAATATATAGTAACCAATCAACAGCTATTTAGTTGAACATTGTGGTAAGGTGGCAAAAGCAAGGACTTTGGAGGCCAGCTAGAACTGGTTGAAGTCACTTCGTAGCTTTATCACTTACTAGTTGCGTGACTTTAGGAAAGTTACTTACCCTCTCTGAGTCTCATTTTCCTCATCTGTAAAATGGGATTCTAGTAGGTTGTTGTGAGGATCGGATGAGATAAGATACTGAGGTTTACTTAGTACAGTATGAAGTACAGAATACAATTTTTTTTTTTTTCCTACTGGTCATTGATTCCAGGGGCACTTTTCGACTGAGCTATGTCCCCAGCCATTTTTATTTTTATTTGCAGACAGTCTTCCTAAATTGCTAAGGGTCTTGCTCAGTGGCCCAGGCTGGCCTAGAGTTTGAGATTCTTGGCCTTAGCCTCCCAAGTCACTGGGATCACAGGTGTGCGCCACCACGCCCAGCTGAGAATACAATCTTAATAAAGTTGCTAAGTGTGTGGCCATGGGTAAATGACACAGTCCAACCTCGGTTTCCTTACTTGATCTTGTAAGAATTCAGTGGGAGGAGGTGTAGCCAGTAGTCCTTGGCATCTCACGGGTACTCAGTAAATGCCAGCCTGTCTCCTTTTCTGGTTCATCGCCCTCCACTTCTGAAAGCCTCCTCCAACCCCCAGCCCCTTGTGACTCCTGCAACCCCCTCCACTGAACCCCACCCTCTGCCTCCCAGCTTCTGATCTTGCAATAGAAGCTCATAAGCTCCCGCAGTCCACAGTCAGCTCAGACTGGCTGACTCTGACGGGTGTGCTGGGGTGCTGGAGACAGCAACTTGGAGCAGAACAGGCATGATTCACCTTCATTCTCCCCATTCCTTCCCCCAGTGGCCAGAGGTTTGCAAGAGCACCCCCAGGCAGCTGAGCCACCTTGAACCAGTGTCGGGAGCAGGGCGGGTGGTGGACAGAGGTGCTAGCGCAGGCAAGATGGTGTGTGCAGGAGTCAACTTGGGAGAGGACGCCCAAGCTGCTGCGTGGGAGGCAGAGCTGGTTCCCATGAGGGTGGCCCCCTAGTGCCTGGCTTGACCACAGGCCTTAGTAGCCAGGCCACAGAAAACCCCCTGCAGGCCTGGGAAGAGGAAGGCACCACTTAGTCTTTGCATGTGATCGTGTTTCTGCTTCGGTCACCCGAGTGCTATTGCATAAACTCCACAAGACAAATGTGCTCGCATTTCCAACCTCTTTTGAAACATCGGGAAAGGGTTTGGGGGCATGTCATCGGCAGCATCTGCTGAACGTCATAATGTCAGATATTTACCCAGAACAAATATAAACTCAACTGTCCTAGGCAGGCTCTGACATAGGCTCCAGAGGACTTCAGGGCGGGGAGTTGCCTTACCTGCCCTCAGTCTAGTGGACTTGGGCATCTGTCCTCAGGACCTATTGCTTCACAAGGGAGTGGAGCCAGAAAGGACCTGGCCAGGCTGACCCCTCCCAGACTGTGCAGGGAGGTACTTATTTACCCTGAGCTGAGAACCTGGAGGTCAAACTGTGTGTGACACTGAGAACAGTCCTGCCAGCCAAGCCCCTGGGATTTGTGGACAATAGAGCAAAATAAGATTATAGCCATCCCTGAAGCACCCTCAGGAGAGGAAGGACTTGACAACAGAGATGTCTGAATTTGGTCACTCACCAACCCAGAGAGAGGAGTCCGAGGGGAATTCACATTCTCTTGTTTCTGAATTTGGGCAGGGCCAGCTGCAGGACCAAGGATTGGTTAAGCAGCTCTGGCCAGGAGTCTTTTCTGCAGGCAGAGCCCTTGTGTGAGTCTCTGGCTGGGCCCTGGAATTGGCACAGCCACTCTGGGATGGCCACCGGGTAGCTGGGGCCCTTCAGGCATCTGCACCCATGGAGTGGGGGCTGGACGTTCATTGTTTTGATGCCTGACAGCGCTGCTTTTTTGAGTTGAGGGAGAGGGTCCTTATTTCTTCCCCCGCTGAGGCTTTCTAGGGGCTCAGACTGGGAAACTTGGCTATTTCTGACCCTTCTCTCTGCAGAAAAGGCCACAGGCCCACCTGTGTATCCTCCTGTTCCCCCCGCCACCCCCGGGGTTGGGAGGCCTGGGGAAATTATGCATGTGTGAGCATGTGCACATGCATGTGTGTACACAGGGACATCCACTGACCCGCTGAAGACACTCTCCACATTGGGGTCCCAGCATATATTCCCTAGACCTACCCCTGCCCCACCTGTCCCCACTTAGAATCCCTTCCCTCCCTTATCTCCTTTGGCTTAAGCTCCCACCCATCTCCAAGGGCTGTTTCCTTCCTTCCATTTACCCCTCAACACAGAAATGTAACCAAGTACCTAAGTCCTGGGGAAGATAGCCTCGCTTCCTTTCTTAAGATCAGGGGTAGCTCGGTAGTTGAGCGCTTGCCAGCATGCATGAGGCCCTGGGTTCCATTCCCCAGCCCCAGGTGGGGAATCCGTTGCCTGATTTCCTTTGGGTCTGCTGCCATAGTCCATTCATTTTCTCAGACTCCACAGCAAGGACAGGAACTATTTAAGGGGGGTGAGAGAGGTTTTCCTTAAGGAAGGGTGCCTGCCAGGAAGTAGAGGCAGATCACAGGTAGTTGTGCAGGAATGTTGGAGCTAGTGCCACTAGTTCTTGTGGGATGTGCTCTGGACGGGACCTGGGTTTAAGGTCTAGTGTTGCCAAGAGCTTCTGGTAGACCTCAGGTAAACTTGTTTGTCTCACCTGGATAGCTTGGTGGGAAGGCCAGACTACTAATCCCAAAATTGTCATTAATTGTATGAGATTGGAAATTGGGCTAAGGATTGAACTTGGTTACCTCGAGGTTAGCAGCATTTTTTTTTTTTTTTTTTTTAAGCTGCCATTTCTTAAATGTTCCTAAGTGACACCCAACAACATTTTATTTATGTGAATAATTTATTTCACATCACAACCCTAGGAGGTCAATACTACTAATAATCCCATTATACAGATTAGGAAAACAAGGCACGGAGGGGCTAAGTTACCAGCCCAAGCAGTGCAGCTGGGATTCAAACCAGACTGTCTGGCTGCAAGAGTCCGAGCTCCCCACCACCACGCTCAACATTCTGGGCACTGTGCTACATGTTTACCCAAATCTTGTCCATTTTGCAGCTGAGAAATCTGAAACTCAGAGCAGTTGAGCAACAGCTGAAGGTCACACAGCTGGGGAGCAATAGAGATGAGATTTGAAGTTGGCTGGGCTCCAGAGCCTTGGCTCCCCCCACCCTCCGGCAGTCCTGCCAGACCCTTGAGCTCCCAAAGTGAGTTTAGGCAATCTCCCTGAGCTGTGATATCTGTCCTGGAATGTCAGCCTCTCCCTCTGGGCCTCAATTTCACCATCTAGAGAGTGATGGGGGTTGGCCCTGCCGAACTTTGAGGTCCCTTCCAGCTCTGTGAGGCTGTGATAGAGAGACGGGGTGCTTCTAGCTGAAAGGGCAGCTCCATGACCTGGGAATGCCTTGGACTTGGCCTGTGGTTGTAGCCAGGGAGGGCGAGGGGGACAAGGGGCTGGAATGAAGGGCAACTTCAGGAAACCGCAGAAGGGCCCTGGGGACTGTGAACCTAGGAAGGCAGGATAGCTGTATGAAGCAGAAGAAGAGAGTGGGGGAGAGAGAGAGAGAGAGAGAGAGGCCCCCTGGGGGGTCCTTTTCTTTTTCTCAGGGGTTACCCCCAAACACAAGGTAGGCTCACGAGAGCCCTGGGTAAGGGAGTGGGGTTTGGGCCCACATGGGGCTGGGGTCTGAAGTTCTGAGACACAGCAGTTTGGGGATTTAACGTGGCTGGGGGTTTTGTTGTCTCTGTAAATATTTGGAGACGTCCAGTTATTCTAGAAAAATGTATTTGAAGTTGGGGTGGCGTGTTTGTGGGGCTGGCCGGGCTTCCTTTTCCGTGACGGCTCTTGTTACATTCTCCCTGCAGGAACTGAGGGCTGTTTTCCCATCTGTAACCTCATTAGGATATACACCCCCACACACGCTCGGGCAGGTTCCCCTTGGGGACACACGTGCACAATGGCATCGCCTTCTCGTCCCACGATCGCACGCACACTCGGTTGCGGCTGCACCTTTTAATATTTAATGCCGTTGCCGCGGACACCGCTGCATGCCGACTGCCCCCTGTGCCAGCCTCATTCCTGCAGGGCGCCAGTTCCCGGCTTGAAGGCAGCCTGACAAATCTGTTAGAAACCTCCCAGCCCCATGCGTCCTGCGGAGGAGGGTAATGTCATGTGGTTACGAGATCAGAGAACGGGCGTCATTGCCAGGCAGGCTCCATTTCCAATGGAGGCGCTTGGGAAAGTCTGTGGGTTCACCTTTTATGCCAAGGTCTCCACCCTCCCTCGGATGCCCCCGGGGACCCAGAGCCATGTGCATGCTGGGCCTTTAACACACACCCTACACGTCACAGGTTGGACTGATTTCTTTGGTTTGGAGAAGTCAGGGTTCCGGGTGGGCCCAAGGTACCAGTGACATAGACCCCTGGTTTGTGCATGGGACAGCATCTGTTCTTCCCTCCCACTCTGTGCAGTGGACATCTAAACCTCTGTGGTTTGAATGTGTGTCCTTTCGCCACCCATGTGTTGGAACCTCAAAGGGGTGGCATTACTGGGAGAGGCCCTGGTGAGGGGGAGGTCATAAGAGCCCCATGAATGGGATTAATGACCTTATAAAAGAGCTAAAGGGAACCTGCTGTGCCCTTTAGGCCCTTTGTCCAGCCTCCAGAACTGTGAGGAACACTTTTCTACTATTTAACAATGACCCAGACTGGAGTTTAACGCTGCATGCAGAGTGGATCAAGACACACGCCACCGAGGAACATTGCAACAAGTGGCCTGTCGGGAACGTCCTGGGTGGTCCCAGATTTTAAGCACCCAGCGAAGGGTCCCTTCCAGCCTGTCTCATCAGCCTCGTTCTAGACTCCGTGACCACTGAGCCCAGGGTAAGGCCCTCCCTCCAAACACAAGTTTTTGGGCCTGATAAGGCTCAGGGCTCTAGTTCCAGGCTGAGCTGGCACAGGGCAGGCCGACTAGTACGCAGATCCAGCTGAGGGTCAAGATAGTTCCCAGGCAGAGAAGTTACTGGAACAATGTGGTCCCTCTAAATCTCCACTCAGATTGGAGTCTCTGGTTCACTGGTGACAGTACAGGCTTGGTTCCATCTCCTGCTCTCTGGAAGGGCGTTCACAAGATGGACATCCTGTCCTTATCCTCCTTCAACCCTCTTTCAGCTTCTTGGGCTGCTGTCACTGGATGAGCTCAGAGCGCAGCTCAGTGTTCTCATGTTTCTGAGCCTCTTTGAGAAATGAAGATGGGGAGGAGGGGGATGGGGGCGGTCAGGTGGGGCGTGGGGCATTGCAAAAGAACACACTCATTTGCCATTTACAAAAGAATGTTTAGCCTCTTTCTTTTAAAGCTGTCGTTTCCTCTAAGCAAAGTTTTGCTTGCTCTCTTAATGAACTGAAGAGCAGGACAGTTTTCATCTGGCAGCCAGCACTGTCACCCTCTCTGGTCTCTAACCTTTCTGTCCGCCCCTCTCATCCTCGTGGAGCTGAGACCTGACCTTATGTCATCGCTGCTGCAGAGCTTGGCTGGGAAAGTGGCTTGGTCAGGCTGGGGCAGCCGGCCTGGCCTGCAGGGAACACCACCTTTCCCTGTTGGCGGCAGGGGAAGGGCAGACGTGCTCTCGGGGCAGTTAGGAGGTTGCCTTGCTGACGGTGGAAAAGAGAGATGGAGGAGGGGACTCACAGAGTTGGTTTGACCTGTCCCCTTTCTCACCGGGCTAAGAAGCTTCGCCAAAATCTTGGTCTTGGAGACAGAGTCTTGTTTTCTGGAAGGCCTGGCCTCTGCCCTTGAGTCTCTGGGATGGCTTCTTTCTAGCTGGGAAGAAGATTCATTCAGGGGACTCAGCAGCCCCTGCCACCCTCAGTCCCGTCTCCTTCACTATTGCTCACGAGGGGCAGATGGTTTCGCCACTTTGATTTTTGATGTCTGGTTTGGGGACGACAGCTTTATTTGCAGCCTTGGTTGAGGTAGCTAGTGTTGGGGTCAAGCTGTCTCTTGGGACTCTTGGTTTTTACGCTGAGGTTAACTTCAATGGCCAGAACTGCTTTTCGTTCAGCAGCTTTTGGATGGGTGTCTTGAATCTGCTCTCTGTCCCCTATGCCCTGAGAGAGGTCCCTCTCCCCTGGGCAGAGGAGCTGCCTAGGGAGAGAAGGTGGTGGTGGTCTCGGCCTCCGTGCTCATGGAGGTATGCCGCGTGTGCCGACAGGAAGACCACTGTCGGAGCTGCTCCTGGCTGAGGCAGCCCAGGTCCTTAAAGAGCTTGAAGAGGTCGTTGCGGAACTTGACACCAATGAAGGCGTACAGGAAAGGGTTGACGCAGCACCGGACGCAGGCCATGCTGTAGGTGACATCATAGGCGATGTTGAGCTGCTTGCTGAGCTCGCAGGTGCTGCTGGTGATGTTGAAGTTGGCCACCGTCTGGGCCAGGATCACCCCATTGTAGGGCAACTGGAAGACGATGAAGACCACCACCACGGCAATGATCACCTTGATGGCCTTGTTGCGCTCGAAGTTGCGCGCCTGGAGCAGGGTGCGGATGATGACGAGGTAGCAGAAGCTCATGGCCAGCAGGGGCACCAGGAAGCCAATCACCATCTGGGCCACCTGGATGGTGATCAAAGCCTCCACGCGCTCGGTGATGAGAGAGCATCGCCAGGCTTGCTCGCTGCTGCTCCTCTGGATGCCGCTGTAGAGCAGCTCTGGGACGGAAAGCAACGTGGCCAGGATCCAGATGCCCACACAGGACAGCTTGCTGATGAGAAGCACGCGGGCGCGGTGGCGGTGGGCACACACAGCCTGGACGATGGCTACATAGCGGTCGATGCTGATACAAAGCAGCAGCAGCATACCGCTGAAGAAGCTTATTTTGTAGATACCAAAGATGAACTTGCAGAAGTCGATACCGAAGATCCAGGACCTGGCTGCACTGTAGGCCCAAAAGGGAAGGGTCAGGAGGAAGAGGATGTCTGCCATGGCCAAGTTGAGCAGGTAGGTATCTGTCATGGTCTTGAGCCGCTTGAAATAGATGTAGGTGGACACCACCAGCCCATTGCCCACCAGGCCCACGAAGCAGATGACTGAGTACATGGCGGGGAGGAACCAGGCCTTAAAGTTCCGCACATCTTTCTTGGAGCACAAAGACTCGTACAAGGTGTAGTCCACCGTGGTGTTGTCCCCGATGTAATCATCTGTGACTTCATCTTGGCACAAGCACACCTGTGGGGAAGGAAATAAGGGAAAACAGTTCAGTTTTGGCGAGGTGGGTCCAAATCTGGCTGGGATTTATCTTAGAGCAGTGGTTTCAAAGTGTGGACTGTCATCAGCATCTCCTGGAACGAGATAGAAACACAAATTTTCAGACCTTAACTGAGAACCAGCATCTCAGGGGATGGGACCTAGGAATCTGTATTTTCCCTGAACTCTCCAGGCACTTCTTTGGTTTGAAATCACTGCATCTCAAACTTTAACATGCATATGAGTTACCTGGGGATCTTGTTAAAATGTATATCCTGTCTGGCATGGTGGCACATGCCTGCAATCCCAGTGGCTTGGGACGCTGAGGCAGGAGGATCGCAGGTTCAAGGCCAACCTCAGCAACTGAGTGAAGCCCTAAGCAGTGTAGTGAGGCCTGTCTCAAAATAAAAAAATAAAAAAAAAAAAAAAAAAAGAAGAGCTGGGGACGTGGCTCAGTGTGGCCTGAGTGCCCTTGGATTCACTCCCTGATACAAAACCCAAACCAAACCCCAAAACAAAGGTATACCCTAATTTGGTGGGCTGGATGGGGCCCAGGATTCTAGATTTCTAGCAATCAGGATCAAGGGTCTGATTTTGCCAATTCTGAGACACTCAGC
Organism: Callospermophilus lateralis; assembly: GCF_048772815.1. Classification (NCBI taxonomy): domain Eukaryota; kingdom Metazoa; phylum Chordata; class Mammalia; order Rodentia; family Sciuridae; genus Callospermophilus; species Callospermophilus lateralis. Next base: position 21,563,364 of record NC_135315.1, on the reverse strand, counting down.
CTCACATGTGTAAACAGTGGGCTGGAAATAGTCGCGGCCTTGGGGTCCGATGAGCTCGAACTGGTTAAAGGCACTTCCTCTCTCTCACTAAGCCTCAGTTTTCCTGTCTGTGAAATGGAGGTGAATCCTATCTCTTGCACATGCTAGTGGTGAGGTACCTAGCCCAGGTTCTGGGACCCTTTCATGTTTACAGTTTTATTTTGCCCCCTGAAAACTCCATGAGGTTGGTGTGTGTGTGTGTGTGTGTGTGTGTGTGTGTCTTTCTTCTGGAGCCTCCGTTAGAACCTGGTGGAGTTTTCCAGGGGGCCTTTAAAATGCCCCGGATTTCGAGGGAAGAGTCCACCCTGGGGTCAAGGTTGAGGAGGACCTGCCGTGAGGAGGCGGCAAAACTCCTGTTAAGAGGACAAGAAGCCCCAGGTTTGGGGCAGACGGCTGTGATCCCGAGTGGTGAGTGAGCAACCTGGAGGCGTTTATGGATTCTTGGTGTCCGCTAGCACTCGGCAGGAGCTCAGGCAACGCGTGCCCAAGGGCACTGAGCTCTGTGAGTCGAGGACTGGATGACAGGGCCCCGTGCGGGGGAGTGCTCCTCAGCTGTGGCTGAGTCGTGGGCAGCTGTGCCCCTGGAAGGAAGTGTGACTTTCTTCTCCTACTCTCCCTCTGTGCTCCCACTCTCCCCCCCACCTCTCTGCCTCTCTCTCTTCCGGCAGACAGATCCCAATCAGCAGGGCTCAGCTGCTCTGGGCTTTTTTTAGCCTGTCTGCAGGACAGGGTGAAGGTTCAGCAGCCTGCCGTGATTTTTATCAATGAAGGAGGGGGCACAAGGGCCGCTGTGCACAATGATAGATGGCCCTGCTCTAGAAGAACGGCCTCAGGAAACTCCTGGTTCTTCCTCAGGGAACCGGGCTCTTAGCAGTTCAATGACAATCCACATTCCGCATTCATCACTGTCCAGGGATGAGGACAGGAGGAGGGTGAAATGGTGTCCTCCTGATGTGGCTGCAGCCTGGGGGTCCTGGAGGAAGCTGGCTGCCTTTGGCCCACCCAGAGGAAGACACAAGGCCTTAGGTCCAGGATCCCTGGGCTTAAGGGGGTTCAGTCCTTTTGGATGGCAGTACTCACAGCCTCTGTGAAGCGTGCTCCCCCACCCAGTCCTCCTGCTCCACAACCCCCCTGCAGCCTTGACGCCTCTGCAGCCCACA